>NW_026057584.1:58915958-58923221 GCF_023721935.1 Panthera uncia | reverse complement strand
TTCTTTCTTTCTTTCTTTCTTTCTTTCTTTCTTTCTTTCTTTCTTTCTTTCGTTGGCTTTTTGGCTTTTTTGGCTTTTTTCTTTTTTTTTTGCTAAACATATATTTTGTAAAGTGTTAGAACAGGTAAAGGCACAGGCCAAATAGTCGGTTCACACAGTTTAAAAGTAGCAGTGTGGTATCTCATTTATAAAATATATCTTACATTGACTTCTGATTGGAATCTAAACATTTTCAGTTGGCTGAGGCAGTGTGCCTTTCTATTGTATTTCTTACTCATATCAGATAGATCCAGGTGAATTTTAAATGTGCGCTTGAAGAATTTATGTATTTACTCGCCGTAAGAAATTTAAGAATTATGCAGATCAGCATACCCAACAAATGTTTACTGGATATTGAGTAGATGCAAGAGGAATGTAAACAAATATGAGCCACATGTGTGCTACAGGCCATTCATACAAGGAAGGAGAGTTAGTAGAAACAGGACGGCGGGGAAGGGCTCATAAAGGAGATGAAACTTGATGAGCTTGGATGAGCTTGAAACTTGATGAGTCAGGAGATGAGCTTGACTGGACAGAGATAAACCCAGAGCAGGACGGAGGACATCGGGGCAGTAGCTTCCGCCAGAGAAAGAACACCTTGTGTCTGGGGTCTATGGAGGAGCCCAGTTGAGCCTGCAGGGAAAGTGCACGCGGGGGACCATGATGACAGGAGAGGCTGAGGGCCATGGAACTGGCTATGGATGGGAAAGTATCAAAGCCTTCAGAGGAAGCAGTGACTCCTGCAGAGAAAGACGACTCTGGCCTGGTGCGTAGGCTACATTATAAGGGGAGGGTGTCTTCAGGCAGAGTGTCCAGGGGAGGTTGTCCCAGATGGAGCAAGTGTGGTGGGGAAGAAAGAAAAGACAGTGATGAGAAGTAAGTAGTTTGAAGGCAGGATCCTCCAGGTGACGGGGCTCACCTGCTGTGGCAGATTTTCCAAAGATGGAGATAGACATGTATACCTAACTCCCATATGCTCTTCTTAAAATATGACCTTTTTTTTTAAACTTTATTCATTCATTTTGAGAGAGAGAGAGAGAGAGGGACAGAGAGCGGGAAGGGCGGAGAGAAGAAGAGAGAATCTCAAGCAGGTTCCATGCTGTCAGCAAAGAGCCCAATGGGCCCAAACCCATGAAGCATGAGATCATGACCTGAGCTGAAATCAAGAGTCGGATGCTTAGCCGACTGAGCCACCCACGCACCCCTTAAAATAAGACGTTGACACTCCTGCATGGGGCAGTGGGGTCTGTGTTGTCTCCTCTTGGCCTGGGGAGAGAACACTGTAACTGCTACAACCAACAGATTGCGGTGGAAGTGATGCCTTAAGAGGTTTGCAGCTGGGGCGCCTGGATGGCGCAGTCGGTTAAGCGTCCGACTTCAGCCAGGTCACGATCTCGCGGTCCGTGAGTTCGAGCCCCGAGTCAGGCTCTGGGCTGATGGCTCGGAGCCTGGAGCCTGTTTCCGATTCTGTGTCTCCCTCTCTCTCTGCCCCTCCCCCCGTTCATGCTCTGTCTCTCTCTGTCCCAAAAATAAATAAAAAACGTTGAAAAAAAAAAATTAAAAAAAAAAAAAAAAAGAGGTTTGCAGCTGACGCTGGGACATAGAGGGGAAATATGGTGTCATGCTTCTCTTCCCCTCACCCCTTGTGTCTCTCTTTCTCTGCCACATGCACACACACACACCTTGAGAGCCTTGAGCCGGCAGGCACAAATGCTGGAGAGGTCACCTGAAGAGAGCACAAAGAGACAGGCCTGAGGAGTCCTAGCCTTTCAAACCCATCGTTGTTTGAAGTCTTTATGCTGAGACCCCACATGCGGTGAAGCAGAAACAAGGCATCCCTTCTGTGCCCTTCCATACCCTCTAGAATCCATGATCATAGGAAATGGTCACTTATGCCATTCACTAAGTTTTAAGGAAATGTGTTCTAAAGCCATAAATACCTGTCACACCCCATCGCTTGACTATAAACTCACTAAACCCACATAGTCTTTCTACAGCCCGTTTCAGTGGTCACCAGATTTTTTCTATAAAGGACCAGAGAAGAAATAGTTTCAGCTTTGAACTTACTCTGCTACTATTGTGTGAAAGCAGCCTTAGACCTTACCCAAATAAGTGAGCCTAGGTGTGTTCCAATAAAGCTTTATTTACAAAAACAGGCATCAGGCTGAATTTGGCCTGGGTGACCACCGCCCCCGCCAACATCATATTCTTAAGGATCCTCAGCAGTAAGTCCCACTACCATAGTGGTACAAAGTCAGCCTTGAGGGCTGCACCAGGAAGACAGGGATGGTGCGTAGGGCCCATATCCAAGACCACATCACAGGAGCCAGAGGGAATAAAAGGCCTGGGGTGACCTAGTTTCCCACCCTCTGCCTCGACCCACTGAATAAGCTCAAACATTTCCAACGCAAGTTAAGTCCTCAAAACTGTCCCAAGCTGGAATCCCTCCTCCTCTTTTCTCCTATTTTGTTGTATTTTTAAGTGCCGCGTATTGAGTGTTCAGTGCTCTAATCCTGAGGGTTTTCCTACTGGATCAAAGCGAAACTGATTTGTAAAACCCAGTTCCCTGTTGCTAAGTGCTCAGAATTCATTTCAGAAAGCACAAGGGTGCTCTTCACCCATGATGCATGGAACTCAAGGATGGGTAAGAATGCATCCCATAGTCCAATTCCTATTCCTTGAAATGCCATCAACTGTGAGCCACGGACAGTGACAGTAGGAGAGTACAATGGACTTGCGCTTCTCTTCCTGCCTCCTGAGAGCGGAGTTGCTGTTGGGTCCTTGATATCTTTAAGTGCTGATTTTGCAATGATGGTGAAGTAAGCAGTACTGAGTTCACAAGTTCACATCACAGAATACACCGAGAAAGAGGCCTTAATGAGAGACAGAAGGACTGTAAGCTAGCCAGAAAATTCGCCTCTCCTTCCTCCTGGTTTTACAGGATTCTCTAATAAGGGGATAACTTGGAGAAAAAGGGAAGAAACTCAACTAAGTGGAACAGCAGGAGTCCCTCCAGCAATCTTCTAAGCTGCTTCCTGAGAAGGCCTCCAGCCATTCAGCAGAGCCCTGGAAGGCTTAATGAGAGCAGCCCCACGCAATGACCTGTATACAGCCGCTCGGGTGCTGGTTTCTCTGGGGCCTCTGCCAGCCCAGCATCCGCTGGTCCCTCAGGGAAAAAAAAAAAAAAAACTGGACAGGAGGGATTCTGAGTGACCGCCATCGACCCTGGCCCAGCTGCTGTTTTATTGTGTATCTGTATCCACCTACAACAGTATCTGTATCTCCAACTGCACCTGTATCTCTAGGACTCTATATCTGATCTGTCTATATCTAAATCTGTGGTTTGTCTTATGTGAGGGGGTCACTGAAATGTAGGTAGTAAAGTGTGCTAAGATAAATGGAGAGTGAGAACAGAATTATGAAGAAAGCTTCTATTTCATCAGCCTAAAAAGCCATGGAAATCGCAAGCACTGATGGGTTGCAGGGAAAGTATGTCATCCTTAGATGGTAGACAAAAGACCCATCAGACCAACTGAAAGGGCTCTCGCATACTGTAGCAGGTTAGAAATTTGGCAAGCTCAAACCACCAAAGTAGAAGTGTTTTGAGAATCTTTGAATGGGGAAGATCCTTTCTTCCTTCCCTACCTGTCCCCGAAATCGCGACAACTTTCTGAGGAAGCGGGACAGCAATCACAGTGCACTGTCACCTCGGGCCTCAGAGGAACTGACATATTCTTTCAGAAAGCACTTGATAAAACAGCTGTTTGTATGAGAGCTAGCTCAAACCTTCTGGGAAAACTGTGTTTACAAGGATTGCTTTGATTTATAAAAGGTAACAGAGTGCATTCCTCTTCTGAAATACCATAGAAAGGCTTTCCACAGAATTGGATTGTGCTTTTCAACGCAGAGTGCTGAATTTTGTGCCAGGCGGTGAACACGAAGGGATGGTCTGGAGAGCCTCACCGCCGGCAGGCCACGGACTATCCCTTGGTCTTCTCATCTGCAAAATGGACCTAATAAAGCAGCGTGGCTCCTCCGGCTGTTACAAGTAAGGTCCAAATGAGATCATATACGGGAAAGGACTTCAGGAGCGGTGACGCTTTGCCAAGCTGTTATCTTTGTGACATTTGGTACAACTATAACAAAAACTCAACAGGCAGAGACAGAGATAAAATGGAGGTGATCTGGTGACCAAGGTGTTTTTATTATTAAGCATTTATACAGCACTTTATATTTTCAGAGAGCATAACAATCTTTTTTCCTGAGTTACTCTGACAGGTTTACTTCTCACTTGCTGACCTTGGAGCAATTACCATGTCGAAACATGGCAGAAAGGGTGAAAGTTCGGAAAAGCAATAGTGCAGCCATTTCCCTTCTAGATACACGTAGACACATCGGCCGTGGAGAAACTGCTCCCCTCCCACCCCCCACAGATCTAAACTAGAGGCAACATCAGATAGAGCCCAAGACCAAATTTTAACAACAATATTCCTCTCTCTCTGTTCACAGAACCAGGCTAGGAACTTAAAACTCAAGAAGTCTTATGAAATATACCAGCTGTAGTCCTGCTTTTCTGAGCAGCACAGTACAAGTCAGATTCTTGAGCTTTTCCCTGGAAAAGTAAGATAGACCCCACCCTGAAGCCCCCCGACCCCGCCGCCTCGTGTCCCGATGGGAGCTCCGTGCTTGGGGGCAGGGGGGTGCTGGTCAAAGGACTACAGGTCGCATACTGATTCTGTAATTGTTGATCCCTTGCAATCACGGATACCTTAAAAACAAACTAAGCTTTGGTGGCTCTTTCCATTGCTGGAGATGGAGGTTTAAGTTGAGGATGCACTTATTTTTAAGGAAGTAAAACACAAACAAAAGGTAACATTTCAACAGAGGAGGTGGATGTCAGGACAGAATGCTATTCTAAAACGGAGACATTTAGGTCCTGTGTTACAAGTTTGGTTTTGACTTGGGCTCCGTTGTAGCAACACTGGTTTGGGTTGGCCTTTTCGCCCTTCCCTTGGCTGGGCCCAGAGAGGAAAGCAAGCGCCTGGTCCTTGGGAGGGAAGGACATGGACAAAGTCCCTCACAATAGTGGCAGGCAAGGGTGCAGAGGAGGAAGGACAGGGATGCCGAGGGGCGAGAGTGGCCACTGGACCTCCTCGTGGAGGGCCTTCTCTGGTGCGCTCAGGGAAGGGGTTCCAAGTAAAGATGAGTTTTAAGTTTGTTTCTCACAGTCAGCCTTATCAGGTATTAGGTATTACAGCAGGTGAGAGAACGGTCAAGAGTCAGCAGTGCTTTGGGAAGTCAAGGGGAAAGCCTTAGGGGAGAATAACACGGCCTCTTTGTGTGACAGGCTGGGGGTTAGGATCCAGAAAGGGGGTTGGAAACAGAAGAAGCAAAGAGCTTAGAATGCAGAGATGAAAGACCCCAGGAAACGTCGCACCCCTCCCTCCACCCCATACTACAGATAAGAAAACAGGCCCAGAGAGCTTCATTTACTTCCCAAAGTTTGATGGAAAAGTTCCCATGCGTTATTTATGTGTTTGAGCTGGAGTTTTCCTGCCAATCCTCACTGCTTCCTTCTTCAAAAAAAATAAATAAATAAAAATAAGTTGGGATCTCTCATTCTGTTTTCTCCCCCAAACTGCTAAGATATACTGACTGAAGGCTAGGTCCAAGCTATAAGCCTCCAAACGAGTAGAATGGCTCACTGATAAGTAGACTTCTTGTTTAAAATTGTGCTGGGCTTTTTTCTCCTATTTTCCTCGGATTTTCCCTATCCTAACAGGTGCTTTTATTTTTACAGCTTTCCATGATGTCCCTTGACATATTCTTAGTTGCTTAGTCTATCTACAGTGTTTAGAAAGAGGTGCCATTGGCTCACCCCTTTCAGCAAGCATTTATTATGGGCTTGCTGTAGGCGTCAGGCCTTGTTCTAGACCCTGGCTGTGTAGTGGTGGTCATGTAGGCAAAGACCCTACCCTCCCGGGGCACATGCTGGAGGTTTGCTGCATCTCTCAACCTCGGGCACAGTCCTCTATGGAATAGCACAGTCTTTGTTTTCTACTAAACCCTTGATGGGTGCTAGCACCCAGAAGTCTAGCCACAAACGAGGCAAACAATCCTATTTCACTCAAGCCCTATTGATTCTTCTTACTGTCTCCTTTGTCATTTTTAATCAGTACATCCTTTGCACCCTTCAGCTCCTACACCCCCAAGTGACTCAGGAAGCACCTTTAAAATGCACACAGTGTCATAAACCCTCGAGGAATCTCAGTGAAGCTCTCCTTCCCGTGTAGCGTCCAGAAGCCAACTCAAAAGGCAATTCACTTGACTGAGAAAGCCAAGTGAGGAGAACTTGGAAGTATTTTTGGAAGTTAGGTCTCTATTACACCAAGGTGCTTTATCATCTTGAAATACAGGATGAGTTAAGGATCTGTTAAGAGAAAGAAGGAAAATCTGGGAAGCTAGTTGGATTTATACCTGAAAGTTGAGTACTCCCATGCAGGGCACCTCCCAGTACTCCCCCAGAACCCTATGGTGACAGGGAGCCAACATCAATGTGATACAAGGCAAAACACAGGAGGCCTACCCCCATGTCTCCTCTTCACTTTCAAGGCCGTGAATGGAGGTAAAATAAAATCTCCACTGCATCAAACCTTTCCAGATTCATTCTGGTGGAATCCACGTGAATCTTGGAAACCTCTTTGAAAGGCTTGCCAGCCCCAGGGCCTGGTGTAAATCTACAATTGCAAATAGTAGTGGGGTCTGGGCACCCATCATCAGTCAGTTACAACTATCAGGTCCTTGAGATGAAGTCTATCACTTGCTTGTGACTTTGGGCACTGAAAAAACCTGCAACAGATGAAATGATCACAAGACGTGAGCCAAGTGAAGGTACCTTCTGGAGATACATACCCCTCTCCAAGCCAGGCCAAAGGGGTTCTTTAACTGATAGTAATCAATTTTAGTGATTGGTACGGAAACAAAAGCAGCTGGTTTACAATTGTGACAAAAAAGTTCCCAGATCGGCAGGAATTTCTGTGCAGGTGCCAAGCCAACTTTTCCCATCCCAAGTGACTCACCAGGGTCCTGGAGGCATTACCTAGACTGACTTCACGCTTCCCGGTCACGGCGACCCTGCCGTTCTCCTTCTGTGTTTGCTCTTGTTTGAATCATAGCATGAACTGACAATAGAATCATGGCAGGCAAAATCCCCAAATTAAAACA
>NW_026057584.1:58865958-58913458 GCF_023721935.1 Panthera uncia | reverse complement strand
CTTATGAGATAAAGTGGTTGGGTGTCTTTCCCAGTCTAAGACCGTGCCAGAAGTCAGGACATCCCTGAGAGCCAGCAAAGCCGTTCTGGGACCGACCCAGGATTCAACAGACTCCAACAGACTCCAGGCAGGGCCGGGCTGAATGAGATTTCTGGGATCGTTCTTGATTTGCTTGAAACCCATGGGAGAAGTAGAAGAGCAGAGATCCACACCTGCATCGTGTGTCATACATCCGTGTGCTCTGGACCTGGAGGTTCCTTCTCCAATGTGATCGAACTCCCTGCAGGCTATCACAGTAATGCCACAAACCCAGCGGGTGATTTCAGATATCCAGAGGAAATACTAAGGCTCTAGAAGAGGTGGCAAACTGATGATTCTCAGGCCCTTCACAAAACATCTGTTTGGTGAAATAATAACATATTCACAGGGACTCAAAATTCAAAATAGACAAGAAGGTAAGGTAAAATGTCTCCCTCCTACCCTACCACTCAGCCATCTAATTTTCTTTCCCAAAAACACCACTGCTACAGTTTCTTTCTTACTATCTATCTATCTATCTATCTATGAATCTGTCTACCTAGATACAGATATATGTATGCATGTGTGTGTATAGACATATGCTTTCAGAAAATATTTATTCATATAGGAACAAGTGAATACATATCCATATATATATTCTCTCCCTACTTTCACACAAATGGTAGGATATCATATACACAGCAGTGCACCTAACCTTTTTATTTCATAATACGTCATGAAGCACGAAAGGAACTTTCTTGTTGCTTTCAAGGCTCCAGAGCCGTTGTAGAAGATGAACCACAATTTGCCGAACTGGTCTACTACTGAGGGACATCTAGCTTGTTTCAAATTTCTTGCTCTTACAAACAACACTAAAGTAATGATATTATGCATGTCATTTCACAAACGGTGCGTAGGAGTTTTAAAAATTGATCAAATATTCTTTAAGAATCCAATTTCATGTGAAAAGTGGATTTAGGGCTTCTCCTGGAAAATGAAAGTTCTGGGGTGCCTGGGTGGCTCAGTCGGTTAAGCGTCCAACTTTGGCTCAGGTCATGATCTCACATTCGTTGAGTTTGAGCTCAGCATTGGGCTCTGTGCTGACAGCTCGGAGCCTGGAGGCTGCTTCGGATTTTGTGTCTCCCTCTCACTGCCCCTCCCCTGCTCGTGCTGCCTCTCTCTCTCTCTCTCTCTCTCTCTCTCTCTCTCAAAAGTGAATGAACATTAAAAATTAAAAATAAAAAAAAAGAAAGTTCTGGCAGTAGGGAACTCACACTCCCACATGGCAACAACAGCCAGCTAAAACTCAACGGTAATGCCTCTTGGGGAGAGTTAGGCGCTCTCTAGGCTCCTGGCCCCTGTGGACATTTGAAATCCTGTACCTCATTGTGGTAAGGAAGACACGAGATAATGACGGTAAGGCACCCAGAATGGTACTTGACACCCTGTGCATGGTTGAGACCTTTCAGGGAAACGAGATGCTTGTTAGAGGACTATTCCCTTCCACTCTCCATCCTCTCCCTTGGGTCTAAGAGTTCCTCATTCTTCAGCCTTTCTCTAGTCTCACTAGAAAGCAAACTCCATAAAGATGTAGACTTCATTTTGTTCACCACCTAGACCCTGGCACCTCAGAGAGCACAGGGCACGTAAAATGAGCAAGTGAGTCAATGAATGAATAAGAGAAGGCAAGAAAGCATCAGTAACTATATACTGGGATCTACGGACCTCAACTATAAATGCCTGTTTCTTGATGCTTTCCTGTTTTTATTCGTTTTCCATAGTTTTCCATTTACTTTCTCAATCTAAGCTTTTCCATGTTTTTAGCTACATAAACATCTTTCTAAGTTCCTTAATAGTTACTTTTCATTGCTCATCTTTTGGGTTATCTTTTCCATTCTGTCCACTAATTCTTTCTGGGGCTTTTAGTTGTTTCAACCTCCTGGTTCCAAACCAGAAGAAATCAGATTCGTTTTTTTATGTGTTCCCCAAAGCCATAAATCTAATTTCAAATTCCAAAACAGCCCTAACATCTTTGAAATGTTAATAACCCTATAAAAATATTCACATTAGTCCAAATTATATGATTAATGTGGCATCTTCCCCATGAACATTTCAAAGACTTTAAACACATGACTTTGTGGCATTTGCTATGTGATACAAGTTCCTCCTTAGGAAATTTAGAAGATTAACAATGTCACCTGATAAATGCAATTTTGAAATAAACAGCAAAGTCTTCGCCAGTCCACAATTATGTTCCAGCTTGCTTTATTATGTAACCACGGGCATGCCATGATTATAGGAAACTAAAGTTTGCAAAGTGCTGGCCCCACATCACAACGGCTCATTTGCTCTTCACTGCAGCTCCTATGGGGATGCGGCGGTATGTTGGAGGTGGTTTGAGCGAGTCCAACTATCTTAAACTAAAAAGGGCAGTTGTTGCAAGAGAGACACAGGTATCTCACAACTTGAGGACAGGAAGTGTGGCTCCATTCAACAGGAACCGGAAGTGAAACTGCAGAAGCATCCCCTGCCGAGACCTCTGCTCCATGGGCTGCTCAGTGGGGTCACGGTCTCTCATCTCAGCTTCTCTCTGAGTCTGTTCCCCATCTCTCTGTCTGCAGTCCAGCTTTCTTTGCTGTTCCCTACACACATAAGATGGCTGCCCTGCAGCTTCAGAGGTAGTTTTCCACCCTCCCTCCTCAGTTACCAAGAGGAACCAGAGTCTCACAGTTCAAACTCTGTGAGAGACCGTCTGATTGGTCCGTCTTGGGCCAGATGTCTATCTCAGTCCAACATGAGATAGGAGAGTAACACAACTAATCACAGTATATTCTTTGACATTCCAACTACATCAACCAAGCGCAGCTTGCTGGAGGTTTGCTTGTGCCTTACAGAAACCATGCAGATAAGCTTGAGCAAAAAGAGGGAATCACAGAAGAGAGATGTGGGCCTCTCTTGGCTCAAGGAAAGGAAGTGCAGTTCACTCACCCACAGCTGGGGCACCCCTGTGCATGGAAAACAGCCAGGCACATAATGTGTGGGGCCCAGTGCTGCATGAAAATGCAGGGTCCCTTGTTCAACAGTTATTAAAAATATACGATGGTGAGGGGCATCTGGGTGGCTCAGTCTGCTAAGCGTCAGACTCTTGATTTTGGCTGAGGTCATGATCTCGTGGTTCACGGGTTCAAGCCTCCTGTGGGGCTCTGCACTAATGGCACAGAGGCCACTTGGGATTCTCTGTCTTTGTCTCTCTCTGTTCCTCCCCTCCTCATGCTCTCTCTCTCTCTCTCAAAAATAATAAACATTAAAAAAAAAAAAAAAGATTTTCACACTGGTGAAAGCAGAACACTTCTAAGCCCAGGGCCCTGTGGAACCAGAAGGACTGCACGTCCATGAAGCCAGCCTTGTGTGGACAGTGGATCTTTGAAAAGTGAGGACAAGGGTAGGCAAACACTCCCAAAGGTCTCTATTGTAAGCAAGTGCTATCATTTTACCCTTTTTATAGGTTTATTGTGACTAATTGACTTGCCCAGGGCTGTACAGGTTGCAGTAGACTTCTGACCTACATCTGCTACACCCCAAATGTATTACTTTAATTCCACTACATTCCCTTTTCCACAGCTTGGCAAATAATAGGCACTCAGGACACAAAAATTTCCAGAGCAGAAAAAATGATAAAACATTTATGGATAGGCTGCTAAATTCTACATTCTCTAATACGATGACCATCCATTTAGAAAGCACTAAATTTCAGTGGTAATTGAATTACAAGGCTTTTAGGTCCTTCCAAATAAAAGCATATTCTCACCATCACCATAATTTTTACATAACTACCCTAATTCCTGGAATTCTTTCTGAACCCCAGACAGAGTGCCAAATTGACATTCACTTTCTAGGAATCGTCAGATTTTCAGGCCGTTGCATATTACTCTCAGTTTCTCTCCCATCAAGGCATGCGATAACTCTCCAAAAAAGTGTTCCCCCTACCTTTTTACTTTTAATAAATGTAATTGAATTAGTCCTGGGCAGGAGCATCTGGCCTTGGGTGACCATGTGGAGGGTGTTTTTTTTTTTTTTTTTTTTTTTTTTTGGTCTGGAGGGCACATTTCTTGTTCTGGGGTCAATGAAATAATCAAAACCCAGTCCCTGGGGAGGAAATTTTATGGCTCTCATTTATTTGATCCACAATCTACTAAGCTCCATGCCATAGTCAATCAGCTACAAAATAAAGGAGAGCACAGCTAGTTTGCTCTAGAAAAGGTAAAATCCATTGGATCCTGGGCTGGTTAAGTGAGAAATAGATTGATTAAACCTAGGTTGGGGGCCCGCAGGGCTGCAGGGAAAATGCCCAGTAGTTGGGAGCACACTCATTTATTTTGTTCACAAACAGAAACTGCCTTTTGAAAGGACGAGACGAATCCTAGTTAACCAGGTTTCCAACCCAGGCAATGGTCGAGATTGGCAGGCTCAGATTGTCAGAAAAGAACAGCAGGAAGGTAATGAAGGGACAGCACTTTAGAAGCTACGGGCCGAGGTTCACAGGGAGGAAGTGTCTGTTCAGAGGCGCCCACCACAGCCCGCGGCCACCCAGAGCCATCTCCTCAGTGACCCACCCCTCGCAGCTCTCACTTCTCGGGGCTGGCCCATCAATTGATCTCTAATGCCTGCCTTGGTTAATGTAATTGGAATGTCAAAGAATAAAATGTGGTTAGTTATGCGATATTCTCTTTCTCATAAAACTCACCCTTGGACAGAGGGAACCAGCCTTTGATGAGGACTGTTGCTGGGCTTCCAGAGAGCACTTATTTCTACATGTTCTCTGGGAGACATTTGAAGCATTGGAGACTCCAAGTTGAGCATGAATTTAAATGAGTGGTACAGGGGTCAGGGGGTTGTCAGACAATTGTGTGATCACGGGCTCTAAGAACTTTTTGCCAGCCCATAGAAATAGTCACCCCCCAAGGAATCCTCACACCCTGGCTGTCCCACCAGTACCACGTGCATGGAGATGGCTGTGGGGAAGGAGGCTTCCTTTCCAGGGTTTAACTGGGGACATAACCCTCTTCACCCCAGTGTTGCTGTGATTCAAAGCCATATGGCATCCTCCTGTTGGCCCTTTAATCTGTGGCTTCCAGGAGGGTAGGGACTCTGTCCATTACTTACTGCTGCGGGACTAGGGCTCAGCTCAGTGCCTGGCACACAGTAGGTGCTAATAAATGTTTGTTGAGTCATTAAATGGGTCCAAAGACTGTCAAGGGAAAACGCTCTGTGAAGAGAGATCTCAGCTGGCATGACGGGTGTGAAATGGATATTATGAATATTATCCTTGAGGTGGGGAGATGGGAAAAAGGCACATTAGTTTTGTTGGATTTTATTTTTTATTTACGATCATATTGTCACTGTGTCGGGCAGTGAGGTGAAGCAGTAGGAGCTGAAGCAGGTACAGCCTGGGGATGAGTCTGAGGTAGGGTGTGAAAATGGAAAAAAAAAAAAAAAAAAAGAAAAAGAGTTTAGAAATGGCTAAAATATGGGTCAAGCAGGCATTGGTTCCCCCTTAGCAATGTGAGCACCCCCCCCCCCGCCTTCAGGCTACATCTAAAGCACACCATTGAGATGAGAGCCATTGTTTGAAGGGAGAGCTAGAGAGGACACCCCATGCATCACACACTAGCATGTGGCTTGTGGAGGGCCTTCAGGTTCAAGTACAATTAGACACAGAAAGTGTCTGTGTAGGAGAACCCCCTCCCCCCACCTTCTGCCATTGAGAGGGGTGGATTCCAAATTCAAGAGCAGGTGGCCTGCCCCACTTCAAACCTGCTACAGCTTTTTGTGTGTGTATATTTAGAGCTATTTGCTATTAGAAAACCCATGGAGATACTCTAAATTCATCTTTCTTCAAAAGTAGATGTAGCCTTTTGCTAAGAATAATTTGAGCATGAAATGGTTTTTCTGTCTAGTTTAAGCTGCTTCTGTGAATCACCAAAGTTGGAGTGGGTTGCAAGCATGTCAAATGAATCCTCCCACCCATACTGAACAGCCCTAGAAAAATGCCCTGAGAGACAGCAACCGCCTATTAAAACATGATAGAGAGGTGCTTTGTCCTGCAGAAAATGGACAGGGATGAGAGGAATCGGAACTCCCATCAGCAAACGAGTGTTTGCAGAATGAAAGCTGCCCTCAATATATAACAAAGCAGGCACACCCACTAGGGGAACACTTTCAAAAGCAAGTGATAAATATCTCAAACTCACATCATTTACTGTATTTTTAGATGAATACATAAGTACTGTTGATGCATGTGAAGTGTAATTATTTTTAACACTTTTTTTTTAACCCTGGAATTAGGCCAATTCTGCCCCCTCTAAGGCCTTTTGTACCAAAAAGTGAAGTGTGGGGGAGATTTGACGACCAAGTGGAAAGAGTTCCATGTTAAGAGATTGTACCCCCAAATTTTAAATCATTTCTTAATTCAGTCACTTACCTGATCGCGGAAGGCCCAGACGCTTGCAAATGCAAAATAGATTTCACACAGTTCAGGAGGAGAGTCTGGGGGAGTATTCTGGGCTGTCAGGAGACAATCCGGTAATGAGCACAAAGTCTTCAATAAAGACAAACAGAATAAAAGGGCTGTGTTAAAATTACTGCAGCCTTGCATAATAGCTGAGCTGCAAAGATGCTACAGAAATGGTAATGAGTACAATAATGCTCCGAACTTGGAGTGTTTTTATTTAAAGGATTTTAATTAACCAGAAAATGAGCATTAATCCCGGCGACTTGGAAAATAACACTCCAACTATTGCCACAAGCAGAAAGGTAAGAAAAAGAACAAGAAAATGTTATCTGGAGAAACAAGCCCTTTGAAAAATGAACAGTTCCGAGCACCAGCTAGAATCTAGAGCGCGTCCACTTCTGGATGGTCAACGCACAACGGCTGGTTATATTCCGAAACTTCTACCCTTACATTGCCGAGAATTCAAGTACCTTCAGTGTTCTGATTTCACAACTTAAATACACTGAATGAAACTTTCAGTCATCCAGAATCTATATTCTGAAAAAATAAATCACTCCTCGTTTCAGTCATCTTCAACATTTGGGAAATCTGATGAGCCAGAAGGCCTCCACTGCCTGCCACCTCTCCTAAAATATCAAAGCAGTGGACACAGCAGACACCGAGGGAGACTTGTTTACCTATGAAGGTCTCAGCAGAGGAAATGCTGCCACAACCAAGTCTCTACTGCCTCTCAAAAGAAATAGTTGTTTTTATCCACCCCTCGAGCTTTTTTTCCCAATGGAAGAGAGCCTGGGTTTTTCCTATGAATAACCAAAGCAGAACTCAAAATACAGAAGTGTCCTAAAGCTTCCCATTAGCAAGCAGGCACCTACAAGACGCAGACATCGCAGAGGCAAACTTCTTTTATAAGGAATTCTTTGAAATGCTCCCACACCATTTTTTTTTTCTGGATTTACTCTTAGGATGCCGACTTCAAGGCTCTCTGGCCGTGATTTTCATTGCCATTAATAGTCACATGATAGCTCACAGAGCCTCAGACTGAACACATCCCACACTTCACAACCTGTGCCTTGCCTTAAATTCCCATGACCTTCCAAGCTGAAATCCCAAAGTTATCTTAGACTCTGTCACACAAAACCTTGTCAGTTCTACTCCACAAATATCTCTTGAACCTGAGGTCTTTCTTCTCCATCCTTTGGTTTAGCCGTCCAGCCTCTCTTACTTGCAACAACTCCAATAACCTCACAAGGTCTTGCTGGTACCCTGATTCCAGTATTGGCTCCAGATTCTTCTTCCTAAGAAATAATTAACAGAATTCTCATGCTTAAAAATCCCCATTGCCCACCAGACTGAATCTATACTGATCACCATGCCTTTCGCCATCTTGCCCTACTTTTATCTCCTGCCCCTTAGCACAAATAACCCACATTCTGGACACACTGAATTTCTTAACATTTCTCATATGTGCGTGCTCTTTAACAACTTCAGCCATTGTACAAATTTTTTGGCAAAATCATCCGTTGACTGGCAAGAGGACCACATGCCCAGGTCCCTATGCTTTAAGGGGCTCCCGCTGTGACCCTCCTCCAGCCACCCTTCTCCATCAGGTGGGCAATCTGTGGAGCCAAGGTCACATGCCTGCCCAGAGACTGCACATCCCCTTCTGCACCACACTCCTGGTGCCCGGGGTTCCAGAGTTCCCTGTCCAAAAGACCCAACCTGCTTCGGCGGCCTTTGTGGGCCTCTTTCCATGTGCATCCTCCAGAGGGCAGCCCACACCACCAGCCTGACCACTTCTAGGCCTGAGGTAGCTGCTTGCAGTGGGTTTGGGGTAAAAACAGAGTCCACATGTGGCACTCGAAGCCCCTTATGATACAGGATACAGCTGGGGTGGGAAAACAAAGAAAGAGGCTCCTGGAAAGGAGCCCCGAGGACAGGAACCAGTTCACTGCATGCCATTACATCCCATCATGGAACGCCTAAGAGTGCAAGAATTCAGAATTGAATTTGGTCTTCCAGGTCATTGTGAAAGTAAATTGATCAAGTTAATAGAGTGGATTATATTTTATTCAGCAGTTTATTAGCTTGATTTATAACTTTGAAATATTTAGATATATAGCATTTAGATCTTACTTATCCTTCAGCTCTGGGCCCTGCAGTCAACATTAGGGGCAGGCTTGCTTTCCTGTCCTGCTGATATGTTCTTCCTCCTTATTGCTGCCTAGTGAACTCCTATTCAGCCTCCAAAACCCATGGCAAATATTACCTCTTCAAGGAAGCCTTTTCTGGGGAGCCTGGGTGGCTCAGTTGGTTAAGTGTCTGACTCTTGATTTCAGCTCACATCATGATCTCACAAAGTTCATTAGATTGAGTTCAGCTGACAGCACGGAGCCTGCTTGGGATTCTGTCTCCCTCCCTCTCTGTCCCTCCCCTACTCACTCTCACTCTCTCTCTTTCTCTCTCTCTCAAAATAAAGAAGTAAACCCAAAAAAAAAAAAAAAAAAAAGGAAGGCTTTTCTTTTCCTTCTAAGGCAGAATGAATCACTCTGATTTAATTGGGGTTTTTAATTGCAAATAGTAAGTAACATTGTTAGGGTTATATGTGCACAACGTAGTTTTCCTTCTCCTCTTTTTCATCTTCCTTTCCTCCTCCTCCTCCTTTTTCTTCAGTAAAGCTCTCCTCCTCCTTCCCTTCCTTCAGTAAAGTTAGGGAACAGGAATGCACCTGGCTGTAGACATGGCCTGGAGCCAGGAAGTGGGGTGTAGCCCGGTCCCCAGGCGGTGTGCTCAGCCATCTTCTGCCAGCTCTGTCTGCCACTCATCCACATGGTGGAAGATGGTCATGCTTAAGAAAATTAGGTAGGCTAGATGATCTATTTGCCCCTTCAAAGACGCACCGTTTAAAAGATTTGTGAGTTTCCTCTTCCTGAAAGCTTTATATCTCTTCCAGTCAAAAGGGCATCCCCAATAGAAGCCAGTTTCTTTTTTTTTTTAATTTTTAAAAATATTTATTTATTTTTGAGAGACAGAGAGAGAGAGAGAGAGAGAGAGAGCAGGGGAGGGGCAGAGAGAGAGGGAGACACAGAATCCGAAGCAGGCTCTAGGCTCTGAGCTGTCAGCACAGAGCCTGATGCGGGGCTCAAACCCACAAGCCATGAGATCATGACCTGAGCCAAAGGTGGACGCTTAACCAACTGAGCCACCCAGGCGCCCCAGAAGCCAATTCCTTAATGCCAATTCCACATTCTCAGGGAAGGGACTCTAATGTAAAGGCAGGAACAACAAATCCCATATCCTTCTGGGGTGCGATGATACCTTGAGATGATAGATACCCCCTCTTGTACACTTGTCTTTGCCTTATTGGCTCAGGGTCGTTATTGCCTTGGAGACTAGGGAGTGGGGAGAGAAAAGGCTATTGATTTTCAAAAACCTTGACTTTCACTTCCTACAGCCTACTTGCTGAGGAGCCTCTGGACTTGGCAAAGGTGTGAAGATCAAGACCAGGCCCTCATGCAATCCTGGATACACACACTTGGATCTGGCTGTTCCGAGAGCAGGGAGGACCTAGGTCCCATTACGAAATGGAGGCTTTATCAATGGTGAGACCCAGAGTTGCCCGCTCCCCAGGGCACCATGGTGCAGAGAAGTAGAAATGGTTAAGCAGTGTGTCTAGGCAGATGGGCCTTGAGAGGCTGTGCTGAGCACCATGGGAACAGTGGATAATTTCCTGTGTGCCGCAGACAGGACCCTTGAAGAAGCCTAGAAAGCCTCCAAGGCCTGAAGGCGCAATGCATTGCGGGGATGTACAACAGTGACCCAGAGGCAACCAGCAAGAACTGATAAACAGTCATGGATAATGACAGGGAAGGGGAGGAAACAGCCAAGGACTATGTGCTTGTGTAAGAACCTCTGACCTTCTCTTCAAGGAAAGGGGAGGATCCCTGACAGGAATGTCACATGGTTGAATGAAGGTTTGGAAGACGGATCTGGAATTAATGTTTTAGGGTTAATATTTTGAAAATAAGGTGTATTTTTCTTGATTATGACATCTTCCTGAGTCAAGCCGCCTCGGGAAATTAAAATGCCGCATGCCTTGGAATTTGCGTTTTTCCCACCCATGTAGACAAACCTGTATTTTGTGGGTGAGGGGAGTCTGATTTCAAGCGTAGTGAGGAGTAACCTTTACCCAAAGAAGTTCAACCTTGGAGCTCCCCAAGTAACACTCTGTGGGTCATGAGAGCTAAGCGGTGCCTGGCCAGGAGGCCGCGGGACTCCAAGATCAGCAGGGAGCCAGGGTGGCAGGAAGGAGCCAAATGGGGAGTGAGGACTGGTCTGTGGAACTGGCCGCTGTCCATTAGCATAGAAATTCTGGACAGAGTTGGCTCAACATACCTCAGGGGCATCTGACATGCTTGCAAAATGGCCCCAAACAGGAAAATTTGTGGTATGGGGTGACCTGTTTCTGTTGTTTAAGTGATATGTAAACACAATATCCAAGGACTTTTTTTTTCCTTCCTGGCGATTTTTCATTTGCGGCAGCTACTGTATTGGAAGCAATGCTTTTTTTTTTTTTTTTTTTTTTTTTTTTAATTAGGCAAGTTACTGGCTATGAAATTCTCTCTGCTCACAAACTTTGTCATCGCCATACTTTTATCAAAGAACGTCTGAAGTCACTGTTTCATAAAACGCATTATATTATCTGAGCAATTATCTAAGTCACTGAAGACTTCCCGGGTAGTTCCTATTGTCTGCCATGATTTCTGGAAGCAGTGAACCATGCCACCTCTGCTCAGAGGACCCCGGGCCAGGGGCTTCCAGCTCCGGCAGAGCAGAGTTTTGGTTTGTTGTTTTTTTTAGTTCATTGAGAACTTAATAATCTATTTTTTTTTTTCTTTCCTTTGAAGACTTCAGGAAAGAAAGGGTCACTGCTCCACATGAGGGACAAATTGGTACCGTCGTCAGAGAGGGCAGATTCGAATTGTACTGTTCTGGAATGATCTGACAGATGGGGATGCGAGCGTAAAAGCACACTCACCTCTCCTGTGCGTGCCACTCTCCAGGCTTCCTGCAAGGGCAACCCGCTGTCACTTAACACAACAGCGGCGAGCATCGGCGGAACAATAGATTTTGATTAGAAAAACACTAATGCCATATCTATTTGTTAATTGTAGACTGTTAACAATTCCTGTCAAACGTGGGATTCTTTTTTAAATTTCAGAGAAGTAATCACAGCCTCCTGAAATTCGGTGGGAGCCTATCCATTCAGGCTTTTGTTTGCAGTGTGCAGTGGGGTGGGTGGGGGTGATGCTGTGAGAGTAGTTCTTTCCAAGGGCACTTGAGAAAGCAAGTGTTGAGCTTACCATTTTAATCACGAAGGCCTAAAGATAACCGACTGAAAAGTTTTTGATCAAGATGTTTACATTTGCCGTGTAAGCGCCGGAGTTGAGAGAGCGCATTGCCAAACCAAGTGCAGATGCCACGGGTTTTGTTCTTTCACGTGGAGTCTGCATGTTTACTTAGTGGCTCAGAATTTTCACGTATTTGATGTGTGCTGCTAAAATGAAGAAAGAATAAGAAAACCATCCACACGACGAGAAAATAAGGAAAATCAAAGCCATGAGAGAAAAGACTGCTTCGGGAGAGGCAGGTTGTCTGGGGCAGTCTTGTCTGAGAAAACAAGAAAATTAAACTAAACATCTATTTAAAAGCCCATCATAAAACAGGAACACTTAACAGCTACTGAACAGAGAGTATGAGAGAGTGCAGTAGAATAATTCTGATTTATCACCATTTGGGGTGGGGGTTATCTCAGCTTAATCTGTGGTAAGGGACCCGCACACAGGCAAACGTGCCTGGGCGTAGTTGACAAATAGCCTGAAATTTCTCTGCTGAAGAAGTGTGTGGGGAGGGGGGCGCGGTATATTTGGTGTAACACCTCTTCCTTAGGAAAGAAGGATCCAGGCACATTGAATCTAACCCAGGGACAGAGAGAGGGGACATAAAAGTAAACACAAGTCTATGCCTGTTAGTTGAATCTGTCTCCTAGTCTAGTCCCAGATTTGACTCATGGCTGGGTCCTAATAGGACACGGGGTAGAAGGAAGCATGAGACACTTGTAAAGAATAGGAAAATTGATGTAAGGACATGTGGTTCAAGCAACTTTGCTTGGGGAGCCTCCCTAGACTAAACCCAAGAGGAGAGCGGTCCCTTCCTACCTTGCCATCTGAACAGCAAGCACGTGTGGTCCTCCAGGGACACTGAGTGTTCCCCCTGGGGTGGAAACTCATTGCCTGGGGGAGCTCAGTGGAGGGAAAACCCATCACCTGCCCAGACTTGCTTCAGAGCACTTGTAAAGATACTCCTTGGGGACTCCCCAAAACACCTAGTGGCAAATATCATTTGCAGGAGCCAGGAGGTCAGAAGGAGAGAAGGGGATCAAAAAGCCAATGAAACAGTCATTATACATTCCAGACTTCCTGCTTTGTTGACTGGGATATTTAGGTAAGTGAATTGGTATCACCATTCTAACATCTTGCTAAATCCCAAAGCTTTCAATGACTTATTGCTGATTAAGTGCTATTTGGCTATACACTGGACTGTACCTACCCTCTAATAGGACTATACAGTATTTGAATTTTAGGCACACAGCTTTCCTCCTCTATGATGTATTCAGATGTTTCTAACTATAAAAGATCCTTAACAAATATAGGTCTTAACCGCCTTAAAAATTACTTCTGTGTATGTTCAGTTTGTATTCATTTCATGCCAGTTATCTATTGCCACACAACAAATCACTCCAAAACTCAGTGGCTTAGACTCCATAAATACTGAAGTGTCTAAAACTGAAAAGACTGATGATACCAAGTGTTGGTGAGGAATTAGAGCAACTGGAACTCTGCTCCTCTGTTAGTGGGGATATAAAATGGTGCAATCACTTTGAAAAACTGTGGAAAACAGTTTGGAAAATAGCACTTTTGTAAAATATTAAATATACACTACTGGGGGCGCCTGGGTGGCTCAGTCGGTTAAGCGTCCGACTTCAGCTCAGGTCACGATCTCTCGGTCCATGAATTCGAGCCCCGCATCGGGCTCTGGGCTGATGGCTCAGAGCCTGGAGCCTGCTTCCGATTCTGTGTCTCCCTCTCTCTCTGCCCCTCCCCCGTTCATGCTCTGTCTCTCTCTGTCTCAAAAATAAATAAACGTTAAAAAAAATTTAAAAAAAAATACACTACTGTGTGATCCAGCCATTCTACTCCTACATATTTATCCAAGAGAAATATAAGCTGTGCAAAGAACTATGAATGTTCATAACAGCTTTATTTTTTATTGGCAAAATCTGAAAGCAAGGGAAATATCTGACCACAAGTGAACGAATAAACAGATTGTAGAATATCCATACAGTGGATACCCATACAGTAGTAACTCAAGTTTTAAAAATAAAAAGGAATGAGTATACAAGTATACACAATAACACAAATGAATCTCAAAATAATAATGCTGAGTGAAAAAAGCCAGAAAAAAAACAATGTTTACTGTCTAAGTGCATTTGCAAAATTCTAGAACATGTAGTCTATAGTGACAGTTGGGAGGGGAGGGGAGGGCAGAGGGAGAGATTATGAAAGGGCACAAGGATATGTTTAGACAGAATGTGCAAATGTGTTAAATGATTAATATTTTGGAAATCTGGGTGAAGGGTATGTAGGAATTCTTCGTATCATTCTTGCAACTTTTCTGTAAGTCTGAAATTCTGTCAAAATTAAAAAAGAAGAAAGAAATATCAAAGCCAGATCTAAATTCAGACCCTCTGCATCTGAGGACTCATTCTGCTGCAAGTGACAGAACCTGCAACTCAAACTGATGCAAGCAAAGAGAATAAACCCAAATCTTAGGGTCTGCGTAGTAGACAAGTCCCAAGGAAAGGCGGTCACAGGCACGGCTAGTACCAAACCTCAGACAGGGTCTCCAGGACTCGATATCGCTCCACCTCTCAGCTCAGCCCTCTGCTTCGTTTGCTTCATTCTGAGCCTCTACCTGATGGATCCTAGCAGGTCCAGGCACATGTCTTCTTGGGTTTTGATCCAATTGAAAAGGAAGAGGGTTCTCTCACCAGCATAACAAGTCTTATTGCATCCCACTCACGTGGTTCCAAAAACCTTCTCAGTGGTCACTTCCTGTGATGTGGCCAGGCTGCATCGTAAGCTCATCTCTGGAGGCAGAGTTGGAGTCAACCCCATTCAAAGGGTATGTACTGAGAGTGGAAATGGGGTTGGTTCTCCTCATGAAAATAAAAGGTAAACTTACCATAGGAGGGATACATGGACTCCGGGAGCACAAACCCTGGACCCCCACGGATACTACATTAGATATGGCTGTGTGACAAGCCCCTCTAAAACTTAGGGGCTCCAAAACAACAATAATTATTTGCTCACAACTATGCAGTTTAGGCAAGGCTCAGCAGGAATGGCTCATCTCTGCTCCACATGGTACAGCTAAGAAGGCTAGACTGGGACTGGAGGATCCATTTTCAAGATGACTCCTTCACACGAATGGCAAATTGTGCTGGATGTGGGCTGAGGCCATAACTCCTCTCCATGTGGGCTGCCCCACATGGCTGCTTGGGCTTCCTCATAGCATGGAGGCTGGAGGCTGTGTCTCAAGAGGAAGAAACAGAAGCTGCCAGTCATCTGAAAGGTTAGCATCACATTCACTGTATCTGATTGATTAAAGCAGTCATAGGCCCAGAATACATTTAAGGGGGTGGGTAAATAGAACCCACCTCTCCTTGGGCAAAATGACAAAGGATTTACAGCTGTCTTTAATGCACCACAGATAGGCTCTGTCTCATTCCATGCGCCCAAAACTGCGGAGTAAAAAATAAGAGTTCCAGTGTCTTGAAGCTTTGCTCTCACAACTGCATGTCCTGGGTCCCCACTAAACTCTGAAGAGCCTCTGCTGAGCATTTAAGAACCACCTTATCTGTGGCTCCTGGGTAGTTCATTTGGTTAAGCATCCAACTCTTGGTTTCAGCTCAGGTGATATCTCATGGTTTGTGAGTTCAAGCCCCGCATCAGGCTCCATGCTGAGAGTGCAGAGCCTGCGTGGGATTCTCTCTCTGCCCTTCCCCCACTCTCGCTGTCTCTCCCTCTCTCTCTCAAAATAAATAAATAAACTTGGAAGAAAAAAAAAAAAAAAACAACCTTATCTGCTGATCACTAAAGCAGGGGATGCAATTCACATGTCTACAGAGGTCAGGCAGGTAATCCATACAAGTGAAGTGGGCAGGAGAGTTAGCATTTTGAACATGTTAAGAATATTCTTCTACCCACATACAAAAAAAAATGCACTCTCTTGTTTCTGGAAACATACAGCCCTCTGTCTGTCTTTTTTGTTTGTTTTCTAACTTAAAAAAAATTGTGTATAGGACATAGATGTGTATTTCTCTACCTTAAGAAAAAAGCCATGGACAGAAGACATGAATAGATACTTCTCCAAAGACGACATCCAGATGGCTAACAGATGCATGAAAAGATGTTCAGCATCACTCATCATCAGGGAATACAAATCAAAACCACAATGAGATACCACCTTACACCTGTCAGAATGGCAAAAATTAACAACACAGGAAAAAACAGGTGTTGGCAAGGATGTGTGAAGAAAGGGGAACACTCTTGGTGCTGCTGGTGGGAATGCAAACTGGTGTAGCCACTCTGGACAATATTATGGAGGTTCCTCAAGAAACTAAAAAAAGAACTACTCTATAATCCAGCAATTGCAATATTAGGTACTTACCCAAAGGATACAAAAATACAGATTTGAAGGGGTATGTGCATCCCAATGTTTTTTATAGCAGCAGCATCAACAATAGCCAAATTATGGAGAGAGCCCAAATGCCCATAGACTGATGAATGGATAAAGAAGATGTGGTATATATACACAATGTGTACATATATACACACATATATACGTATATATATATGTATATATATATACATATATATATACGTATATATATGTATATATATATAATGAAATATTACTTGGCCATCAAAAAGTGAAATATTGCTGTTTGCAATGACGTGGATGGAGCTAGGATGTATCATGCTAAGTGAAGTAAGTCAATCAGAGAAAGACAAATACCATATGATTTCACTGTTAACCATAGAGAACAAACAGAGGGTTCATAGAGGGAGGTGGGTGGGAGATGAGCTAGATGGGTGATGGGTATTAAGGAGGGCACTTGTTGTGATGGGCATTGGGTGTTGTATGTAAGTGACGAATCACTGGATTTTACTTCTGAAACCAATATTGCACTGCATATTGACTAAGTAAAACATGAATAAGAAGAAAAAGAAAAAGAGAAAAAAACCTATGACGGAAATTGAAAAATATTTTACTCTAGGGATTGATGCAGAGTTGATGCTTTCTATGGAGACAGCTGCTACTCGGTTCTGATCAAGCACTGCCAAGTGGAAGTTAGGCCCCTGATGACCCAAATTTTCCATTTTCCAAGAGAAGATGAAAATTTAGCGATTTATGTGAAATCCTTTAATTTTACAATGTTGGTGCATCCAAAGGTCAAACAAAGCATCCGAAGGCAAGTTGAACCAATAGACTGCCAGTTAGTCACTAAAAGTATTAATAAGAATTTAGCATTCATTGTCAAGTATTTATATATTTAAAAAAGAAATTCATGCAGTCCTTTTATTTTTCTAAGCTAATGCTCCAGAACATGATTACGCCGAATAATTTATTAAATATGAAATAGTATGGATTATTTCATGTCTTAAAAATATTTCCAGTCCTACTTATGACAGATTAAAGACAGCCTTTTTTTAAATATATTTTTAATGTTTTAATTTGTTTTTGAGAGAGAGAGAGAGAGAGAGAGCATGCAAGCAGAGGAGGGGCAGAGAAAGGGAGACACAGAATACGAAGCATGCTGCTGGCTCTGAGCTGTCAGCACAGAGCCCGGTGTGGGGCTTGAACCCATGAACCATGAGATCATGGCCTGAGCCAAAGTCGGAGGCTCAACCAACTGAGCCACCCAGGAGCCCAGATTAAAGACAGCCTAAAATTCTCTGATACTCCTCACATCTAGAGGTGGGGTCAAATTCTCCTCCTCTGGATTATGGGCTGGCTATGATGATTTGCTTGTAACCAATAGAATGTGGCAGAAGTGAGGCCATGTGATTTCAGGGGCCAGGTCCAGTGAAGCCTTGCAGTTTCTGCCTTGGCCTCTTGTACATTCTCTCTCTGGACACTCTCCCTTTGGATGTTTCCACTTGGAAGCCAGCTGCCATGTTGTGAGAAGCCCACAGCACATAGAGAAACCCCATACAGACACATCAGCAGCCTGTCTGAGCTCCCAGCCAACAGCCAGCAGGAACTGCTTCCGTAAGAGTAGCCTCCATGAGCATCCTTCCCAGTCGTGCCATTGGATGGGTGTGGTTCCTGATGACATCTGACTACAACTGAATGAGAGACCCCAAAAGGGTACTGCCTAGACACGCCCCTTGGGAATTTCTTTTTTCTGTTTAAGATTTTATTTTTTAAGTCAACCCAGAGACCAAGAGTCACATGCTCTACCGACTGAGTCAGCCAGGCGCCCTGGGGAATTTCTGATCTAGAAAAATTATGAACACGATAAAGTGGTTGTGTTAAGATGCTAATACCTGGGGTAATTTATTCCATAGCAATACATAATGGGAACACTATCTTTTTTAAAAATTATTTATTTTTAAGAGACAGAGTGTGAGTGGGGAAGGGGCAGAGAGAAAGAGGGAGACACAGAATCCAAAGCAGGCTCCAGGCTCTGAGCTGTCAGCACCAAGCTCGACACGGGGCTCGAACCCACCAGCTGCAAGATCACGACCTGAGCCAAAGTTGGCTGCCCAACCGACTAAGCCACCCAGGCGCCCCTGGGAACACTATCTTAATGTGGTTGCTCTTCTCAGGCCTAAGAAAACACATCTATTGTTAGCACTATTTCCACTTAATGTTTTCTTATTGACACTGTTCATGAAGGTTTATGGGTTAATTTTTAAAAAATAAAATGTGTGGGAAAAAAAAAGAATGAAATTTTGAATCTTTTTTTTTTTTGCCTTGATTTCCTGTTGTGATGGTGAAAACATGCTATAAGAAATCAGCAAAAGTATTGTGCAGAATGTTTGTTCTTTTGTTTCTTTGTGGCTATCCAAACAACATGCCTGATGGAGGGTAAGCAGACTTTCAAGATAAAAACGATAAGTAAGCCTCTTCTAGGAAGATTTAGAGATTGTAATCAAAAGTACTCAAAATAATAGAATGGCTAATTATCTCATTAGTAAATTTATGAACTAAAGGTGCAATTTAAAAATAAAATAAATAAATGCTCCCAGTTAGGCATCATGCAAGTCTGCCTGGGGGGCAACATAAAGGAGTCTAAGTTTTGACACGTGATACCCAGAGGTAGTAAGTTTTATAGTATGTGTTTTTAGAAGAATATTGTATAATTATTTGCTGTTTTGCAATGCCCTATGCCTAGCTTAGCACTTCAAGTAATACGAGGCTAGAGAAATGAATCACTTAAGGAAGAGAAAAAGAAGTCCTTACAAATGACACTGGATCCTTCCTCCACCTCTATTTTTAAAGGAACCAAATAGAAGACGCTATTTCTTTCTACTCTTGTAGAAAAATAAGAAAGGTAAGATTCCAGAAATTTAAGTGTCAACTAGAAAGCTCTGATGACTCTCAAAAATCCCTATAACCAATAAACAAAAATCTTCCTCTCCACCTGGGCTCACATGATCCAGTCTTTGAATAAAAATGCCCAATCACTGCATTCCCTCAAGGAGGGCCGTCTGACAGAGTCAGATAATTCTTGTGATAACAGGACAGGATTTTCTTTTAACAAATAACCTTTTAAAAAATGGGAAGACTTATTACATTGCTTAGCAGTATGAGAGACTAGTCATAAAGGGGGAAAGGTGTGGGCTTGGTGATTTTTTTTTTACCCTGATTCTGCTAAGGAAACACAGTCTAGAGAAAGTCAAGAGCCAAACAGGAATGTCAGCCACTTCTAGCCCCTAGCAATGGGGACTTCTTGTGGGAAAACCAGTCTTGGCTACATCAGTAACCTCGGACCCCTGCTTTGTAGAAGCTTGTCTTTTGCAACCGCCCATCTTGTACTAAGTCCACTGACCGTGTTCATGTCTGGTAGCCTTGTCGAGGTCACCGCGAAGCTGAAGGCTCTGGCCGGGGAGCCGGCAGAGATTCAGGCTCTGTCAGTCACAGGAAGGGGAGGAAGGAAGAAAAGGCACAGATACAAACAGCCTTGACTGTCCTCGGTTTCAGTGGCTCATTTCCAGCTTCCTGTCTGGTTTGACTCTGGGGGAAAAATGAAAAAAAAAAAAAAAAAAAAGGAAAGAAAATACACTGTTCTGAGTCTCATACTGTGAGCCAGAGCACAAGAAAGCCCGTCAAAGGGAGGAAGAGGACATACTCCATGTGACAAGCCTGTAGACATATGGGTGGGTGCCCGTGGGAAGGCTCAGAGACTCTCACTTGCCGTGCGGGCAGAAAGTGAGGCAAGGTGACTGGATGTCTAGTTGGGAAGCACCCTACTCCTCTTTCACAGACAGAAGAGTCCGCATTCTTCATTTATGTTCATCTGAGAACAGAGAGCCAGTCTCACGGGGAGCTTACCGTGAGAATCACCTGGCGCCATGATATCCCCGTGAGTAATCCTCTTGTTGAAAACTTCAAGAGAAGGTGCTGGATGAGCTCTGCCAAAATGTACCCACCACAGGCTGCCCTGTTCTCTGGAAGTAGAGCACGCCTACGGAAGCTTCATAAGCCGAAACGGCCCAGAGGGAAGAAGCAATTGCCATCATTTTGTATGGAAAACTTTTGAGTGTCCCCGAACCCAAAAAGAACCTCTCTTGGGCTTTCCTGATAACCTCAGGACGCGTCTTGCTCATGGATGCACAAAATAAATCGAGATAAAGCGCAGATGCTCTCAGTCGCGGTTCAAAGCTACGGCAGCGGGCTGCTGAGATGCTGAGTGCGGTTCTGGGAAAGGAGCTTGGTGGGGCCACTCTCGCCGCCCGGGTGTCTACTGCCCCTATCGTGGCTCTCTGCCAAACAACGCTATTTTCCCTCGTCCCCTTTTGTCCTAAAAACAAAATTGCTTTTCAGATTTCCTTCGGTTAGCGAAACCATGTACTAATGCAGGTCTTTTGTAACAGCCAAGTGGTCTAACTTGAACTTTGAAAAAGCGGGGGCTACCTGTAATCACAACTAGCCGACTGATGAAATGAGCAAGGGTTCCCTGTACGGTGCAAAGAAGGACCCACGAGAGGGAGAGATGAGGACAGAGCACATCCCCTCCCAGGGAGGGTACCCAGCCTCGACTGTATCAGCCCCGTTCCTGGGGTGGGGGGCAGGGAGGAGGGCTTCTGGGCTGCCAATCCCAGGGCCTCACTGGCCTCAGGGTGGCTTTTGTGTCCTCCTTTTGTTTTCTGCAGTGTCCTCTCCGCTTACTATCTCCTGGTTCTTCATTGAACATATAATATCTGGTGCAACTCTAAGGTATCTGGAACTCCTCCATAAGGGATGTTTCGCAATTTTTAGGGGTGCTTTTGACTGTCAAAATAACTATAGGAGGGGGGTGCTACATACAGTTAATGGGCAGGGCCAAGGATGTCGGATGTCCTGCAATGCACAGGCCTTGCCAAACAACAACGAATCATCCTTCCATCTGCGTCCTTCATGACTTTCAAATAATCCACTGCATGTTCAGATACATGAACATCATTGTAACTTCTAGCCTAGGACCTTCTTCCATTCTACATATAAACAGAAGGTTCTGCATTTTGCATGATTTTATTATGCTCTGAATTTTCTGCTTGACTGAGGAAAGATTATCCCTTGTTTCATTTGAGATTTGCCGGGAGTTGTCCCTGTTTCTGAATGTCAGTCCATGACAGTCATGCTCAGCTCTAGGTATCTGAGATGCCAACACAGCACTCCCGTGTCAGCCTGCCTCTGTG
Organism: Panthera uncia; assembly: GCF_023721935.1. Classification (NCBI taxonomy): domain Eukaryota; kingdom Metazoa; phylum Chordata; class Mammalia; order Carnivora; family Felidae; genus Panthera; species Panthera uncia. The sequence continues at coordinate 58,891,900 of NW_026057584.1, read as the reverse complement.
GCTATCACAGGTGTGGTGACTACGTCTCGATTGGCATGTAGTTGCACGCCAGCTGTATATACGTACAGCATGTACATATTAAAATCAAGGACATTTTATTTTAAATAACTTTTATTTCTCTTTTACATTATAATTGGGCAGTGTATGTATTATGTGTAAGTAGATTATACTACCTATGAATGTCATAGGACAGTAAAGAGTGTGGACAAAATGTTTGGGATGTGGGGGTGGGGAGGTGGGGAACACAAGGCCTGTCAGGGTTGAGAAACTGCCAAGATGAGCTGGAGCATTTAAAGTTAGTAATTTTTCACTTACTGACCCGAGTACTCTCCTCCTCCTACCTATTCTCGATAAAATGCTAAGGAGGAAAGAAGGGTCGAGGTGGAGGGAGGTCCTAAAAAACTCATACACACAGAGGGGCGCCTGGGTGGCTCGGTCGGTTAAGCGGCCGACTTCGGCTCAGGTCATGATTTCACGGTCTGTGAGTTCGAGCCCCCTATCGGGCTCTGTGCTGACAGCTTGGAGCCTGGAACCTGGTTCAGATTCTGTGTCTCCCTCTCTCTCTGAGCCTCCCCCGTTCATGCTCTGTCTCTCTCTGTCTCAAAAATAAATAAACGTTTAAAAAAATTTTCCAAAAAATTTCACACACAGAGAAAAGGTCAGTAGAGAAGCTTCTCTAGTTCTAGAACACCTTACAGCAGCCTCACTTGGTTTGTAAGATACTTTCTTCTGAGGCCTGATTTAGGTAGTGTCTGCTGTCTTATCTGCTGAATTCTTCCCACCCCAGCCCTGTTTCTTATCTTATCTTTCTTTCTTTTTTATTTATTTATTTTAGAGACAGAGCATGAATGGAGGAAGAGGGGCAGAGGGAGAGAGAGAGAATCTTAAGCAGGCTCCATGCTCAGCACAGAGGCCACCACGGGGCTCGATCTCATGACCATGGGATCATGACCTGAGCCCACATCAAGAGTCGGACGCTCAACTGACTAAACCATCCAGGTGCCCCATTTCTCTCTTTTTAAAACTTGTGTAATTTTGGTTGTATTCATTTAAAGTTCTCAACTCATTCTCAAATTCTTTAGAAGAAATATGCTATGTGAATGTCTGTCCTTAACAAATATATAGTCAGCCCAGGAACTAAATGTTCATAAAATCTAACTGGTCCCTATTTTGAAAGCAACTTGCAGATTATTAAATTCCTTGAGTGTTAGGGGCCTAATTTTCTTTTAGCTGATTAACTGTCTTTTTAAGGCCCCCATTTAATTTATTTTAGACCTAAGATACAGATGTGCCCTAAAATACTCTTTATAGTGCCCCGGACTTTCTTACCTTAAAACCACTTCCCAGGCATATCCAGAATCTGACCAATTCTGAATCAAAACTATTTCCAAAATCAAAGTATTTTTAAAATTTTAAGACCTTATATCGGAAACAGCATAATTAGAGAAAGATTCAATTCAAACCCAAGACATTTTTTTTTTATTATATAAAGAATGGATTGTATAGTGTATGCTCGCACAGTGTTGTAGAATAGCTGTTTCCCACTAGAACATATACCACATTAGTCGTAAATTGAGAGCAGTGAAACAGCGGAGGTGTCCCCAGCACACATCCACGTGTTGTGGCTTGGATCCCTAACTCCGCCAGCCAGTCTTCAGAAGCCCAGCTCTCCATATGTCATCAAACACCACACAGCATATGGACTCAGTCTTAGGTACTGCAATGGCATAATCTTTAAGATGGGCAACTATAAAAAAAAAAAAATCCTTTGTTTGGATTTTCACTCTCGGTTTAGACTCTGACATAGAAAAAATCTTCTACCATAATTACATTTTAAAACCCGAGAAATAAAACACCGAAGAGTGTAGCCAAGGTTAGGAAGGCAGTTGACCTATCTCTATACCTCTGAAATCAAGCAAGCACACTAGGTAAGAAACACTAAGGCAGGCATTACATTTTGTTTGCGTGCAAATGGAAGCCGGTCTCAGGCACATCAAATGGTTACATCAGGCAAGAGAACATTTTAGGTTTGGGTGTGGCTCAGTCCATTAGGTGTCTGACTCTTGATCCCAACTCTGGTGTTGATCTTAGGGTTGTGAGTTTGGGCCCCGCGTTGGGCTCTGTGCTGGGCATGAAGCCTACTTAAAAAAAAATTAAAAAATGAAAGAACGAATTAGGTACCTGTCTTCAACATGTACCCACGCAATCAAAAGCATTAGTACAGAGCAATGGAATGTGCATACGCTTTAAAAAGAAATCTAAAGTAAACACACTTGTCCCTACTCCACAGGCATAGGCAAGTATCCCAGAGACCAGATTCAGATTAGGCGGATAACAGAATCTACTGTGCCGGGCAAGGGGACACTGGGCCAGGAAACCCCTTCTTGTCTGCTAGCTCCAGGGCCTGAGGGTCCCTCTTGGGTTGTCTAAGGCATTCTGTGGACCCCTGCAGGCCCCTGTTGTTGTTGAGGCAATATACAGCGTTGCTCACATATCCTGGCACAGCCTAGTTTCACAGCGAGTTGATAATTGGCAGGAGGTGACAGGTGGAGAGAAGGGGAAGGAACAGAGGCAAAGAAAAAAGGCTTACCTTCCTCATCTTCCTTGAAACATTGGCTGTGGTTTTCAACGTCAAATATCACAACCAAATGAGGCAGCGCAGAGCGGGCAAAAGAGAGCTGGTCTGGTTAATATTTGTTGAGCACTGATTTTTGTGCCAAGTGCATAGTCTTTTACTTACATTACATTACGTTACATTGCGTTACTCCTCCCAGTAATCCCTTATTGCCAGCACTATTATCTGCCCCACCCCCATTTTACAGAGGGAACTAAGACCCAGAGTGGTTAAGTGACTTGCCCAAGGTCACACAGTAAGTGCAGATGGTGTGAGTGAGTGAGAGTCCAGACTCTTCACCACCAAGCTTTACTGCTTCCACTTACATCATTAGACCCTTGGTTTTACATAAAGTAATACTTTATCTTATGTTTTGAGTCTTTGATCCGTGGCACTCCAAACATCTCACATATGTATATTCTCTATTAATCCAACAAATTCCCAGTGAAGTCAAGGAGTAAATAAATTTTATCCCTGGTTCAAGATTGGAAAACCCATAAAGCCTTTAGAATTCCCTCTGACCTCAACATGTCTCTGCTTAAGCAGTATTGCTAAAGACTCTTGCCTCGAGTCACTGCCCTTCCTTTGGTGCCATTCTGCCGAGGCCAACAGGTCACAGCAGCTGGCCAAATGCAGAGCAAAAGCAGTTAAGTGATCATTTTTAAAGGAAGAAAAACAAAAGCAACAAAATACTTGATCAAGCTGTAACATTGCTCTGGAAAGGGCACAGACCAGCCATGTAAGTGTGGCTACCCTAACATATGCTAGTGACTCATACTTATCTAAGGAATGTGATATGTATTTTTCTCTAATTCTGGTTTTTATCACACATTGCTGGACTCATTATTCACATAGATATCAATTCTGGACACCATCAAAGTTGTTTTCTGGCAGGGGCCAATTTGAAATATTAATCATGCTAATGGGGTTCCTGAAATGCACATCAGCACATAAACACTAAAACACTAGACAATATAAAAACAATTCTCTTACCAGTTGTAGAACTTTTATTGACATGACAGAATCACTCTGTGATTGGACAGTAGAACACAGTTCTACCTGTAAGTATAATATAAATATTATATAATCTTATAAATGTATACATTATAATTACACAGTGTTATAAATGCAACATGTTACATAATGTTCGGTGTAATGGATACATGTTATCTATACGTTTATGTACATATATATTCTAATTATCTTGTTATTCAACCATATCTTCATGCAAAGGAACACAAGTGCTCCTGAGCCATCCTTTCTGCGGTACAACTTTCATGTATATTTCCCTGCGCCCTCCAAGGAAGGTAGCTGGCCAATAGCGGCAGTTCCTGTGCTTTGCAAGTGCTGGGAAAGGCTATTAATCCTGAAGGATTTCATTCTGGATGATACGAGGGATTTATTGTCATGGAGTTTTGTAACAGTAGTAGGAACAGCAGCAGTAGTATTTTAGATTGAGTCATCTGCTTCAAATTATTATCAACTCTTTGGTTTACTTGCCTTTCAAAACTCAGGTATGTGATTGCAGAGTCTAAAGTAGGTGACACTGCTAATGATGTATTATCATTAACTTTGAGGCAGATCCTGAAAGCCATTTTCATCAAGCTGTACAGAGAATGCAAAATGAGCCGGCATGTTCAAACCCGTTCAGCCAGTCAGGAAGGTAAGCATACCCCAGAAAATAAATTTTAAACCTCTCAAAGGATTAGAATTAAGCTAACATTGACTGATGCACTTTACTATTAGGATATAGTTATTGATAGGGCTTCGGTATTTATAGGCAGCAGCACAAATTTTACATTAAGAAAGTAATCACTAAAGTCAACGAGGGGAACAGGTAAGAAACAGGAAATTTAGAGTTTGCAAACCCACATGCTTACAGGGGGGCAGGCAGGTCATGGCAATGAGGGTAGGCTGGTAAAAGGCTGTGAATGGTAGGGGCTGTGAAAACCAGAGGGCATATGCCCTCCTAATGGCATACAGCAGCATAAAAACCAACACTGAGTATGGAAATACCTGCCCATGAAATGGTGCAGCTGAAGTTTGCCTCAACGTCATCCTGGCAGAACAGGAAGGGGGAGCGGGGTAGGAGGGCTCTAACAAGATTAGCTTTCAGTCAGTAAGTTCTTGAGGCTGGGGAACGGTATGTAGTTGTTACTATTCTCCTTTTACCTGCATATATTTGGAATTTTTCCATAAATAAGAGTAAAAATACTCTAAAAAGAAGTCCATAAGGTTGCTAATTTTCAGCCTGAGTTGTAACAGAAAAAAAAAAAATGTAAAAAAGGCTTTAGTGTGTAGTATGTGGCCTTAAGAATGAAGACAAATACTAAATTCACTGCTGTCATTAATAAGAATGTCCCAAAGCCAATTGGGTTGTATGAGGAGTGGGTAGCTTCTGTTTTTATGTCTCTGGTATTTAATCATAATTACATATCAAATTCAAAATATGGGAGAATTGAGTCCTACAATGTAACATTTAGACACTCGCCCCACTCATCACCCCTCATCCCTCCACACCCCTCACTTAGTCAGCATCAGGCAGATTGATGCCGAGATGCTCTGAACAATGCATTATTCCTTAGTAGCCAAACATCTCTTTACTTTCCTCTTTGTGACGGGTGAATTCTCAGAAGTCAAGAGCAGGCCTTATTCATCTCCAGACTCCTGAAACATAGTGAGTAATTTAAAAATATTTGTTGAATTAATTAACAAATCAGGCTTTGTGCACTGGATATGTATACATATATATATAATGGAATATTATATTATTATACATTATTATATTATTATACATTATTATATTATTAATATATTATATATAATAGATATATAATAGAATATTACTCACCCATTAAAAGAATAAAATTTTGCCATTTGCAACATGGATAGAGCTAGAGAGTATAATGCTGAGTGAAATAAGTCAGGCAGAGAAAGACAAATACCCTATGATCTCACTCATATGTGTAATTTAAGAAATAAAACAAATGAGCAAAGGGAAAAAAGAGAGAGAGAGAAACAAACCAAGAAACAGACTCTTAACTATAGAGAACAAATTGATGGTTACCAGAGGGGAGTCAGGGGTTGGGGGGTGGGGATGGGAGAAATAGGAGGTGGGGATTAAAGAGTACATTTATCGTGATGAAAAAATAAAATAAGAAAGTCTATGTATAGAAAATGAGTAAAATGAAATTATTGGGATAATTCAGAAAAATTTTAGCAAAATGTAAAGTGCGATGAGCAATGGAAAAACAACTATATTTCCCCAGATAAAAAAATAAAATGTGATTCTAAATATATTTAGTAAATAACTTTTTCTGGAATTGACTTAAAAGCAGCCCATTTCGTTCCCCATTTCCCAAGGCTGTCACAACTCTCTGGGAGTGGAATTGCAACAGACAATTTTCCAGTCAAGTGCCAGAGACTTATATAACAGGAAGTCCAATGCCAAAAGCACGACTCCATCCAGGAGGTTCCTCAAACTTATGAACGTCCTGGAGCCCTGGGGGACTTTCCTTAAAGAATGACCCAACAGTGTGGGGGGTGAACATACTTTGGGCATGAGCAGAGTGTTGCTCTACTCATGGGGTTAATTGGAGATGGATAGTGAGGGTCTCAGGTGGAAGGAAATGAAGACATCTCCTTAACATGAAGACAACGTTGTTGGCCAGGGAGGCCTGTCGTCCAGAGCAACTACTGAGCTCCCAAAATGGGTTCCTTAAAATTTAGGTGGACACATATAGGAGAGAGCTATGAGTTAAACAAAATGAAACCCAATCGGGAAGTAATTCAAAATATCGTCACCATCACAAGCAGGTCACTTATTCACACACTGTGCCCTCTTTCTCCATCCTACAAAGTAATAAAGCTAGTCCCCTTCACAGAAAGCACGCATATCCCAAAGCCATTTCCCCCTGATTTAGAGTCCCTAGAAACACTCATCTTTCCACTTCTTGGATCAGCCTGATTTGGTGATAGCAGACATGACAGAATAATTCAATTGTGACAGAAGTACCACAAGGGGACACACTTGTCAGTGGGCCCATCTGTCTGCTGTCATCCTCCATCCCCTCAAACGCCTAAGAGAATACTCTGCTACTCAAAGTGTTACAAACCGAAGGAGTTACACTCATCCCCATTCCAGATGGGATGAAGGAAGGTCCAGAATAATGGATGGTGCTTCCGTACAAAACCCAGTCCCTGGAAGCACAACTGACGAATCTAGAACTTCACGCCCTTGGGTGATTGTAGCCTCTCCTCTTTCTTATGCTCTAGAATTGCTCACAGAAAACCCATAAGAGATTATGATGCCCTGCCCCTAACCTTTCACAAATGTTTCATGAGTAGCTACTGTACAGACAGCAATGGGCTAGGCATTATAGGAAACACAAAACAGTTTTAAAACTCCTGATTTCTGCCCTCAGTGAACTTAAGGGCTAGTGAAGAAAAGCTACACACCCATAAAAAGTTAAGTTATAAAATGATACAAGCCCAAGCTAATCACAGGGCCCCGCAAGTTCTATTTGGGATTTAGATAGAATAATTTAGAAGGTATAGTAAGTAGAACAAATTTTAGATCTCACACATTGACTACTATTGACATACCAAATACTACCTTTCTGAAAGCCAGCACTGCGGTGGCACCTCCCCATTTGGCCCTCCATGGTTGTGCTTCTTACGAGTTAACCTGGCCTCCTCAGCCCAACTGTGAGGTCTCTGGGGGCAGCTCTTCTCTCCGACGCGTTACCAGACACATGGGCATTGTTGAGGGGCCAGGTGAAGACTCTACTCACAGATCCCTACTGGGTTCTTTTACTTGCCTCATGGTTTCCCTTCCCGGACAGCTTAACACACGTTACTGTGGTCATAGTATTGTCCCTGCTGAAATGTAAGTTCTAGGAGGGCAGGAGCTGGGTCTGTCTGGGTATAGTTATTGAAAGAATGAATGGCTGTCACAACTTTACTCAAACAACCATGACAATAACTAGAAAATCTGAGAGTTTGTAGAATAGTACCAAGATAGGGAGTTACAAAAAAAAAAAAAGAAAAAAAGGAACAAACAGAAAATAAGAAGATCAGAAAAACCCTAACCTATACAGGTAATATTATTGTGCATACATCCTTTTCTCCTGACTGCCCGGGGTTGTCTCTGTTTTAACTGCCATCTGGAAAGCCATGGGCCACAGAGGCCATCTTCAGCCCTGCTGACCAGCCTGCAGCCACACCAGCTGCAAGCCCTGAGCCGACTGATGAGTGATTTCCGGCAGCTTCTCCACTTACCTCCGAGCTGGCCCTGTTTCTGGGCTCCACCCACATACACAGAACCACCATCCACACAACCACTCAGATACTTCCTGACCTGAAATGGGGCCACGGGGATGCTGGTACAACCATGAATTCTCAACTGTCCCCGTGGTTCAGCTGGGAGACAAAAGTACAAAAATTCAGAAGGTGGGAGAGGCCCACGTAGTTTTAGGGAGGTGCAGAGATTTATCCCAGTGCATATGCTGGGCCACCAGCTCAGTTACACCGCTGAGCCTTGCTTTGATATCACTCGTTCCTTTGCAGTCTCAATCTCCTCACACGTGCTGATAAGGGGCTCAGCTCTGGGTCACACGGGGAGAAGCAAATTGAGAATTTGGCCCGCCAGTGTGCAGGTAAAGAAGGTAAAAGTCAAAATATGGTTGCTGTCTTTGCTCCTTTCCATCATGCCACACTGAGTCTACAGACACACATGCACACATGTGCACACACACACACACACACACACACAGTGCCAAGGCAGACCTCATAGTGCCAGGTCTGGATTCCAAACAGCTGGAGCAGAAAGCAGCCCTTGGCAGGAGCAGACAATAACAAGAGACACAGTATTGGGTCCAGATTGACACACAGAGTTCTTGGCATGACCACATTGCCACCCTTTTTCAGAGGGACTGGCACACTTCCAGGCCTCCCCAGCCCTTCCCCAAATGGCAAATCCTAGACCTTCTATGGAAAGGGCAAACTAATAGGTAAAGCCATTTGTTTCTCAGTGTTTTCGAGCTACATCAAATTATACCTGTTAGGCTAGGTCTCAGAATGAAATGTGCTTCCAAATTAATAAGAACAATGGTATGAACGTAATGAGGCCCATTTCCTCACATGTTATGTCTTGAAGAGACCTTGAACATAATTATTCTAATGCTCTCACATTACAGTTGAGGAAAATGAGTCTCAGAGAAGTTATATGACTTGACGAGGTCACGCTGCCAGTTAGTGGCAGAGTTCTTGCCTGTGCCTTCCAGGTAGCAGTCTTTATTCTCTGCCATGCTGTCCTTGTGATTTATTTCACGTCTGTCATCAGCTCCCTGAGAGATCATCATAATATCCAAATCATGATTTTGCAATGTCATATTCATAGCTAAAGCAACATGCTGTGATTTCACAGATACAGTTGCGTGTTCTGACCCAGCTTCAGGACACACACAGATGGCCTGGGGAGCAGGGGCGTCGTGGTGTTTTGGGGGGGGGCTTTATTTGTTGTTGTTGTTGTTTTGCTGAAAATCAACCAACCAATAAGTGTCTATTGATAGTGGTTACGAGCTGATGACTTTGTAATGAGGAGGACTGGGTTTAAATCCTGGTCCCACCACTTAATGGTGAAGTGACCTTGGGCAGCTTCCTTACATTTTCTAAACCTTGGTGTCTGCATCCATAAAAAAAATTTAAAAAAAAATGCAGCTTCCTCACTGAGCTCTTATAGGGATTCAATGAGATGGGCCACTAAACATGCTTAGCACATGCCAGTTGCTCCTACTTACCTAATGAGTTCAATCTTTCATTTTTCTTTGATTCTGGTTTTTAACATACCCTATAATTAGACCCATCATTCACCCATATGTCAACTCTGGACACTATCAAAGTTGCTTTCTGGAGGTGGTTGATTTGAAAATATCAGTCTTACCGGTGGGGTTCCTCAAATGTATATCAACACTTACAAGCGTGTCTAGAACACTCGGCTCTTTAAAAATCGTTCTCTTACGATTTCAGTCAAAGTTAGCTATCCTCCTCAACATCCTCCTCCTCCTCATCGTTGTCCGCACCATCGGCATCCTCATCGTCTTCCTCAACCTCATCATCATCATCTACTGGGTGCCTAGCAACCATCCAGAGGAGATCTGCCTTCACAATGAGACTGGGCATGTTTATGGATCAAGAAAACATTAAGCTACAGTTTCTGAGAGTAGACATGGCAGGACACTGAGGAACAGAAGAGTGAGGGTTTCGTCTTCTAGGTTAGCAAAGGGGAAACATTTCCGGATATTGGAATCGTTTCTTCTTCTCCTCTCCTTCTCTCCCCAAAGTTCTACTTGTTGCCTCTAAAAACTGGGCCTTCTCTTTCTGAAAACCTCCCAGAGAAGACAATATTGCCTCCTTTCCCTTCTCAGTTTTTACGTGGAAGGTACATAGCTATAGGCTGGATCGTCTCAGACATTAACTCTGCCAACCACCTTGGTTCTTGAAATGGCAGATTCATAGGTGACAGACCCAAGCCTACCTCTTTCTCTCTCAGTCTCTCCATCTCTGTCTCTCTGTCTCTGATTCTTATCAAAATAACTTTCGCTTCTACAAAATAATTAAATAAATAAATAAGTGCCAAAATTCCATGCTCCTTAAATACAATAACAAAATTTTTAAATGTGGAAAAAGTAGGGGCGCCTGGGTGGCTCAGTGAGTTTGGCATCCGACTTCAGCTCAGGTCATGATCTCACAGCTCCTGGGTACCGGTCGGCCCTGCGTCGGGCTCTGTGCTGACATCTCAGAGCCTGGAGCCTGCTTCAGATTCTGTGTCTCCCTCTTTCTCTGCCCCTCTCCTGCTCATGCTCTGTCTCTCTCTCTCTCTCTGTCAAAAATAAATAAACATTAAAAAAAATTTTTTTAATGTGGAAAAAGTAAACCTGGGTAAAGCAACTAAAAAATACTTTTTAATTATTGAGAAAAAAAATGGTGAGAAAGAACACTATTAAAAAAATTTTAACAACCTTAAGTGATAATTTTCTTTTCAAAGTTTACTTATATTCTTATTTAAATTGTATTCGTCACCCAAAACCTAGATTTAAAGTATCTTAGCATAATCTTATTTACTATATTTACTATAAACATCTTGCCTATAGTATTATTTAAATATATTTTAAATTTATTTATTTACTTTGAGAGAGAGAGAGAGCAAGCAGGGGAGAGAGAACAGGGAAGAGAGAAAGGGAGAGAGAGAATCCCAAGTAGGCTTCACACTCAGCATGGAGCCCAACGCAGGGCTTGATCCCATGAACTGCAAGATCACAACCTTTGCAAAAATCAAGAGTCGGACACTTAACCAACTGACCCACCCAGGTGCCCCTACAGTATTATTTCTTAAATCTCACACTTTCAAATCATAGCCAAACTGCTTCTTCCAAGGAGAAATATTGTACTTCTCAGTGTTACCCCTTCAATCCCCTATCTCCAAAATGCAAAATTGTTTCCTTTTTTGTTGTAGGAGTTTTACTGTTTCAGCTTGAACCTGATCTCAGGACATAAGCCAATTTTCCTAAATTTATCTTGTGCTTGTTAGCAATTTGGATTTGTCTCTGACAGAGGCTAAACAGGGTTTAGAATATTAATTTAAACTCTTGTGCTAAAAATGTAATAAAAATCTTGGGTTTTGAGCATAAGAGGCTGCAACATTTCCATAACAATATGCAAAAAGTCTCTGTTCTTACTAAATGTACCATGGTGAAGTTAATCCTGAAAATAAAGTTGTTCTTTTTTTTTTCTTTAATGTCTTGATACATGAACTAGTAATATTTGCTTCTAGCATAATCCCTAGCCTACTTAAAACAAAAGCTCTGGCACAGCGCGATACCAAGGCTAACAGCTGTCAGCTAGTAAAGGCACTCGCCAGATGTTGGAGCCCAGAGGCATCCAACAACAGTGATCATTACAGCCTTCAATCACCCCATTTAGAATTTACAACAAACTGAGCAGAAAGCCATTATTTCCACCTTCAGTATAAAGTTTTCCTCGGGCTGGGAGCGGGGTTCTGTAACGGACGGATGCACCATCTGTTCCAAGTTACTTCGCTCTTCGATGGAACTTCCACAGATAGAAACAAGTCCCAGATAAAGTCCAGAAATATTGGGATGTTATTTGCTATTATTTGAGGGATATCAAAATCCCGAAGGGTTCTTGATCATGCCTCAAAAAAGGACTTCCACTGTAATTAAACGAAACAATAACAAATCATAATATAAGGCATAAAATGAACAAATATTATGAATTAATCATACTTAGACAATTACAACCCATATGGCTTGTTAAACCCAATCTGCTACCTGTAGTGACATCGACTGCATACTGTATGTTCAACGCCGTAGCCCTTTCTCCCCCAGGATGTAATTACTTAATTTTGTAAATGAGAAAATGAGATGTAAAAGGCAATGTGTTCACCATTTGGTACCCTCTGGAGGCTCCCTTACCGGGTCAAAAGCATGCCTGCCACTAACAGCTCAGAAGGCTTCTGAATTCCTTTCCTCAGAGATGCTGATTCCTTGAGGAGAAAATGCCCTTTTCTCTCCTCCCACCCCATCCGGTCTTTTCCTCTCCTCCATTTCAAGCCATCCACAGCAGGAAGTTAGGAGAGCAGACATTCTTGTGCACCTTAACCAAGAAGGGAGAGTGTATTTCTCCTGTGTAATTTGACACCACAGTCAAATGACACCAGTTCCCTGGAGAAAACCTCACTTTTGCTGGAGTAAAAGCAATGATGTGGCTCAGAAGACCCCATGACTTTCCCACTTCCCAAGGTCACTGCCGATCTTGAGCAAATCTCATAATTCGCCTGAATGTCAGTTCCATCATCCCCACAATGAGAACAACAATGACACCTGCCTGTGCAGAACTGCTGTAAGATTCAGTGAAACATGCTCTGTGAAGGGCCCGACCCGGTGCTAGTCAGTGTTTGCTAACTGGGGAATGAGCCTCCATTCTGGAAATACCATTGGGAATTTGACCGGTTGAGGGAAATTTTAAGGAACAAAAGGAACTAGGGAGCTGCCAAGAATGTTGTTACTCTGGAAGGGCACAGGTCATCCCTGCAGTGAAGATGACAGCAGAAAAATTAGGGGCTGAACCTGGTGCAGGCCTGGCCTAGATGTTTGGTGTATTGCAGAGTCATCCTGTTATCCACCAGTAGGCAAAGCCTAGAGAGTGCCACAGGGTGCCTGTAGATCACACTGGCCTGAGGGCTCAGAAACTAGGGACAGAGGCCCCACCAGCTGCACTGTCCCAACCAAACTCCCGGGGACCAGCTGTGGGCACGACGGATGTGTGCGGGCAAGCGCAGGTGGCTATGGGCAGGAGGAGCCAACTGCACACTCTTTACCTGAGAAGCTGATTCGTCCATGATCACGGTCCCCCTGTGCTGAGCAGCCGATCCTGGCGTCTGTGTGCACCTACACGATCTACTGCCAGATTAGAAGAGGTTGAGTGAACCATGAGCCTCTGACTTGAAAGGGATCCACAGAAGCAGTCGCTATGAAGAAGCCTTAATTAAGCAATTTTCACAGGATCACAGAAAATGAGAGGCGTGTGGCCTGTTTCACCTTTTATCCTCCTATAATCAGGTGCTTTGAGTAGTCCTGTAATATCTCTGACAGAAAAAAAAAAATCCCTGGGTTAGCTCTGTATAACTGATTACAGAACTATCTTGTATCCTAATTCATTGTTTACACCACCTGTCAGGGAACCCAGAGGCTTCCTCAGCTAAATCAGATCCAGACTCTGGGAAGATGATGGTAGAGGAAGAATCCCTCCCCGAAGGGAGCCAGAGCCCCTATCCCTAATCCCTCTGTCCTGAGGACCACCCACCCCTAAAAGCACTCTTGGAATTCTTGCTTTACCTGCAGCCCATCCTTTCAGGAATGCTCCAAGGCACAGCGGAGACCATTTAAGAACATTCAGATATAGTTTTGTTAAGAACTTGGGGAGAACGAAAAGGAAAGCAAGAGAGATTTGGCATCTGAGAGCCTGGGTTTGGGTCTTGGCTATCCCTTTGTATACCTTGAGCAGGTGACATAACCTCTCTGAACTCCAGGTATAAAATGTAAACAGCAGTACACCCACCTCACAGGATTTTTATAGCACTAAATGAAAAAAGTACAAGTCAAATGCCTAGCATACAGCCTGGCACATGGTAGGGGCTCAAAACCCCACAAAAGTTGGCTTTATTTTTGTAGTTTTGTTTTCCGCCTTATAAGGTGTAGGTTTTGTATTGTATTCACCCTGATCCAAGCTGTCATCAGGTCTTGCCTGGATTATCAGAATGGCTCTTACCTGTTCTCTTTCTTCTTTCTTTGCCCACCACCTGGAGCCTATGCTCAACAAGGCAGCCGTAGTGACTGTACTAGTTTCCTATTGCTGCTGTGCCAAATTACCACAAATTTAGAGGCTTATAACAACACAAATTGATTATCCTACAGTTCAGAGTTTGGATGCTCCAAATGAATCTCACTGGTCTAAAGTCAAGGTGTCAGCAGGTCTGTCAGCCTCCTTCTGGAGGCTCTGAGGAAGAATGCATTTTGTTGCCTTCTCCAGCTTCTAGATCCCACCCCACCCCCAACCCCACCCCTTGCTCCATCTTCAGAGCCAGCACAGTGGGGCCAAGTCTTTCTCATACTGCCTCTTCTCTTATTCTCCCTTGCCTATACATTGGACCCGTCCAGATAATCCGGGGTAATCTCTCCATCTCAAGGTCACCTGATTACCAACCTTACTTCCATCTGCAATCTTATTTATTTATTTATTTATTTAAAAAAAATTTTTTTTAACGTTTATTTATTTTTGAGACAGAGAGAGACAGAGCATGAACAGGGGAGGGTCAGAGAGAGAGAGACACACAGAATCTGAAACAGGCCCCGGGCTCTGAGCTGTCAGCACAGAGTCCGACGCGGGGCTCGAACTCACAGACTGTGAGATCATGACCCGAGCTGAAATCGGACGCTCAACCAACTGAGCCACCCAGGCGCCCCTGAGCCACCCAAGCGCCCCTCCATCTGCAATCTTAATTCCTCTTTGCCATGTAACATAACATAGTCACAGGTTCTGCAGACTAGGTCATTGGACATCTTCGGGAGCCATTATTCTACCTCACCATGATCCTGTTGAAACATACATCAGATCACACCAGTCTCTGCCCAACGCTCTCCCCCCAGCCAGAGTCCCACAAGGCACACCAGACCATGTGCTTCTCTGTGTCTCCAGTGGTCTATTCTCTTACTACTCTCCCTCCCTCACTCTGCTCTAGCCATACCAGCTTCTTGCTCTTTACTGATTAACTCAACATTCAGGCAAGCAGCCATTTCAGGGTGTTTGCATTTGAAAAAGCACATCACATACATGAAAGAGGATATCCAAGGTACAAACAAGCATATCAAAATATGCTTGATTTCATGAGTAAGTAGAAAAATATGGATTAAAACCATAATACAATACCACAGCACATGGCCAAGAATGGCAAAATAAAAAGACAGAAAATACTAAATATTGGCAAGGCTGTGAGCAGTGGGAAGCCTCATAAACAGCTGGTGACCGTGTAATTTGGTATCACTACTTTGGAAAACTGTTTAGCATATCCTATGACTCAGGAAATATCACACTATATTTTAATTGCTTTTTAATCTGCATTTCCTATTGACCATGAGGCCTTAAAGGCAGCTATCTTGTCTGGTACACAGTTGAGTCCTAAAGCAGTGCCTAGTGTATACTAGGCATTCAACAAATACTTGCTAAACGAGTGATTGAAGGCATGCCTCTCAGGACACCCTTCATGAAACACAGCTATACCCTTCCAGTCTCATCCACCCACCCCATGTGGTTATGTAGTTTCCATTACCAACCTTTGAGGTTCCGGGTTACATGTTTTGTTTTGCTTTTAAAGATTTTATTTTTAAGTAATCTCTACATCTACATGTGGGGCTCAGACTCACAACCCTGAGATCAAGAGTCACATGCTGTACCAACTGAGCCAACGAGGTGCCCCCCTGGGTTACGTTTTAAATAATTGATTAGGTTTCCTTACAACATGGTTGTTGTAAGGTTTCTTTCCTCCTCTACTAAGCCACCAAACCCTGGTTATTCTTCTGAGTTTGACCAATACCTTGTATATGTCCCAAACAGACTGGGCCTTGCTGAAGAGGTGAGTAAGCAATTGAGTGAAGTTCGCAAGTGAAACCTGCAGTGGAGCTCCATCTATGCCTTAAGAGCTCTAGCCCTTTCCTTAGATGCTTGAACCTCCCCCTGCCCCCCAGCTACTTCTGGAAGTCTCCAGACAATGTCTCCTTAGTGCTCATGAACATGTTCTCCCTGTGACCGCATGTTGGCCACCTTGTCTTTTCCCTGCTCTGCTCAGCTCTTCTCAGAGCCAGGACTCTGCTGTTTTCAAAGCTGCATGTCAACATGGGGCTCACCCTGCTCCCAGGGCCCACCAAGGGGTGCCTTCTCGCAGGGAGCCACCACTGCCCCACCCCACCCCGGTGGCACCACTGTCCTCATCAACACCCTGTAGGTTCCCAGATACCAAACCAGCACCATGTTCTCTGCAGTTTTCAAGGCACTGAAGTCCCTCCTTGCTCCTGCAAGTGTAATGGGTTGCCCCTCCCCTTTATCCTATACTTTGTCACCTGTCCCCAAAAAGAAAATTACTCCTGTGACATTTGTCTGTGGCATCTGTCTCCTTAAGTTTCAGACATGAGTTAGTGTGTGCATCATCTTCCCAATCTCTACCACTCTGGCCCTACGTCACAGGACCGTGACAAAAACTTTGGTCATATTAGCTAATATTTATTGTGTGCCAAATATCACTAGAACTCTTCTAAGGGCATTAAACACTTCTAATTAGTTCAGCAGCAGCACAGCCCTCTGAGATAGGTACTATTATTTTCTCCATTTGACAGAGGAGGGACTGAGGCATGGAAAAATTTAAAACCTTGTTTGAAGCCATGCAACCAAGAAGTGCCAGAGCCAGAATTCAAGCCCAAGCAAACCTTGAGCATATCAACTCTTGGCCGGCCCACCCCACCAGTCAATATTAAGAATGGAAAAAGAAGAAAAGCCAGCATTGATTTAATGCATACTAAGTAGTAGGCATTAGTCTAAGCACTTTGTCTACTGTCTTATTTGAGCCTCCCAACAATTAAGAATTGTTATGATCTTTTCTACAGAGAAAAAGAATCTGATATAGAGAAAAGTTAAATAAATTGTCCAACATCACACAGTCCTTAAGAATAAAGTCAGATTTCAAACACAAGCGCCATGACTCCAGAGCCCACGGTTGTAACCTCTGTGCCATTTGGCCTTTGCCTCTAAAGAACCACAGTGATGTCAGAGGGTCACCAGGGGAGGTGACGATGGAGCCTCAGGAATTCCTGAACATTTGTGATTCCCATTCATAGACATGGCTTAGGCTCCAGTTAGATTGCACCGGAATATATACAATATTAATACAACAAAATACTATTTTTCTCCATATTGCTATGAAGATTATAATCTTTAAGCACTCATAAAAGTCTCTAAGATCACCAAGACATCTTTTTTTCTGCCTTTAAGAAAGAATTAACGTTGAGGAAGGCACCTGTTTGGATGAGCACTGGGTGTTGTATGGAAAACAATTTGACAATAAATTTAATATTAAAAAAAAAGAAATAATTAGTACTGTAGCTGGGAGTATGGTGCGATTATCAAAGAGAAGGATACCTTTTGCCTCCCTGTCGGCAGGTGCCCTTGTTCCACAACATGTAACTTCTCCCATGACTGCTCCAAGGGGGAAAGGAATACCCTTCCAGACTGAACACATGTACCTTATTTACAATTCCCAAAGAAGAGAGAGATTTACTTCCTGTTTGTATCCCTACACTTAGGAAGTGACTACAACATACTCCTCCCCTGAGCTTCTTAGAGCATGATATGGAGGGCAGGGGATAGCTGGTCACACAATATTTTAAGCCATCATGTCCAGTTGCAAATAACACTCCCTGCAACCAGGTATGTGTGAAGTTTGCTACAATCCTACCATAAGATACTCTGAGGGCTCTTTAATAAATTTGACACAGGCAGGATTTCACGAGACATCACACCTGCCACCTGCTAAGAAGGTAATTGTCAACAAAATGCACGGAGACAGATGGACTTCCTAGTAAACATCCTGGAATAAAAAAAAAAAAAAAAAAAAGAACCTCTTTGCCTTAGGAAAGTTTCCCATGAAATCTCAACTCTTAGAGTTATAGAAACCATCAAATCACTTCTGTATAGTAAAAGAGAGTGAACCCTTACAAAAGGAAATGCCAAACTCTCAATGCTCTGTAGATGCTAATAAAAGTGTAAGTAATTAGACAAGGCTTTTTAAAAATTATTATCTAACATTGACACTACACTTAATGGCTGAAGAAATGTTCTCATTTAAACTCTATTTCAAAGTAAAATATTTGAAATAGCGGAAGGCCACATGACCTGTTGCTTAGAGAACCTCCTTTAGACTGAAACATTTGGGGCCCAGAAAAGTTTCCAAGGATTTTCATTCCCATGCCTCCACCATTTCACCTTAGCCACTACATCTCTCCTCTCTGTACAGGTATTATATACACTGTAAGTAGCACAAATTGATTTTATAAATGTTGTGACTGAAAAGTGAAGAGGAAAAATATCTAGCTTAAGGGTAAAAGAATAGAATTTTCCCATCAAGACTTTTCAGAATGAACAGTCCATTCTACATGGTACCTGCAATGACCCTCCTACCCATTATTACATAGAGACGTAGTCTTTAAGACAAGTCCATTCTTCACATATAGGATTCTGGCCCAAGCATTGAGGATTTTGCCATTCTCTTAATGATATCACAAGTACAATTGCTAAAGCAATTTCAATGGTCAATGTTTAAAACAGTAGACTATTGCTCTGGGAATTTACAATTAAAGGGAATACTTAAACCTCTATTTTGTCTTTATTATATGAACTATATTTCAGAGTAACCAACTAGCGCCAATTGCTGGAGGAAAGCTTTTTTTAAAGAAGAATTCTGTTTAATACATAATAAAAAGAAGATAGAACTATACAGTTATGATTTTGTAACCCTTAATGTAGTAATTGATTCAGGCAATAAACATCACTGGATGCTAAGAGTGAAAGACTGATGGAAAACTAGATATTTTTTGGCAAATTACTTCTTGTTATAAGAGGAAAACCACAGCGTTTTCATAGAAGGGTCTGGCTGTCACCAGCTAAACTCAATGATCAATCTTGGATTCACCAAACTTGAAATACCCAGGTGTATTTTGTCTCCTAATGTGAGGCAATATAAAGTAAAACCCAAAATATTTCACCTAAGTACTTTAAAACTTTTATAATTAAAATAAATACAAAAGACAGAGGAATAAACCCATTGCCAAAATGAGAAAGACATGAAATGAAGCCAGAATGTAGACCATTGTACCAGACAACCAGTCTCTTTAAGTCAGTGATGTGAATTTAAAAAGGGGGCAGGGGAAAATTGTTCTAGATTTACAGAGACTTAAAAGACATACAACCAAACACAACATGTAGGCCCTTTGGGGATCCCTCTTTGTTTTGTTTTTGTTTTTGTTTTTGTTTTAACGTTTATTTATTTTTGAGACAGAGAGAGACAGAGCATGAATGAGGGAGGGTCAGAGAGAGGGAGACACAGAATCTGAAACAGGCTCCAGGCTCTGAGCTGTCAGCACAGAGCCCGACGCGGGGCTTGAACTCACGGACTGTGAGATCATGACCTGAGCCGAAGTCGGCCGCTTAACCGACCAAGCCACCCAGGCGCCCCTGGGGATCCCTCTTTGAACAAAACAACTAAAAAAAATTTTTAGAACAACTGGGGAAAATTGAATATGAACAATATATAAAATGCTACAAAGGAATTATTGTTGCAGTGCTAGAAAGGCATAATGCTATATTTGTATAGAGATCATATCGAAGAATTTACTTTAGAATATTTTAGCAAAAAAGAAAGGCTGGCAAATCAACTATATGTGTGCTAGAACTTTTTTATAATAAAAAGTTCTAAAAGTTAGACTAACTTCCACTTTTATTTCTTGAGGAATAAATAATGCTGGAATAAAATATTGGATATAAAATGGGAAGGCTAATTCTTAGACCCAGCTTTACTACTGACTCCAAAATTCCACCTGCGAAGATTCTTTTCTGCCTTTGAAATTTGTTAATGATATGAACACTACTAAAATGGAGTTATAAAATTTATAGATAATCCTGAAATATTTATGATTTTTTTGACTCAGAGTTTTTAAAAAGAATAATTTTCCTCTCTAGGTGACCAGTTGATTATCGATAATAAAAAATGCACTCAGAAAAATCTAAAATGAGCCATCAGAAAAATCTAAAATTATATTCAGTTCTCACACACATAAAAAATGTGAGCTTTAGGGTTCTCTGAAAGTTTAATGCTTCCCACATATCAAGGAATAATGGTTATAAATATGCCCACTGTAGATTTCAATGTTATAGTTACTCCTAAAACTTTTAAACTGGAGTTCAGAATGATGTGTCTTTTAGTCGATCAGTTAAATTTTTTCCCTATTTTTCAAAAGATTGCATGGAGAAAGTTGTAAAAAGTTGACTTTATAAAACATGTTTTTATAATTAAATTTATATAAAATAATAACTGATTTCATCACATGCTCAAATATCAAACACACATTTCAAACTGAATCTTATTACAGTAGTCCTAATAGACCCCCTTGGACCTAGGCAATGGTGAACCAAGTCTTGGTCTTGATATTAGAAAACACAGGAACTAGACCCCGCAAATGCACCAGCACTGTGATTGACAACTACCTCCCTCTGCCTTAGCTTGTCTCTGAAATACCAGCAAAAAATGTCTACCCTGACACAGGGTACAGTCCAGAGATACTGTGGGGAGAGGAGATGATAGATCATATCCTTTGTACTGTTTGGGAGAAATTCTCTCTATATATTGAAAGAAAAATAAAACTAAAAATCGATATGAGGAATTAGGCATTCCACAAAACATTTTGGTAATCAATCCATGCAATTCATGGTACATAGTAAATTAATTTTAATTAGTCTGCTTTGCTACAGACCTGCCACAAATTACTACTGGCTCTGGCTGTACAGATTCATCACCACCCACAAAAAGGTAGTTATTGGAGATGTAAAACACAGCAGAGCAGGCATCTCCTGACCATCTGGACAGGTTTTCTTTTTAATTTTGGTCTATAGATTGGTGAAAATATTAAAAAACTGGCAAATTTCTATTTGATCAAGATTCTTCCAGCACAAGTAATTAAGATCCACTCAAACAAGCTAAGTCACATTGATCAAGAATGAGATTACCATCAGAAAGAAGGTAGAGGGAAACTCTGAGCAGAAAATGGAGCAGGGCCCCATAGCAGACATAGCACCAGCAATCACTAAAGCTATCCAGAGCCAAGGTCTACCTTCCTTCTAGAAAGAGAGCTTCTAGGGAGGTAGATGGCTATCTTGACACCATAGTATCTCCAGTATTTAAACAGTACATGACACAGAGTAGGCACTCAAATCATTGTTGAATAAATAACTGAATTTGCTCTCTCTTCCTCTCTCTCTCTCACCACCCCCAAGGCTAAATGGCCTTTCGTCCCTGCCTCTCTGCATTCCTGTTACAATTGATTCTCTTTTTCTCCCTAGATTGACTTTTGATGCTCCTGTGTACACAGAGCCAAGCATGGCCACACTCACAGTTCCCGAATTTACATATCTTTAATTAAAGCAATTGCAGAAACAGAGTAGCTCTCTCAGGACCAATTCCAAATTCCTAGGGGAAAAAATCTGAGTGATTCAGCTTAGGCCAGGTGTCCATTCCTACTTGACTGGACTATGCCAGGGGAATCGTCAAGGTCAATATAATACAAACATGTTCTGTGAGTCCATCTTCATGGGTGGTTGAGGGCAGAACTTAGAGGTCATGTCCTGGAGGAGCATCCCAAATGGTATCCACTTAAATCTGCTTTACTCATGTCCAAATGATCAAGACTGAAATATTCCCAGTTGGACCTTACATCAAATTAGTGAATGTCAGGGATCACAAGATGCTGTCTTGTCCAGCCTGTGCTACAACCTCATCAGTGAGTGTGCTGCATCCCATTCTACACAGCACACTTCTATCTATGCCCTCATAGGGCAGGAACTGTTCTGGTCAGGAACAGAACAGCTGGTCTGTTCACTGCTTATCCCCACTGCCTAGAACAGTGCTTGGTACATAGTAGGCACTCAATAGGCATTTGTTCAGTGAATGTTAAACACTGTCTTAGCCCATTCAAGCTTCTATAACAAAAATACCATTTGCTACCGGCCTTAAACAGCAAACATTTATTTCTCATAGTTCCAAAGGCTGGAAAGTCCAAGATCAAGGTGCCAGTAGATTTGGTGTCTGCTGAGAACTCACTTCCTAGTTTGCAGATGACCATCTTCTCCTTGTATCTTTACATGTTCTCTCTCCGTCTCTCTGTCTCTCTCTGTTTCTCTGTCTCTGTCTCTCTCATCTCTCCTCCCCTCTCCTCGCTGCTCTCCTCTCCCCTGACTTCTTCAGTCTATAAAACAGCCTACAAAACATATCCAGATCTCCCCACCTCAAATCCAAGCTGGATTAGGTGGGCTCCAACACCACTATACTATTCAACTGGACATGGATTGTTTTTGTAATTTAAAAAAGTTTGCCCCTAAAAAAGGTACGTACAAAAATATTTACCACGTGGGACCTGTTCTTCAAGAAGTCTTGCCTGACCCATGCTGGCCAGCTAAGTGTCTCATGGCCCCAGTGCACCACTAGAGCTACATTTGCCACATGATTGAAAATCCTCTGCATACATGTCTGTCTCCCTCCAATCTGTCAGCTCTTAGTGGACAGGGACCCACGGCTATTAAAATCCTTGACTCCCATAGGGGCGCCTGGGTGGCTCAGTCGGTTAAGCAGCCAACTTCGGCTCAGGTCATGATCTCGCGGTCCGTGAGTTCAAACCCCGCGTCAGGCTCTGTGCTGACAGCTCAGAGCCTGGAGCCTGTTTCAGATTCTGTGTCTCCCTCTCTCTGACCCTCCCCCGTTCATGCTTTGTCTCTCTCTGTCTCAAAAATAAATAAACGTTAAAAAAAAAATTAAAAAAAAAAATCCTTGACTCCCTAGGTCCTCGCAGTGTCTGATGGTAGTAGAATTCCACTGAGAGTTTCTTGGATCAATGTCAATCATTTCTGTCAAGACAAGGAGAGGCATCTTATATTTTCGGCCAGTCTTGGCATTATATTGCACAGCAAAGTGGAAACAGCACAAGTGAAGTTAATAACTCACAGTAAATAAGTTGTTCGATTGAGTAACTCCATGTGTGGGCCCTGTAATTTGTAAAGTAATTGATTAGTCGCTTGTCCCTGCAAAGAACTTGCTGATATGTATTATAGCTGCAATTTTTAAGGCAGTAATTCAAGCAAAAAGAATCACCAAGGACTTTTCCTATGGGTACTCATTTTAAGGCCTTCCCATGAAATATGGGATGAAGAACTCTGAAGTTCTGGACTCCTATAGAACAGTTTCACCACAAGGCCACTCTCTTCCCTAAAGAGATCATGTTTTGAAGATAGATTTCTGACATCAATCTCTTTTCTTTCATCCTCTTCACTTCTCCAGCTTGTTGTGTAGAGTACCTTGAATGATGAGGCTAACTGCTCTCCACAGGGAACACCTCCACAGAAAAGGGGTGGAATTCATCTCACAACACCATGGTCTGTACAGACCCTCCAAGTTCATGGATTTGGACTGAAGGACAGAGGGAATGAGCCAGATACTTGCTGACACCCAGAATTCATAACAGTGGGATCGAGTTCTCCTCCAACATGGAAACAACACAGAATTGTGATCTTTTCTGATGTCTGATGTATGCAGACTATGACCTAAAAGGAAAACAAAGCATTCCTTGAAAGAGGTCTGCAAGTCTTTCCCGGGGGTTAGAGCAAAGCAGATCCCACAGCTTGTACTTAAGAAGCTGTAGCACAAGAATTAAAGAAAAGCAAACAGAATCATAAGCCGAGTTCCCCTTTCGAACCTATATGTGTACCCAGGGCTGGGGTGGAGGAGGGTTTTATGTTCACTTGGGAATCTGAGAATATCTGTTCCGGGCAAGTGTCCATGTTCTCTGAGCTTGGGAGTTAAAGAGAGAAACAATGAACTGGTATCATTTTGAGTATATTCGAGTCAATGAAACATTTGTGGGTCTAATGATACTCGACTACTTGGAGGGTGTAATATTAGATTGTTCCTTCTCATCTGTCACACACATGCCTTCATTAATTTATTATCTATTTAGACCGTACACCAGCTCCTCCTAGCTTTGTCCAATGGAATCCTCTTCCTTCCTTCAATCAGTGCTCGGCCCCACGGAAGCCATGGCCTGGGACTTTAGAGGGGAGCCAGCCGAACTGGCAAGGGCCCATCCTGCCATTGTGCCCGTGCACCACGGCCATTTGCATTTTTCTAATTTTGGATTCCTGCTTCAATAGACACATAGGACATATCTTGGCAGCGCATCCCCATATTCATGCATGAAGGTGCCTAGTCCCAGGTTGACTAATCCACTCCTCTAAATTACACGTGTTGGGTGACCACGGGGTTTCCTGACTGTGTTCAGTTTGGTGCAGCTATCTGAGTTTTTCAACATCTCAAGTTACATGAAGCATATGTTAGAATAAATCGACTGCCTTCTGCAGCTAGGCTTTGGCTTTGCTTCTGAAGAACTTCTAAGTGGGAAGATGGGAGATGCACTTAGTATGCAAGATCCTTTTCTCTCAGCTGGACTTGAAGCAGAGAAAACAAGGAAGTTGAACCTGACCATGGCTGTCTATGGCCTGGCATGCAGGAATCTGAAAGAGAAAGAAAGCAAAGGGGAAAGAGTCATACTAAAAGAAGATTCTCCATGGGATTGGGGTGGGATTTCAAGGGCTTCGACCCACGAGAGTAGTCCATCATGTGTTGTTTCCTTTACTAAGGAGAGACACAGGCGATTTCAGTAGAAGCTCAAACTTCAAGGGCAAATATCTGTATAATATGTGGGGTCTACCGTTGCCTGTTTCATTAAGGGTGAGTCAGGCAGTGCCATGGGCTCCTTCTGTTACATACCTGTGTGCTCACTGGTTCACGTATGGATTGAGGGGCAGAGGAGTCCAGGCACATACAGCAGCATCTGATGGCCTGAAGTGCTGGGGACCTGGCCCAAGGGTGAAGACTGGAGGAGTCACAATAAGAACCACAGAGCCCCTGAGACATAATGCAGCATAATCAAAGAAGGTGTCTGAATGGTAAGTAAGGCTCAACCAGTGGCCTGAGGCTGGAGAAGTCTGGTGGTCCTGGCACTCATTAGAGGCTGTGGGTAGCCCCAGTTTGTACTCAGGCACTGGGTGGCTTGTATTTTCCCTGGAGAGAAAGTGCCCTAAGTCAATTGCTTTTTCAGCTCCATGCTGGGCAGGTCCTTGGGCTCCAAAGTTGAAACACTTTGGGGTTCAATGAACCTGAGCTGGAACTTCCAATAGAAAGCATTCCTCTTTTCCTTGTGGTCTTGAAGTAGCTGGAGCAATGGGGACCATCACCAGCTCAAATCACTGGGACTTGGGGCCAGGACAATGAGTGACAAGTAGTGCTGAGTGACGTGGACACTCAGCACCATGGGGAATGCCTGGGGACATTCTCATGCACAGGCAGATTTGTAAAACACTAGAATCTCTGAATCTAGGCAGGCAGATTGCATCCATGGGACTGAACTAAATTGTCCTCACCTGAGGGTAAAAACCAAGACATTTGGGTTATACCTGGAAGAAATCGTTAAGTATAGTCATTAAGTACTGTAAGCACTATCAAGTACTCTAAGTGCTAGTGAAGACTCATATACTTTCATACCTGAGACTGAGAGGTAACCTGAGGTAAAAGGAAGATATGGAGAAAAGGGAAGGGTTAGAGAAAGGAAGTCTAAGGCCTTTTTAAAGAACTCACTCAGGGGCACCTGGGTGGTTCAGTCAGTTAAGCATCTGACTCTTGATTTCAGCTTAGGTCGTGATCTCATGATTGTGGGATGGAGCTCCATGTCAGGCTCTGCACTGGCATTATGAAGCCTGCTTAGGATTCTCTCTGCCCCTTCTCCACTCACATACATGCTAGAAGGAAGGAAGGAAGGAAGGAAGGAAGGAAGGAAGGAAAGAAGGAAGGAAGGAGAGAAAGAAAGAAGAAAGAAAGAAAGAAAGAAA
>NW_026057584.1:58593295-58865948 GCF_023721935.1 Panthera uncia | reverse complement strand
AAGAAAGAAAGAAAAGAGAAGGGAGAGAGGAAGGAAGGAAGGAAGGAGAGAAAGAAAGAAAGAAAGAAGAAAGAAAGAAAGAAAGAAAGAAAGAAAGAAGAGAGGGAGGGAGGAAGGAAGGAAGGAAAGAAAGAAAGAAAGAAAGAGAAGGGAGGGAGGGAGGGAGGGAGGAAGGAAGGAAAGAAGAAAGGAAGAAAGAAAAAGAAGGAAGGAATAAAGAAAGAAAGAAAAAGAAAGAAAAAAGGAAGGAAGGAAGAAACTAAAGAACTCACTCATACATGAAAAAAATTAGAGCTGCCTCTAACTCACAGTAAAGTCTAGAGAGCTCAGTCCAACAGGAAAAATCCAGAAGGATCCAGAGTCCAGAGGAAGCACAAACATTGCATTACAGCTCCTTGTCTTCTGGTCTAGCTGCACATCTTCCTCTCTCATGGGTACCAGAAAGTCCTCTCCCTCAGCCTTCTTTCCTTCTCCTTCTCCTGCCTCTCTTACCTCCCTCTGGGTCCTACACCCCTTTGTAATTGAATTACAAGTATCTTCTGTCCTGGAGTCTCAAATTCTCCTGAGTGGGCCACCTATAGAACAAACATCTCTCTTATTAACACTGACTACCTTGTGTGGCAGAACTCCATAGCTTATTTTACTTAAAAAATTCACTCCCCACATAAGAGAGGATGGAGAGGGACATAGCAGAATGAGACACAGAATCCCAAATGAAGAGGGGGACAAAGGACCCCATGGTACCTAAAACAACTGGGATAATATTTGTGAGCCCTTTTTTGTGTGCCTTGTCGTTGCATTTTCAGCTGTAGGCTTTGCAAATGCCTCACCTATAGGTTAGCCACATCCAGTCTCCGAGGTAATCCTGACCGAAAGGGAAGCCATTCTCCAAAATTCACAGAGTTGCTTTGTCTCTGAACCTGAAACCTAACGGGATTCCTGGATTCCAGCATGGCTCTCTCTTTGGCCTTTGGCCTTAACCTTCCTTCACCTGCCCTTACCCTCTCCTTGAGAATTGCTGTGAGAAACCTAACTACCACCCTGATCACTTCCTCTCCAGGATCACTTCCAGGGTTAGTTGATGTACTAACCCTGTCTTTTCTTCCTAGAGGGCCAGAAGCAAGGGGCTATGGAAGACTGACACAGAGTTTTTGGCCTTCCCCATTTGGAAGAGGAATTTCTCAGAGGGGACAAGAGGCAATGTGGCCAAATGGCTGTCAAGAATCTCAATAAAGAGGAGTGCCTGAGCAGCTCAGTTGATTAAGCATCTGACTTCAGCTCAGGTCATGATTTCATGGTTCATGAGTTCCAGCCCTGCATCAGGCTCTCTGCTGTCAGAGCAGAGCCCACTTCAGATCCTCTGTCCCCCTCTCTTTCTGCCCCTCCTTGATCTTGCATGCACTCTTTCTCTCTTAAAAATAAATAAACATAAAAAAAAAAAAAAAAAGGAGGGGCACCTGGGTGGCTCAGTCTGTTAAGCGTCCGACTTCAGTGCAGGTCATGATCTCACAGTTTGTGGGTTCGAGCCCTGCGTCAGGCTCCGTGCTGGTAGTTCAGGGCCTGGAGCCTACTTCGGATTCTGTGTCTCCCTTTCTCTCTGCCCCACCCCCCCACCCCCCGCCATGCTCTCTCTCTCTCAAAAATAAATAACATTAAAAAAAAAAAAGGAGCCTAACAGCATTCTTAGGACTCTCAAGCAAAGCATTAAGTCCAAAGGACATATGGTGTCAGGAAGCAAAGTCAGGAGTTGAGAAGCTTGGAGCTGGATGGAATCAGGTTTGAGAGACCAGGAAGGGGAGCAGTCCTAGGATACCATGGTGTGGCAGGGGTCCAGTGAATTAGTTGCCCAAAGTTGCTCAAGGTCAGAACCCCCATGTACCTGAGGCTTACCAAACAACCTGTTCCTCCCTGTTTTTAATGCCTTCTCCCCCTTGTTCATCCAAAGACTCATATTAAGCAGCGCCTAACTCTGTTATTCCACATGTACTGTTATCACTGTGTGCAAGTTATTTCATTTTTCTTATCCAACTTATTTAAAGTAAAAACAAAAACAGTTCACCCATTTCTCCTATCCCCCACCGTCTGCTTCAATCTACCCTCTGTTTCTATGAACTTTGTTCCCTTTATAGATAGATTTTTTTTAGACTCCATATATAAAAGAGATGTCTTTCTCTGTCTGACTTATTTCACTTAGCGTAATGCCCTTGAGGCCCATCCATGTTATTGCAAATGGCAAGATTTCATTCCTTTTTGTGGCTAAATCATATTCCATTGTATATACATATACCACAATTTCTTTATCAGTTCATCCACTGGTGGACCAAGCTAAGTATTTATTAACACGGTTGATCCTCCCCACCTCCCATAAATCGTGAACTACTTAGTGTCAAAGACTTTGTCTTCCCCCTTTTAAGATCCTAACACTCAGTCAAGCCCTCACACATGAAGATTCTCAAGAATGAATGAATGGAGATGTGATAGATGCATGTCTAATCTGACTCCCTAAATCACACTGAAACTGCAGCACAGAGGGGCACCTGGGTGGCTTAGTCAGTTAACCATCCAAGCATCTCACTCTTGATTTCAGCTCAGGCCATAATCTCACGGGTCATGTGAGCCCTGCATCAGGGGATTCTTGGGATTCTCAATGTTACCTTCTGCCCCTCCTCTGCTCATGTGCATGAGTGCACGCTCTCCCCCAAAACAAAACAAAACAAACAACAAACAAAACACACACACACACACAAAACTCTAGCACAGAGATTTAAAACAAACAAGCAAACAGATAAACATACAAAGATGGAAAAATGAAGGGGAAGACAACAAAAACAAAATGTGGGATGTTGGAAAACGGATGAACTTAGCTGAACTGGAAAGCTGAATCCTATGTCAGCAGGGATGAATGCCAAGAACTAATGTGATCCACACAGTAGAATATGCAAAAGGTTTATAAATCTATTGCATCAGATGCATCTGGAAGTGGGGTGAAGGGGTAGATTAGTGCAGAGTTGTTTGAGGAGTAATCCCTTCCCAGTGTCCCCTCTTCTACAGGCTCCTGGACAAATGTCCCTCTCAGCCCCAGCAGATGTCTGGAGGGTTAATCTCTTGAGAGAGAATAAAATAAAAGGTCTCAGACTCAGAGACCCCAAGCATGATGGAAGTGTGTGTATCAAACAGGAACAGCAAAGGAAGGTATCCTGAACGCCGAGATCCCAGACTGCTTCCCCCACTCAGTTCCAGACTGCTGGCAGCCAGGTGTCCACTCCCTGGGAGAAGATGGGAGAAACTTCTCTGGGAATGTGATAGCCCAAGATGAAGTCCAGCAGAAGGGACGCCATATAGTGTCTGTGTGTAGGAATCATGGTTCTCAGTCCCTACTTCTGGTCACAACACCTTATCAGGCAGTCCACAAGAGCCACTTGTGTCCAGTGAAGGTTCCATATCTTGTGAAGTATGTTATTTTGACTAATCTGCATTCATGTTAAACCTACAACCAGAAATATGAGTAGCATAGAGCACATGTGTACCAATCAAATGTAGGAACAACATATACGAGTCAGTCATTATAAACCCCTGAGCTTTCATAACCTGTTGCTAGTGTGGCAGTACATGCTGTCCCTCCACTCTCCTAACCCTGGAAGCCTTAGACTCTGATCAGATTCTCTGGATTATGTTTCCGTGAGACCTCTCATACCACATCCAGGCCACAGCGACAATTGAGGTTGCATCTAGGGAAGGAGAGTCACCTACAAGGTGACTAATAAGCTACTAAAGACACCACAAAAAAGTTAAGGTACTGTGGCCTTCTAGCCCAACCCAAAGAAATATGTGTGTGGTATTGTTGCATACTGATAAAGAAGGTCTAGTTTCCATAGATTAAATAATACTGTACAGTCTTTTCAAAAAGCTGTCTCTGATTCGTTTCCACATTATTGCATAAAGCCACTAGAGTAAATAAAGGTCTTAGACCTCCGCTGCTCAGACAAAGGCCCAGCCAGATGACCTGAGCTGAAACTTTCCAACTGATAAGCTCTTCCAGCTGAGCCACCCACAGTGGCTTTTCCAAAACCATGCCTTAAGGCACCATGGGGCACCACAGTGAACTCACAAGAGCACTGTGGGATGTTTTGAATTTTCAAGTGAAACAGCAATGCCTATTGCTCGCCATGCAAACCAGCAGTATTCAGTTCTTTGGACCTAACTATCTAATAAACAGAACTAGAAAGGATCTCTTTAGGCCTAGTGCGCTGTGAATAAAAAACTAAGACTTCAGGTCAAGGAAGTTTGGAAACCCATACCCTACGTGAAATGCCCAGGTGCCATACCCACCTCACTCTTCAGAGCTTCCAAGAATCTTTTTCTCCCTGTTCTTAAATATGAGCAGATAACTGAGCATATCAGCCATCCAAGGAAAGCTCCTAACAGGAAATAAAGATAAGAAAACACACACATATGCAAACAGAAAGAAAAAGAAAAAATAACTTGAGAAAACAGAGACTCTGCATGAGGGGAAACTTCAGTGATGGAAGCAAGAGAGGAAGGGAAGGAAAGAGGGAGGGAGGAGAGAGGGGAAAAAAAAGGATCAAGAGGTTTCTAAAAGAGGATCACAAAATGGTATTCTTTCCCTTCTCTATGCAAGGGAATCCTTAGTTAATATCACACACATACATACAATCACATTTATTCAAAGTATAGATAATCTCTGATGGCTGCAAAATCCTAACCATAATCAATACATCTCTTAATATTTCAGTCAGTCCCCAACACTCAACTCACCCTGCAGGCTTAATAGATAATTAACTAAGACTTGTGTTCTACCAGTTTCTGGTGTGCGTCCAAAGGCACTGATAATGACCTTTTTATATTTTCGGAGGTAGCCCTGTATGTCATTTAAAGTTCTAACTAGGTAGGGAGGAATCCTGCAGCACACGTACACCTCCCAGTACAAATCCTGGCCTCCTACTTATGTAAGCCCTTGGCATAGGCCCACAGGCAAAAGAACAACAACAAACAATCCCAGCAACTCATAACCATATAAACATAAATGACAACATTCTTAAAATCAAATATGCC
The DNA here is from genome assembly GCF_023721935.1 of Panthera uncia. Classification (NCBI taxonomy): domain Eukaryota; kingdom Metazoa; phylum Chordata; class Mammalia; order Carnivora; family Felidae; genus Panthera; species Panthera uncia. The sequence continues at coordinate 58,860,875 of NW_026057584.1, read as the reverse complement.
CCCTTCATGTCAAAATACTGCCATCATTTTATTTTCGAATTCCACTTTTATAGATTAAACACAGTCTATCAGGCAATTATGGGGATATTTTTGTGTTCTAACAAAAAAAAACAACAACCCTAATGTCTATAAGAGGGTCATTTTGCTATTTAGTTTTCACATAGAATTGGACTAAATCATGGCAATTAGTGTAACGGAAATGTTTATAGCAATCTCTGATGGCAGTTCCACTAATGTAATGATTTAGCTCAAGCCCAGTAAAAACATGAACATGTATCATTAGGATGAATTGGAATCAAAAGCAAAGCAACTTTTTGCTTACAGTAATTCAACATACATCATCTCATCAGCAATGCCAACTATAAAATTAAGGATATACAATTAGTCAATCAGACGGTTCCTGAATTAATTAATTAAGCAAAGAAAATCAGCAAGCAAGGACAGGACTACATCCAACAACATGCTTCCCTCTCTTGGAGCACTCCTTTCCATTAATTTTGATGTAGTTATCCAATAAATCACAGCGCTAAATCTTCCCCAAATCTTAGGACACCTCCCAGATCAACCTTTGCAAAATGCTTATATTTGTAGCCACCACTTGGGTTTCTCATAAACTCACCCTCCAAGAGGTGACTTGGCTTTGTTTCTACATCTGAGAGTTATTTGTTTTGTAGTCTGCCTGGCAAAGCTACACCTCTAATAACCCGCAAGGGTTCATTCAACAGCTGCCAATGGGATTGTGCTAAGAAATGGGGTTAAATGTGTTCCTCTGTTAGGAAGAATAAGCAGAGATTTAGTAAACTCGAGGCTGAGATTTCAAAACAAGGAATGTCACTGGAAATAAAGAAGACCATTCTGTAATGATAGAAGAAGAATTGTAAACTGTCAATGGTGGAATCTAGGTGCTGGGTATATCGGTGTTCGCTGTGAAAATCTTTCAACTTTCTGTATGTTTGGAAAATTTCAAAATATTATGTGGCAAAGTACATGGAATTAAAATGCATGACAACAGTCAAAAGACAAATGATAAATGAAGTTAAAGTGTCCTTACATGGCCAAGGAAGTGCGAAGAGTAAAATTCGCAGAAGAATCAAGTAAGTCAGAAATCCACATTGTAATTTCCAGGGGGGAGCATTAACAGAGTAATAGAAGAAGCATAACAAACTAATGGGGTGGAGGTGGGGTTGGAATAAAAGAAGTTTCTCAATCTCTACAAAAGTAAGAAAGGAGAGAGAAAGAATCTAGAACAGCTGGGTTAAATAGAAAACAAATAGTAAAATGTAAGATATAAACACAAATACGTCAGTATTTATATTAAAAAAATTACCGAATACTCCAATGAAAGGACAAAGTTGGTCAGACTTGACTTTGTAAACCATTATGCTGCTTATAAAAGACATACTTTAAATATAAGCACAATATCGCCATAAATTAAAGAATGGAGAAGTGCACACTAGACAAACAATAATCAAAAGGAAAGCTATATTAATATCAAAGTAGATGTTAATACAATAAGCATTAACAGTTATAAAGAGGGTCATTTCATAACCCTAAGAGGATTAAGTCACCAGAACGACATAACAAATTAAAACTTATGTATCGACCACTATAGCCTCAAAATATGTAAAGCACGAATTGGCAATAGTAAAGAGAAATAGAAAAACTGTGAGAGATTTTAGCAATCTTCCCTAAGGAGCTAAGAGAAGAAAGAAAGAAACAAAAGAGTAGGGATAGAGAGGATTAAAACAACATGCTTAAACTACCTGACTTATATAGAGAACAGTATAGCCAACAACTGCAGAATACATATAGATACTTTTCAAGCACACATAGACCATTTACTAAAATTTACCTGAATATAAACATACCAAAATAATGTTGAGAAGATTGAAATTATACACACCATGACCTCTAACCACAATGGAATTAACCTAGAAATAAATTACAAGAAGAGACATCTTAAAATCCCCAAATATTTAGAATTTTTTTTTTGAATTTTTTTTTAACGTTTATTTATTTTTGAGACTGAGAGAGACAGAGCATGAACGGGGGAGGGTCAGAGAGAGGGAGACACAGAATCTGAAACAGGCTCCAGGCTCTGAGCTGTCAGCACAGAGCCCGACGCGGGGCTCGAACTCACGGACCGTGAGATCATGACCTGAGCCGAAGTCGGCTGCTCAACCGACTGAGCCACCCAGGCGCCCCCCAAATATTTAGAATTTAAACAACACACATTTAAAAAATACTGCAGATCAAAGGAGAAATCACAGTGAAATCAGAAAATATTTTGAATCAAATGGCAAAAATATGACACATCAAAATTCGTAAGATACAATTAAAGCACACTCACAGGAAGAATCGTACTGCAACTTATTATAATGTAACAATTATCAAGACAAAGTGAATTTCCCACAAAGATAGTTGAATAGACCAAAGGAACATAATTCAGTCCAGAAACAGATCTACACATTACCAATCACCTGACTTGTGACGAAAGTGCCCCAGTGCCATGAGGAAAGAATGGTCTTTCCAATAATGGTCAACTGGAAATCCATATGAAAAAAACAAATTAAAATGGATTGTGGAGCTAAAACAGAAAAAAAAAACTATACATATTTAAAAAAATGAACTTGGGAAAAACAGAAACTCTCCATGAGAAGAAATTTCAGGGAAAGAAGGAAGGAGGGGGGGGGGAGGTAAAGAGGAATTTGAAGAAGTTAAAGAATTTGCCTGATAGCACAGTGATTAATCTATAAAAGTGGACCTCTAAAATAAAATGATGCTGATAGCTGACATGAAGGGGCACATTTGACTTTAAGAATGTTGTCATTTATGTTCATATGGTTACAAATGCTGGGATTGCTTGTTGTTGCTCTTTTTAGCTGTGAAACTATGCCAAGGGCGTAAATAAATAAAAGACCAGGATCTGTATTGGGAGGTGCACGGGTACTGCAGGATCCCTCCCCAGATAGCTGTAGAGCTATGTGTGAAAACCAAACAATTAAGTTCAATCTGGAGGACAGCATAGTAGAATTTCCTCATGGTCTTGTTGTAGACATGAACAAAAAGCAAAAATTAAAAAGAAAAAGACTGACAAATCATACTATAAGAGAATTGTCATTATATAAAAGTGACCGAAGAGATTTTGATGCCATATTGTGAAGCACCAGCTATAAAACCATAATCTCATTATACTCCCAATTTTTAAGAATGTGTTGATATTATGTTATATATGTGCAAATGAACAAGGGTAATTGCAAAAATGTTAATAGTGGTTATCTCTGCCTGGCAGGTGTGGGTAATTTTTATTTTCTTCTTTATGTTTTTCTGTACTTAATTTTTCTCGCATCGACATATAATGTATTTATAATCGCTCAAAATAATATTTAATTCCTGCTATGGTATGAGTGTTTGTGTGCCCCCTAAATTCATATGTTGAAATCCTAATGCCCTAAATGATGGTATTAGTAAATGGAACTTTTAAGGAGATGCTTAAGTCATGAGAGTCAAGCCTTAAGAATAGGATTAACACCTTATAAAAAGAGCTCCAGAGACGTCTCTAGCCCCTCCACTATGTGATGACACAGTGAGCAGGTGCTAGCTATGAACCAGGAAGAGGGCCCTCACCAGAAGGCAAGTATGCTGGTGCCTTGATCTTGAAGTTCCCAGCCTCCAGAACCGTGAGAAACATTCTGTCGTTATAGGCTACCCAGCCTGTGGAATTTTGTTACAGCAAACCAAATGGACTAAGACAATCCCCCCCTTTTTTTAAAGTAATAACTTTACTGACCTAAAAATGTGTTATCAATCTAATTTTTAAAAACTGGAGACTTCCTTACTGCTGAAGGAACACGCGACCAGGTTGCAATAAGTCACTCAATATCTAATTAGGTGAGGAAAGTCGTCTGCACAGGTGTTTTTCAAATGTTAATTTAATCAGCAAGAACCATTCTTCAGTTAGCATCTTTCCAAAGAAAACCTACATTTCACCATAAAGACGGAACAAAACACCCATGTTTTCATCATCCAAATGCAAGTAAGTAGTGTAAGACATTAGAATCTGGCAAGCTTATGCAGAGACATCACATTCTATAGTAAAGAAGTGTTCATGGCAAATGGGAAGATCTGGTTCCATGGTTCCAGGTTCTGACCCAACCGAAAGCACTTAGCCTCAGACCCCGGTGACAGCATTTTGTGACAAGACCGTGGTACCCTAACTGTTAATGGAGGGTGGAGGAGAGTTTGCAGACTGGGTGAACAGGAGTGAGTGTCTGAAAGAGGATCTGAGGAAGGGGGTGTAAAGGAAATGTCCTCTGGCCAGAAGCAGAAACAACCAGAAGGAGCAAAGAAAATTGAGGAATGCCAGAAAATGACCAAATCTTCCTTTCTCGCTAAAGAATACAAGGTTGGTGGGTTTTTTTGTTTTGTTTTGTTTTGTTTTTAATGCCGTGCGAGAGACTGCTGAAAGCCAACTTAGAGAAGTTAAGGAATTTGCCCAAGGTCGCTCAGTTGGTAAATAATTGAGCTGAGATCTGAACAAAGCCTGTGCCCTCCCTATGGCTCAAACACCTCCCAGTAAACAGAGAAAGGTGAGCCAGACATCCCTTGTTCCTGCCCGGGACACCAAACAGTACTGAAGGCTACAGGTATCTATAGCATTATTCTTCCAGCATCCTGAATGGCAAAATCCCAGAAGAAAACATGACTAAACAATTTCCCAATGAGGTGTTTATGAAAAGAGGGGAGGGGAACTAAGGCGGAGTTAGGATGTGCAAATGATGTAATGGGAGTTATGGTTTAGGACTCTATTACCAAGGAACAGGAGCCTCCAATTTGCACAACATGGGGGACTCATTCATTGTGTGTTTATGTTTCCTGGAGTTCATGGCAGCGTTACAAGTGGATAAATAAGTTGAAATAATGAAAGGATACATCATGGAATGCTTCTCAGATATTTGCTCATTCTAAAACATGTGACATGCACACTTTGCTGCCAAAGTAAGGACATGGCTGTGTCCAACGTCATCGCAGGCCACTTTCCTGGAGGCATTAAAGGTAGTCCAAAGCTAAAAAGAGTCCTCTGCATTGAGGATGAATGGCCAGGACATATATTCTCAGACTTGCACAGACTCTCCTCATGTGAGGATCATGGTTTTATTTCTCAGTCTTGTAGCTTTCTGAATTAATCAAATGATAATTATATCATCTTTTTAGTTGCGATTTTTCCTTGTATTTTTAAAAAATAAATAACATTTAGCTGCATAAGAAATAAGCACATCCTTATTGAATTTCTTGTGCCAAATAATATATAATAATGCCAAACATACAATGTCCTCTTTGACTACCAGCCCCATCCCACCACCACCATCACCCAGACCCCAATTCATTCCCCTCTCCAGAGATAAAACACCGTTGGGAAACCTGGGTGGCACCTTGGTTAAGCAAATGACTCTTGATTTCGGTCCAGGTCATGATTTCGTGGTTCATGAGATTGAACCCCGCATCAGGCTCTGTGCTGACAGCGCAGAGCCTGCTTGAGATCCTGTCTCTCCCTCACTCTCTGCCCCTTCCCCCCTCGCCTTCTTTCTCTCAAAACAAATAAATAAACTTAAAAAAACAACCAGCATTGTAATCAATCTGGTATGTATCTTTCCAGACCTTTCTCAATATACTTAAAGGATATAGGTACCCATTAATACACACTATAATTATATGGTGATACCTTTCACACAAATGGTGTCATGCCATGCATATTGTTCTTCAACTTGTTTCATTAACTTAAAAAATCTGTCTTGGCAGGCTCTCGCTGGCAATACGGGCAGCTCTACCTCATTCCTGCCTAACTGCTCCGTAGTTACAACTGCTGTGTAGTCTGTGGTACCGCGGCTGTGTAACCACTCCCCACTGCTCCCAACGTTTCACTTTCACAAACAATGCCGTAATGAACGTTCTCGTATATACAACTTTGGGCAAAAGTCCAAGTCTTTCTCTGGGACAAATGTCTGTGGGTGGAATGGCTATAAATTATAACAGCTTCAACAAAAATATCATTCCCTCGAGGCCATACCAATTCACACCCTCACCAGTCACAAATGAGAGTGTGTGTGTTCCCCAGTCTTTACCACCACGGGACATTATTGGTTTTCGGTAAACCCAATGGGCAAAAATAGTGTTTGACTGTTTTAATTTTCATCTCCCTGAGTAGTAGTTAGGGTGAGCAGTAATTTTTTTAAATGCCTGTTTTCTTTGTACTTTCCTATATTTTATTCTACTACTTTGATGCATTTGTTTTTCCCAATTAAATCCATAGTCCATCTGAAGGTCATTTTAACTGCGTATTTTTGGTATACGGAAAGGCCTTAATATTCTTTATTTCTTACAGTTGGGAAATCAACAATCTGCCCACCATTTATTTAATATTCCATCTTAAATCTACATAAATCTCTATTTATCGTGGGTCAGCTTTGGAACTCTGTTCTCTTCCACTGATCTGTTCCTATGCGGGATATTGTTTTAATTACTAACGCTTAATTGTATGCTTAATGTCTAATTGGGTGACATTGGCTGTTTTGTACATTTTCTTCCCAGATGAATTTCAGAAACAGATTGACAAATTTCTCAAGAAAATGCCATTAGGATTTATTTAGGTTTCCTTTTCTGTCATTTGACAAAGTTTTAGAGTTTACAGTAAAACGTAGGTCTGCGAGCCTAATTCCTTCTGGAATCATGCTTGTAATCCAAAGCACCCAGATATCAAAGCGAATTTCAAGAACCAGTGGCTCAGTTGTGATCCTGTGACATTCAGCATCACATAGCACTCATGTTACAAGACACCGCTCATTAAAGTTAAAATGTGTTGGAAATGTTTGCTTGTCTTGCAGAGCACTCACAGAACAAGTTACTCGCAATCCAAGGCTTTACCGTATTTTGTATAAATCTTACATAGTTTTTCTTCGATTTCTTTCTGAGTTTTGTTTGTTTTTGTTTCTTAGCTGAGCACATACATTTGAATTCACGTCTGATGTGACTTCACTGCATTGCCAGCGACTACTCTAACCACGACACAAATAAAATCATCATTTTTGCTAGGTGGTCTCCAAAACTCACGTCATCATCGTTAAATCCACCATTCCGTTTCCTGGATCCATATTTTGTAATTAACTTGGTCTGTAAACAAATAATAGAATAATCCATAAGAACATCACTAAGGTGTCCTGACAGTGGTGAGTGACTGGCAGAGCTGCTTCAAGAAATTTCCGCTACCAAATTTCTTCTGTGCTGGGCCCTCCACCTGCTTTCAATGAAAGCAGCAATGCTTTTGCTATTTCATACACAAGCATTTTATATACAATTCCATTTGAAAGCAAACTCCCCTGACGAAAAAGAAAACTTTTGTTTTGAAAATCACTGTGTCGCCGTATGAAACTCTAGAGACAACAGGCCATTTGTTCAAGGCTGGAACAAAATCAAGGCTTCTTACTAAAGAAACTGCTGGCTGGGCCTGTGGAAACCCTGGGGACCCAGTTCCTTGTCGAGGTTCGTGGTCTACAACCTACTGTGTCTCCTCGGCCTGCTAAACTGGGCTTCATTCACCACCACCTATTCTCTTAATCGTCAAAATGTAAGGTTCTGCCTTCACTCAGTATCCTGAGTCTTCATCAGAGAGTCTAGTTTTTTCTCCTGTACCTACCAGAAGTTGGCTGTAACTATGACATTTAGAGAAACTGCCTGAAGACTATCTAATCTGCGTACTTATCAAGGACGCTCAAGTTTTACCTTTAGATGGGAATCAACAGTCAGAAGGATAACTATCTGGGCCTTGTACGTTCAGCTGTGACAGAAATCACTTTCACTCAACTAAATATTGTGCCCTGGTTTTGATTTAAGGTCATTCCAAAAGTCACGAATGAATAAATCAATGAGTGAATAAATGAACCATCAAACTGAAAGAGAGTCAGTCTGCAAAGTAAGAAACTATAGTTTTGTCACTGTAGACGGTTTTGTTTTTTTGTTTTTTTTGGTTTTTTTTTATTTTTATTTTTGAGACAGAGAGAGACAGAGAATGAATGGGGGAGGGTCAGAGAGAGAGGGAGACACAGAATCGGAAACAGGCTCCAGGCTCTGAGCGGTCAGCGCAGAGCCCGACGCGGGGCTCGAACTCACGGACCATGAGATCGTGACCTGAGCCGAAGTCAGACGCTTAACCGACTGAGCCACCCAGGCGCCCCTAGACGGTTTTGTTTAAAAGCGTATTAGAAAAGGAATGATAAACTTAACCTCTTCTCAATTCGATTGAATTCTGCACAACCAAAATAGAGTCTGATTACTGGAAATACCTCAGTATTAGTTGGAAAGGTCAAGTCAAGTACTGTAAGACACGTATTCAACATAGAATTTGTTCTCAAATTGTTATTTCTATCTTTAACAATCTAATATGCTAAAACTTCAAAATGAGTGCTTGCTACAGAGGACTTGCATTGTGTTTATTAAGAGTGATTTAGCCAATAACTTGTATGGATATGATGGCTACAAAAGCTGTCCATTTCTCCCACTACAGAAATGTGCCAGAATTGAAGAGTTTACTAATCACTTACTATGCTTTAAAAAACTGTCCCTTGTTGGGGCTCCTGGGCAGCTCAGTTGGTTAAGCGTCCGTCTTCAGTTCAGGTCATGAACTTGGAATTTGTCAGTTTGAGCCCCACATTGAGCTCTGCACTGACAGCTCAGAGCCTGGAGTCTGATTCAGATTCTGTGTCTCCCTCTCACTCTGATCCTCCCCCACTCACGCTATGTCTCTCTTTCCCAAAAATAAACATTAAAAAAAAATTTTTTTAAACTGTCCCTTGTGGCACTCCTTACTCAACTTTGATTGGAAAAGTTACTTCCCGACATACACAAAAGGGAAAGAAAGAAGTGGGAGACATGGAGAAAAGGAAGCCATTCCTTTCATTATAAAACATTATCTTCAGGAATATTCTACATACCTTATGTTTAAATGCGATTTCTATATAATTATTATAATATTCTAAAAATGGTAGAATTGTTGGCCAGAAGGTATATTTCCCAGAACTTTCCGCGGGTGAGAAAGACTCTGCTCTCCATGTCACTCCCAGTGACTTGCACTATAGAAAGATGTGTGCTTTTGTAGTTGCTTAAAACAGCTTTGTTCTAGCCCACTTGGGGCTAATGGTGGCAGGGGGTGTATTGTGCAGCTTTCTGTGGCACTAAGACAGGTTGAATTTTTTGGTTTGTTATTATCCATAGTCCTCTGGATAATTTTCTAATGAGGATGTACAATTTTTTATGTTTATTTATTTATTTCGAGAGAGAGAGAGAAAGCTGGGAAACGGCAGAGAGAGAGGGAGAGAGAATCCCAAGCAGCCTCCATACTGTCAGTGCAGAACCCGACGTGAGGCTCGAACTCACAAACCGTGAGATCATGACCTGAGTTAAAATCAAGAGTCAGGGGCTTGGGGCGCCTGGATGGCTCAGTCGTTTAGTGTCTAACTTCAGCTCAGGTCATGATCTGACAGTCTGTGAGTTCAAGCCCCACGTCTGCTTCGGATTCTGTGTCTCCCTCTCTCTCTGCCCTTCCCCCACTCATGCTCTGTCTCTCTCTCTCTCAAAAATAAATAAACATTAAAAAAAAAGAGTCAGGGGCTTAACTGACTGAGCCACCCACGCGCCCCAATACTGCATTATTTTAGCATTAAGTGTTATCAGGCTGTGAAGAAGGAATTTTTCTCTATAGAGGAAAATAAAAGAATTATAGGGACCATTTTGTATTTTCCATTCAGTTTGAAGAATTAGTGCCTAACCATTTCTGATATATATTTGGTCTTGACATCTTGAGACTTGACATCTTGGACTCATAACCCATCAGAGGAGGGGCACCTGGGTGGCTCAGTCAGCTAAGTGTCCGACTTCAGCTCAAGTCATGATCTCATGGTTCGTGAGTTTGAGCCCCATGTTGGGCTCTGTGCTGACAGCTTGGAGCCTGGAGCCTGCTTCAGATTCTGTCTCTCCCTCTCTCTCTGCCCCTCCCCACTTATGCTCTGTCTCTCTCTCTCTCAAGAATAAATTTTTAAAAGACATTTAAAAAAAAAACAACATAAAACATCAGGGGAAGCCTGAGGTTCTCAGTGTTTGGTCTCTTCTGTTCTAGAAGCACACACAAGTAAACCACCTACCGGTGGCTGCAGAAAGGTACTGCACAAGGGACATAAAAATCAGCAGGCATGGAAAATAGATTAGTAACTCTGTTTTATTGTAATTTCTGCCTCAGTATCTGCCAGGGGATTTCTGGAACATGCTAAAAACAAAACTCTTCCTAGCACGTGGCTGAGGGAATGGACGTTCATCCAGTCATTAACATTCCCTGGCTCTGAAGGATGACAGAAACCCACAAACACACTCAATTCATCATCCTGCCGGCTTCCCTAATATTTTTAGGCTCATAAAAAATGGCTGAGAAGTTTCCAGGAGAAGAAACTGCAGATATTAATAAGAGCCCTGTGGGAAACCTCACTCTAGCTCCGCTATGGCCAAAATATCACTGACAAGACCTAGCATAGACGTGAGACCCCACAAGACATATTTTCTCATGTGTGGCATAAGGCATTTTGTTTTCAAAGTTTATTAAAATTGGAAATTAGCTGATTACGAAGCACCGAGGTAGTAAAGTCAAGCTTCATAAGATTTTTTTTTCAAGATATAACCTTCCCTTTCTAAAACAAGTGAGCAGTGACCCACCCACAAAGAAAGGTGTCTTTTCTTATGCAATCCTGAGCAACCACTGGTGCTCAAAACTACCCTTTTATGTGAAGGAGCACTTTATCTTCAAAGCATGTATTTATTCCTTCAGCACATATAATGAGTATCTACAATGTGCCAGGTATATCAGAAATGTATTATGGGTGCTCTGATTTGAAACTGACGATGCACTTTCCCATCGAGGCACTGTCACTGTCATTATCACTCTTAGAGTCGGGCAAGCGGGAGACCTTGTCCGGAACCAGGACTCAGGGGTTCCTGTTCTTTAGAGTCTGCTCTGGTGCTTGGGACAGGCAAACCCCTGAGCCTGCACCAGGACCTATCTGTCTCCCAGCCCCCCATTTCTCACCTTCTGGGGGTCCCCAAACCTATACTGTTTCCTCACACTGTAAGATCAGCCAGATGCCCCAAGGAGTTGTAGAACAGACACCCGTGGGGTCATCCCAGAGTGCCGTGGCTAAGTCCTGGTGCTCAGAGGGCAACCTGACAAATGCATAATCCTTGCTGGCCAGTGTGGTAATTTTCTCATGTGATCAGATGAGACTGTGCATTGGAATAGTGCTGATACTCTGATTTTGTATAACTCAAATGGCTTATACAGACAGGTGCCCCCCCCCCCCCCACCACACACAAAAATACTAACCTAGGACTCCCTCACACCCTAGGGGCAGGTCTGCTCATTAAATCACTGAAATGTTACAAAAGCAGGTTAAGTGCCTTTGAAAAGGAATGTAATTTCAATTTACATCTTAGTTTAGGCTTAAATTTATGAGCTAAAGAATCTCATAGGGATGCCTAGGTGGCTCAGTCGGAGTTCGCCTTCGGCTCAGGTCATGATCTCATGGTTCATGGGTTCGAGGCCCACTTTGTGCTCTGTGCTGACAGCTTGGAGCCTGGAACCTGTTTCTGTGTGTCCCTCTCTCTCTCTGTCCCTCCCCCACTCACTCTCCCTCTGTCTCTCAAAAATAGATAAACATTTAAAAAATTTTTAAAAAAAGTTCTTATGGACAAGCCTAGGAACCTACCCAATATAAGATTTTTAGTATAGGGAAATGCTTTCTGATTACCAAACAACTAATTTTCAAATGGATTTCTGGAACTAATTCGTTCTAAATTGGAGACTATCTGTACTGCTCTATGTATATACTATAGCACTCACTTACAAAGACAGTCAATTGTTTCATGAAATTCTCACTGTAAATCCCTTTTGGGAAAGGAATTTCCCAAAGGGAAATTCAAGGTGCAAAGGAAACACCATGCACATGTTTCTGTGTCTTATTTATGTTATTCATGCATATGCCTTAGAACACCTAACTCAAAACACCGCCTATAGGAGGCACTACAAATATTTGCTGATCATCATTTTTAAAATTTTAATTTCTTTCTTTCTTTCTTCTTTTTTTTTTTAGAGAGAGAGAGAGAGCACACATTTGAGGGAGAGAGGAAGAGGGGGTGGGAGAGAGAGAGAGAGAGAGGGAGAATATCTGAAGTTGGCTCCACAACCAGTATGAAGCCTGACTTGGGACCTGATCCCACAACCGTCAGATCATGGCCTGAGCCAAAATCAAAAGGTGCCCCAATCATCATTTTTTAAGTAGAAAGTCTTCATTATGTATTTTTCTTCAAATAACAAATGTTTGTAGGAGCTTCATAACTGACTGAGTTGAGACCTTTTACAAAGCAAACAAAACGAGAAAACTCTTATATAACGTACGAGAATATTTTCCTCAAGAAATTCTTCTGGCTTCATAATCTTGTCAGAACTGCCAATGTTTTCCTTGTAGCTCAACAACAACACAAAAATGACACAGCTCTCCATATCACTAAAGAAGGATTTAAAAAAACCCAAACGATGGAAAAATGACATACAAATATCCTGAAAATGATTCAAATTCTCTCAGTCAGGGAAAGAGTCTTTCAGTCTCAGTCTCTCCTATGTCTCTGTCTTTCACACACACACACATTTACAACATGAACACACACATACACATAAACACAAACTCACAACATGAACACACACACACACACACACACACACCACTTGCATCTGACAGGAAGCAAGAAGGCAATGTGGAGGGTATGGTTTAAGTCAGTGTGAACCCAGTGAGAACAGTCAAATAATCATCAACTTCCAAAACAGACATGTGATGATGTGAAAAGCAGGAGCCATTTCCTGAGCCAAAGAGAAATTGAGTTACTGGTTCAGTTAACTAAATATTTCAGTCGTAAACTTAACAAGTGAGTAATTTTCATACTCAATATAAAAAGCAACATTTAAAGAACGCTGCGTGCACATATTTGCCATCTATGCAAATATCTATTAAGACCGTCTAGTAAATGTGTTGCATCTTTTATGTGTTTAAGTGTCAATGATTATAAAACATCGTTAATCAGCATTACATGGTCTCCATGAAGTAAATGAACTCTTGACAGTTCCATGACATCATTTAAAAAGTAGGTTCTTTTCAAAACCCAGTGTTTATGATCTATTTTTTAAAATATATTATACATGCTGGTAACAAATCAAAATCACAAGAAGCAACTGAAATGTATCATCTGAAGAGTCAACACTCCTCCTTGGGGGTTTCTGTAGGTCAGTATTTTCACAGTTCAGCTGAAAAAAATACCAACCAGCCCCTTGCCTGCATGCCAGAAAGGAGATAGATCGCCATTGTCTCGGGTCCACACACAGAAAGTGCACCTTGCTGTTCAGAGAACTAAAAGGCTATGTGCTTCCTTGTTGAGGAAATCATATTTAAATATGCCAAGAGAACTTGATACTGTGTTTCCACATATCCTCCATGGAATAACCATTGCTTGCTTAATATATCTTGTTATGTAAATGTAGAATTAAGGTATCAAATTATAAGGAAGGAAGGAAGGAAGGAAGGAAGGAAGAAAGAAAGGAGGGAGGGAGGGAAAGAAAGAAAAGAAAAGAAAGAAAGAAAGAAAGAAAGAAGGGAGGGAGGGAAAGAAAGAAAGAAAGAAAGAAAGAAAAGAAAGAAAGAAAGAAAAGAAAGGAGGGAGGGAGGGAGGGAAAGAAAGAAAGAAAAGGAAGCAGAGGAGATGGAGAAGGAGAAGGACAAGAAGAAGAATTTGAATCCTAAAGCATATAATGTGAGTGCTCTCTCACTGCAAACCTGGCTGTATCTAACTGCATGTGTTGCCGTCATTCCCAGTCTTCACCAGTAGAGTATCCTTCTCATATACAAAAGCGATGGAGGTGCCACTCTAGGTTAGAAACAATTTCCAAAAAATAGGGCCAACTTGCTGGGCTAGTTTGGTAGAGAATACTCACTCTGAGCGTCACCACCTTTCACCCGTGGTGGAGAAGTGACCAGCCTGAGAGGGACCGAGGAGGCTCACAACCAGGTGCCCACACTGCCCCTGCAAGAGGAGGCTTGTGAAGACAGCTGCATCCTTGGAGGGTTCTGTTTAGAGTTTCCTCCCCTTCAGCCTGTCTCGGGCTCTTCCCACCTTCGGTCTTACTCCACCCTCCACCCAGTCCTTCGGGAAGATAATGACCCCTTCCTAAGTGCCTGTCTTCTCCATTATCTTTGTGCCATAGCTGAAAGATCACACCGCCCTCACCTCCAAGAGTTGTACTCTATCTTCCTCTTTTTACTCCTGTCTGACCTAATTTCCAAGAATCTTCCTCCAGATCCATCAGTTCTAAGCAAACAGGAATCCTTAAGAACTGACAGCAATGTTCCAAAGCAGGGGGCCGTAAACATACTTTTCCAACTCCAGAAATGTAGTGGAATTCTCTAAAACAGATACTTTGATTTCACGTTAACACGAAGAAAACTTTGATGACTGGTGCTCTAGAGTGAATTGGGTCCCCCCACCGCCACCAAATTCATATGTGTAAACACTAACCACTGCGGTGATGGGATTTGGAGGCAGGGCCTTCCGGAGATAATTGGGTTTAGATAAGATCATCAGGATGGGGCCCTCCTGATGGGATGAGTACCTTTAGAAAAAGAGATGCCAAATCTGTGTGTGTATCTGCCTGTCTGCCTGTCTGTTTCTCTCTCTCCTCCCCAGAGGAAGATACAGCAACAAGGTTGACAGTCTGCAAGCCAGGGAGAGAGCTCTCACCAACACTTGACCAGACTCCCAGCCTCCCGATTTCAGGAGACGGCAGTGGAGCTTAATGCTGACACATGTTAGAGCTAGTTTTTTATCTGTTCTGGAAGTTTTCCCTAGCCTTTTCTCTTGGTCTCATCCAACATAAAGATCCCCACACGCACACCCCACCATACCCGTTACTCACACATAAAATGTTCTGATTTATAGACACAGAACGTACGTTAGTGGTTGCTTCGAGTCGGGAGGGGCGGTGAGGAGAACAGAAGAGAAGAGCTCAGGGAAAGTTTCCTTTTGAGGTGATGAACTGTTCCAAAATTGACTCTGGTGATGGTTGCACATATCGGTGAATACGTGAAAGACCACTGAACTGTATGCTTTCAATGGGTGAATTGTATGATAGACAATGACGATGCAATCGTAACTGAGTTAAACTCAACAAGGCTGTTGTTGAAATGCATGTCTGGTTTGAACCTGAGCATCCACTCCTGAGGACAGTGGACAGAAGGAAAGGGAGAAAGGGATAGCAGCCAAAGTCATGCCTTTGTGGCGTAGACTTGACATTCGGGAAAAGAATCAGGGTCATCATCTAGTTTGTTTCCCCACATCGAACCGCCCTCTTTGGAGAGCCAGGTCCCGGCATCAGGGTCAGAGAAGGTTCTTGCATCTTATGCAGAGTAGAAGGGCATTCCTTCCCACAGCCACAGCCTGTCCCAGACCACTGACTGCCTTGTCAAAGCCCCACTCAGGAAAGATTCGATTAGCATAAGGGATCATACAGGTGGAGACACAGGGGTGAATCACGTCTTGGAAACCCGGTGGTAGTAAGCAGGCTACGGGAACCCCGGGCTGGCCTCTCCAGCAGGAACACATTAACATGCAGATCTGGCAGAATGGTTTCCCCTCCTCCTTGGAACACACCTCCTGCCTGATTCCTATCCAAAATTCTAATTAATAGGAATCCATATTTTCACACAGCTCTGGCAGTTTGAATATGCAAGTGCCTATTCAATGCTCCAGAGACCCCAAGCACCCTTTCAGAGCACATGGCTCTATACAAGGGCTCCTGAAATGCAGCCGCTGCCTCGCTGTCACCATCCTGAGAGCGTGGCAGCTGCACTCCCCGAAGCCAGCAGAGTGGGTCCCGTGCACAGAAGACATGCCTCAGCTCCCATCCACCATCTGCCTGGTTGGTGGGTGCACAGCCTCGGCACAGACAGACAGCTGCCCCTGACAATGGGGAAAACAGCAGCACTTCCTCAGCGCCGTTGGCAACAAGAAAAAAATTTCCCACAGAAAGAATATGTGAAATTGCTGCAAATTTCGGATGCGACTGCTATTATGCCTCCTCACAGCTAAATGATCACACTCAGTAGGATCGGTTCTGTTTAGCGACTGTAACAATTAGACACATTTATACAGAATAAGACACTAACAAGGCTAAAAGACTATTGTCCTGGACAAAGAGTTCCTCTCATGGGCTCTACCATAATAAATGATACCTTTTATGGGGGGAAAAAAAAAAAGCCTCTTCCAAAACACTCTTTTAAGTAAAATGACTGTCACTAATTACCTTGTTGTGAGCACAAATAAAAATTACTTTCTTCAAAAATTCTAACTCTAAATAAATTACTCTAATCCAAAAGATGTACTCAATTAATTCTTTATTAAAATCTAAGTGATTGTTCTCGGGTGCTACATTACAAAGCTAAATGGTGCCCGGAAAACATTTATCACTTAGCTAAAGCAATTGGAGTATTTCCTTAGAAAAAGTTTCAAAAGTTAAAAAAAAAGATTCAAGGTTTGTCTATACAAGTCAAGCCTCTAAGATAAAAAATATATATACACAAATATAATTATACACTCGATCTTAGCCAAAAGGCAGAGAAGCGATACACAAATATAACTATAAAGGAAACTTCTCCTTTAAGGAATAAACACCCAAATTTTCAAATGTGACTTATTTGGATCCCTGCACAGTTCTCACGCAGCCATCCAAGTTCAGGTACGCCCTTCCTGATCACTCCCCTCCCCCGCCCCATGGTGTCATCAATGCTTAGCTGCTACAGTGATGTTGACACAGTTGTGAACTTTAGTTCTTTGGTTAAAAATAACTCAGTTTGTTTATTGGGCAAAGCACTTCCTGGAAGATATGGCACATAATCCAAAATGAGAAACTTTTTCAGAATTGTCCTACTACAGATCTATTTGCATCAGTTAGAACTATGTCCAATTGTGAGTAAAAAGAAGCCCTTTCTGACTCACATCTAACAATGGCTTACACAAGATGGAAGCTTATTTCTCTTGTATGTAAAAAGAATATGGAAGTGGGACTCCAGAACTGGTTTGTCGGTTTCACGGCATAGGCAGGGCAGCCGTCTTCTCCTATTATGCCGCTGTAATACCCTCAACATGTTTCACTTCATAGCGCAAGATGACTGCTCAAACTCCAGCGATCTTATCCACATTCCAGCCAGTCAAGGGAGGAATGGAAAAAGAACATAACCAGCCCTCTAAAGACACCTCCTGGAAGCTGCGCACAACACTCCCCTGCATGCCCCTGGCCAGGCTTAGAGCCCTAGTAACTGCAAGATGGCTGGAAGGTGCAGACTGCATCTAGGCATCCAGGTGACTAGCTATTAGTAAGGAAGAAGGGGACGGTGGATCCTGGGAAACAAACAGCAGTCCCGCTCACAGCATCTGAGAGGCAAGCTGCTGCTAACAACGAGGTGCAGCCCCACAATAATTCAGATTTCGTTGTTATTGCTGGACACTGGATTTAGCAGACCTTGAAGGATGAGGTCTGCAGTCATCCTGCTAACAGCTGCACCCACCACACCGGGGAGCGGCAAACTGCCTGTGAAGGACTGGATAATAAGTCTCTAGGCTCCGGGGGCCATACAGTCTGCTTCGTAGCACAAAGGGAGCCATAGATCATGCATAAACAAACGGGACCTGCTGTGTTCTAGTCAAACTTTTCTCCAAAATGCCAACAACTGCTCCATACCACCGGTTTTCTTAGAGTTATTGATCATGTACCACTACCAAAAAGTGTATGAGCATACTCCCCATTTAATGTTCACTTATAAAACATATATATGTAACCCCTTACTAACATATGATGTACATGCTATACCACACAAAAATAGAAATTGAAAGAGGAGGTTTAAAATACATAGGTAGTGGGGCCCCTGGGTGGCTCCGTTGGTTGAGCATCTGACTTCGACTCAGGTCATGCCCTCGCCGTCCGTGGGTTCAATCCCCACGTCGGTCTCTGTGCTGACGGCTCAGAGCCTGGAGCCTGCTTGGGATTCTCTGTCTCCCTCTCTCTCTGCCCCTCCTCCGCTCACACTCTGTCTCTCTCTCTCTCTCAAAAATAAACAACAAAAAATTTTAATACATAGGTAGAACTTGCCCATATTTTCTTCCTATGCTCCAAATGACTGTCTTGTACAGCCCACTTCGAGACAACCACCTTGGTCACTGGTTGTCATTTGTGGACGCTGTTTATTGAGCGCCATTGTGTGCCAACACTCTGCCTGGCCCTCAGGACACAGTGACTAATTAGCCACTCCCTTGCTCTCAGAGAGCTGGGATCCTGGAAAAGGAGGAGAAAATTTTGGAGGGCACTGTGATACACTGTCCAGATTCTCCTTCCAGGCAGGACCGTGGCCCCAAACGTTAGGAGTGCCGTAAGTGGATAGCGGTCAGCTTGCTAGAGCCTGCTCAGCTGGAGAGAGCTCCCCGCCCCCCACCCCAAAGTCACGCTCACGTCCAACGACTCATCGTGTGGGGATTTACAAGCCATCTTGCCCCAACTAAGGAGGACTCTGAAGGGCCATTCTGGCTCCAGAGCTTCCCACGGGGTCAGCCAGACTGTCACTGGCCTGCCTCACACCCCCACCTCATTCTCTGTCCACGGGCTTCCTCTCCCCTTCCTTCCACAGGTATTGATCCCAAGAGGAATTGAGTGTGAAAGATATATTAACAGCAGTGCAGTGTGATAAAGTGATTCTTTCAAGGGCACTCTGCTGGAATTCAAGGAAGGCACAGGTCAAGGGGTACTCACATCGGCTTGGGGCACCTCAGTCTATGTGTGTGGGGACAAGGGGAGGCAGGGAAGAATGTTGATGGAGGGAAGGCCGGTCATTCTTTAAAACTTTGTAGGGGAGGTTTGGCCTCATACCAATTCTTAACAATTCTTGGTGTTTTTGCCAGGAGGGGAAGAGAAAGAGAAGAGCATTCCAGGCAAAGGAAGCCCCATGAGCAACGACCAACAACATTGCATGGGATGCTTGGAGAAACTGTAAATTTATGCTATGTCTAGGTCACTGATAGCTAAGGAGGTAGACAGGGGCCAGCCAACGGTGTTTCTAACGACATTCTAATGAGTTTGGTCCGTAAGCTTTAGGTCCTTGCTACACACTTGTTTCCCGGACCAGTAACAACAGCATCTTCTGGAAACTTGTTAAAACTGCAGCACCCCAGATCCACTGAATCAGAATCTGCATCTTCACAAGCTCCCCAGGTGATGTGTAGACGGGTAACGTAATCTACATAGTGTCAGGACAACACTACCTGTGCATAATGTATACATAAATACATAAGTTGGGGATGCATGCTCAGAAATATTTAAAGACCTCCACTCTGAGCAGTGGGAAGGCACTGAAGGCTTTTAAGCTGGGAGGGTCATGATCAGATTTACAGTTCATCAGATGATCCTGGCAGCAGGCTGGCAAGTTGATTGGAGTAGGACAGGACAGGAGGTGGAGAGCTCTGTTAGGTTTGTTTTTTTAATTAGCTTATTCCATTTGGCCAAAAAAGATTTTTTTAAGACTTTTTTTTTTTTTTTTTTTTTTTGAGCAGGCTTAGGTACACAGCAATGTTGAGAGCAAGGTTTAGAGGTTTTCTGTATACCTCCTGCCCCACACCTATAACCTCCTCCATTATCAACATCACTCATCAGAGTGGTACATTTGTTACAAATGATGAACCTGTATTGACCCATCATTATCACGCAGAGTCCATAGTTCACATTGTGATCATTCTTGGTGTTGTATATTCTATAAGTTTGGACAAATGTATAAGGACACGTGTCCATCATAGTAATATCATACAGATTATGTTCGCTGTCCTAAAAATCCTCATGTTCAGCCTGTTCATCCCTCACCACAACCCTCCCCCGCTGACAACCACTGGTCCTTTTACTGTCTTCATAATTTTGTCTCTTCCAGAATTTCATACGGTTGGAATAATATAGTGTGTAGCCTTTTCAGATTATTAATATGCATTTAAGTTTCTTCCGTGTCTTTTCATGGTTTGACAGCTCAGTTCTTTTTAGCCCTGAATAATATCCCATTGTCTGGATGTACCACAATTTATTGATCGATTCACCTTCTGAAGGACATTGCTTCCAAGTTTTGGCAATTATGAATAAAGCTTCTATAAACATCTGTGTGCAGGTTTATGTATAGACATAAGTTTTCAATTCCTTTGGTTAGATACCAAGGAGTATGATCGTTGGGTTTATGGGAAGAGTATGTTTAGTTTTGTAACAAACCACCAAACCATATTCCAGAGTGGCATTTTGCATTCCTACCAGTAATGAGTTAGAATTCATGTTGCTTCACATCTTCACCAACATTTGGTGTCAGTGTTTTGGATTTTGGCCATTCTAATAGATGTGTAGTTGTTTTAATTTGCATTTCCCTGATAACATATGATGTGAAGGATCTCTTCATATGCTTGCTTGCCATCTGCATATCTTCTCTGATGAGGGGTCTACCCATTTTTTAGTCTGGTTGTTTTCCTATGGTCAAGTTTTAAGAGTTCTTCGTGTGTTTTGCATAATAGTCCTTTATCAGACGTGTCTTTTGCAAATATGTTTTTCCCAGTCTGAAGCTTGTCTTCTCATTCTTTTGACACTGTCTTTCACAGAGCAGAAGTTTTTAATTTAATGAGGTCAACTTATCAATTACTTCTTTCATTGGGCATGCCTTTGCTGTTGTATCTAAAAAGGCATCACCGTACCCAAGGCCATCTAGGTTTTCTCCTGTGTTATTTTCTAGGGGTTTTATAGTTTTGCATGTTACGTTTAGATCTGTGATCCACTCTGTGGTTAAATTTTGTAAAATGTGTAAGGTCTGTGTCCAGATTCATTTTTTTTTTTGTATGTCAATGTCCAGGTGTCCAGGTGTCCAGGTGTTGGAGCACCATTTGTAGAAAAGGTTATCTTTACTCCATTGCATTGCCTTTGCTTCTTTACCAAAGGTTATTGACTCTATTTATGCTGGTATATTTCTGGGCTTTCAATTTTCTTCCATTGATCTAGTTACCTATTCTTTCACCAGTACCACATTTCTTTATTATTATAGCTTTAGAGTAAGACTTGAAGTTGGGTAGTGTCATTCCTCCAACTTTGTTCTTCTCCTTCAGTATTGTGTTGGCCGTTCTGGGCCATTTGCCTTTTCATATAAACTTTAGAATCAGTTTGTTGATATCTACAAAATAACTTGCTTGGATTTTGCCTGGGTTTGAGTTAATTAAGTTGGGAACTAACATCTTAACAAAATTGAGTCTTCCTATGTATGAACATGGAACATTTCTTCATATATTCAGTTATTCTTTGATTTTGTTCATCAGAATTTTGTAGTTTTCAGGGCACCTGGGTGGCTCAGTTAGTTGAGCATCTGACTTCAGCTCAGATCATGGTCTTGCAGTTTGGGAGTTCAAGCCCTGCATCTGGCTCTGTGCTGACAGCTTGGTTCCTGGACCCTGCTTCACATTCTGTGTCTCCCTCTCCCTCTTCTCCTCTTCCTTTATCTCTCTCTCACTCTCTCTCTCTTTCTTTCAAAAATAAATAAACATAAAAAAAAGAATTTTTTAGTTTTCCTCACATAGATCTTTTACATATTTTGTTAGATTGATAAGTATTTAATTTTGGAAGGTTCCTAATGTAAATTTTTTTCGCATTTCAAATTCCATTGTTCATTGCTGGTAAATAGGAAGTGATTGACCTTCATACATTATTAACCTTGCATACTGCAATCTTGCTATAGTTGCTTGTTAGTTACAGGAGTTTTTTCTTGACTCTTTAGACATAATGAACTAGAGATATGACCATGTCATCTACGAACAAAGACTATTTCATCACTTCCTTATCAATATGTACACCTTTTATTTTCTTTTTCATCTTATTGCATTAGCAAGGACCTCCAGTACAATATCGAAAAGCTGTGGTAGGAGGGAACATTCTTGCCTTGTACTTGATCTTGGTGTGAAAATTTCAAGTTTCTCACCATTATTTATGATTTAGCTATAGCTAGTCTTTATCAAATTAAGAAAGTTCCCCTTTTATGCCTAGTTCACTGAAATCTGTTGAGGTTTTACATACAATGACCAGATTTGAAAACATGGCCCATCAAGGGAAAGGAGGCTTTGGACTCTCAATGTTCATTTGGAAAGAGGAGTCCCTTAGAAGAGCCATGGTACTCTTTAATCAACTGCCAACCTCCCTTGGGAGCTACAGGACTTCTTTTATGGGTGCTGGATCCCAGGATACCAGGTTTTCCTTGGAAATCTGCCCCAAACATCGATTTGCCTATTGAAGAGTCAAGGATAGAGCACTGACCTAATTATTTCACTCCATCATTGCTCTGGGTTTTTGTGCCATTACTTCATCTTCTCCCTTCTCTTGGATATTATTCCTGACCTGAGAGAGTTCTGCCATGGGCAGCCAGAACCACCCTGTGAAGCAGTCCTACAGCACAAATCTATGCCCTTAATTCTTCCCTCTTGGTAGAAGCTCAGACAGATTCAAGAATGAATATACTTTAATCACTTAGATTAAGGGGATCAGGGAACTCTTTCCTACCAGTTTCCTGTCCCGTCCTACACACCAACTTCCACACTCTGCTTTTGAATATTCTAAATGTTCCTAGGCTAAAAGTCAAAGATTAATCTAAACTGGGGTGCTATACTGCAAAGGAAATAATCAACAAAACTAGAAGACAACCGGAAGAATAGGAAAAGATATTTGCAAATGGCATATCAGATAAAGGGTTGGTATCCGAAATCTATAAAAAAACTTACCAAACTCAATGCCTGAAAAACAAATAATCCAGTGAAGAAATGGGCAGAGCCACAAATAGACACTTTTCCAAAGAATTCCATCCAGATGGACACATAAAAAGATGCTCAATGTCACTCATCATCAAAACCACACTGAGATACCACCTCACACCTGTCAGAGTGGCTAATCTTAACAACTCAGGCAACGACAGATGCTGGCGAGGATGTGGAGAAATGGGGACCCTCTTGAACTGTTGGTGGGAATGCAAACTGGTGCGGCCACTCTGGAAAACAGGGTGGAGGTTCCCCCCAATATTAAAAATAGAACCACCCTTTGACCCAGCAACAACACTACTGCGAATTTATCCAAAGGGTATAGGAGTGCTGATTCATAAGGGCTCATGTAGCCCAATGTTTATGGGAGCACTTTCAACAATAGCCAAATTATAGAAAGAGCCTAAATGTCCACCAACTGATGAATGGATAAAGAAGGTGTGGTTTATATATACAATGGAATACTACTTGGCAATGAGAACGAATGAAATCATGCCATTTGCAGCAACGTGGATGGAACTGGAAGGTATTTTGCTGAATGAAATAAGTCAGTCAGAGAAGGACAGATACCATTTGTTTTCACTTATATATGGATCTGGAGAAACTTAACAGAAGACCATGGGGGAAGGGAAGGGGGAAAAGAAGTTACAGAGAGGGAGGGAGACAAACCACAAGAGACTCTTAAATACAGAGAACAAACTGAGGGTAGATGGGGGTAGGGGGCAGGAAATGGGTGATGGGCATCGAGGAGGGCACTTGTTGGGATGAGCACTGGGTATGGTACGTAAGCAATGAACCAGGGAAATCTACCCCCCCAAACCAAGAGCACACTGTGCACGTTGCATGTTAGCCAATTTGACAATAGATTGTATTTGTAGTTAAAAAATAATAATAAAATAAACTGTGGTGCTATATTATGGCCCAGATACACACCAATCAAAATAGATGCTAGCCTGGCTGGGGCAGGGCCTAGCAGCCTCCTGTTAAAACAGTCATGAGTCCTTTGGCTGCTGGATGGTGGGCCATCTAGAGGATCTCAGGGAGGGACCTGAGGGGGCTGCACAGGGTGCTCTGGAGAGGACTTTTTACCAATAGGTGAGCAAATATTCAATGTTGTTACAATGAGTACAGTCATTCTAGAGTACACCAGTTGAATGACGGACCAAAATGGGTAACATTTGTCTATTTTATTAAAGTATTTTCCCATTTTCGCTCCATTTTTATGGATGAAACAGGGGGTGCCCACTGGGGGTTTTGCCCCCTGGAGAGTTTACTGATGAAACTAAATACACACATAGTTGCAGAATCTGTCTTAGAAGTGTTATCTGAGGGAAAAGAATAGAACTTTCTTAAAAATCATAATGTAACCCTCACCATACTCTACAGATCTTAACTCTACAGCTAGCCCTGAATAAATGTACATTTTTTTCATCCTAATTGTTTTCAGACCACTGACTAGAATTACAGCATGAAAAGGCCGCTGTCATGTGCAGTATACATTTTTAATAGACATCTTTAAACATTTAGACAAAATATTATTTTTAAATGGCAATTCTTTAACTGGTAAATGTAATTATCTAACTTTAAAGAAAAAAAAACACACACACCTGACAATCAAAATATTCTGTCACTGCTTTACCAAAGCATCTAAAATATCTTTTCAGCAAATGAAATGATTCTTTATTTTATGCTTTTAAAAATGCATTAGGGTAATTGCTCTGCAACAAATCACCTTCTCTGCTCCGAGCTTGGCTGCCACGTCCCTCACACGTCCATCAATTGTGCACATTGTCATGATCTCCTGATGATCACCCAGGGTGAGTCCCCCAACAGCATGTTTGTAAGAGTATTCAGTTGAGCAATCTGCAAAATAATTATATTTCAATGGAGATATTATGCTGTGAAAAAAAATCTATTATATGTCAAGTGCTAAATGAAGCAGTTATAGAGCCAACACACATCTATTGGTGCTTTTAATCAAAGCAAATAACTTTTGCAAGCCGCTCATTCCATTGTTTTCTTGCAATTTTAATTTGCTGCTTTAATAACAAAAAATATACATTTTAACCAGCAGTTGTCACTTTACTTCTGAATGAACAAAACATTACATTTTTTAAATTAGTCTTGGTTTACCATCTCCATAAGGATGGAATCTATTTTTCCAAAGTCCTATAGTAAAAAATATACAGACCCTAGTTTCCCTACAGAGGCTGTCCAAAAATCCACGTTTTCCTTACATCCAAAGAGAGACAAAGGACCCCTTAACCATCTCTGCCAGGGACAGAAGAGTTGAGGAACTTTTGCTCCAATGCACTCGTTTGTTCCGTTGTAAAGGTTCAAGTTCAAAGTAAGGGAGATTCTTCATAGGCTTCAAGTTGAATGCAAACCTGCTTTGTTTCAACATGCCAGTCATTGCTACACAACGGCCAGAACTTGTGAGCTTATGTCTCAGGACTAAATGTCAAAACATTCATTTGTATTTCCAGAAAATTTTGATTATATAAAGAAGTCACTCTTTTAAACCTCAAAATGCAATATGAAGCCGTGGACATTGACGATATCTTGGCAAGGCTGACCCCAAAGGCTGTGATCTACAGTATCGATGAATTTCTCACGAGAACAGTAACTTACATTTCCGGAAGGCTCAATATGTGCCAGGTCCTACTTTAAGTGCTTTGTAAGCATCCTTTCCTGAAATACAATAATCCTATCAACTAAAGCCTGTTATTAGCCCAATTTACAGATGAAGAAACTGAGGCTAGAAAGATTAAGTCACTTGTCCAGTGGTCTAGGCAGCTTCCCTAGCTGTCCCTTGTTGCTGCTTCACAGATACTGATGGAGAGCATCAAACCTGCTCAAGAAAGCCTTTATCCACATAAAGCCATTTCAGGTCCTGCTCCACATCTCAACGGCCCACCAGATCTGGATGCTGGCCAAAGTCACTGGGATAGCAAAGTCCAACACTTAATGAAGACCTAGGAACCCAAGGCCCCAGGGGCTCCAGGCATCCCTTCCTCTAAGGGTCAACGATCCTAGCCCGAGGGGAAGTTCTGGATCGCTTTCCTTCTTCCTCCTCCTCACGCCTGCAATCTTATTTGCTGAAAAGATCATTTGAAATCCTATCCAAACCTCACCGTAGGATTTTCCTTTCTAATATCTGCCCGTTTTCCAAGCAGGAAGTGTGACTAATCACAACATTGTGATGGGAAGGACCCAGAGAGGACGTTCAAGCCTGGCTCTGATTACTCTGTGCCCCCTCAGCGCCCAGCATGCGGGGCTGCCCCTGGGCAAGTGCTCCTGGCTCCACTTCTCCCCAGACCCAGCGCCACAAGCCACAGGTAGGAAAGTGGGCGTGTCCCCGCCTCGGGCCAGCCCACCTTAATGCCACTGACCCTGCTGTTTGCTCTACCCTCTCCACCCCCTTCTCCCGCCCTCCAGCCCTGCAGCTCTACCCACTCGTTATCACTGAGCCTGGACGGTCTACAAGCTGATGTGCCACACACTGTTCAGTGCAGATCTTAGGAAGGAAAGTGCTGACATGAAGCTTTTCCAGAACAAAGAAACCCAAACAGATGCTAGGCCCTGGAGGAGAAAGCCATCTTAAGAATTGCAGAGAGGCATGTGTATGTGAGAGCATGTGTACGTGTGTGTGAGAGACAGTGGGGGGTGTGTGCGCAGTATATATGGTATTCATGTGTGTGCACACGTGTTTGGTATATGAGATGCGCCTGCATGAAGCCCAGGGAGAAAGGGATCCAGGAAATGTAACCAGTAATCTGATCTCAGCATTCTAAGGAAGAATGAGGGGGAAAATAATGCTGTTTGAAACTGAAAAGATCATCTTTTGCTGGACAGATTGCTAAAGTTTTTAGATGGAGAATTTTCTCCTCAGGGGTCACCTGAGTGGCTCAGTCAGTTAAGCGTCCGACTTCAGCTCAGGTCATAATCTCTTGGTTCGTGAGTTTAAGCCCCACGTCGGGCTCTGTGCTGACAGCTCACAGCCTGGACCCTGCTTTGGATTCTGTGTCTCCCCCTCTCTCTGCCTCTCCCCTGCTTGTGTTTACTCTCTCTCTCTCAAAAATAAATAAACATTAAAAAAAAAGAATTTTATTCTCAGGATCACAAGAGATCCTTGGGATTCTTTTAACTATAACACTGAACCAGACTCTGCTAAGCATTTCACATCAATCCCAACATACACCCTATGAAATATATACTATCTCCATTTTCCACATGAGGAAACTGCGATTCAGAGAGGTTAGGTCATTTCCTTACTGTCACACAGGTAACAAATAGTGAACTGGAAATCACGTAGGGCAATGTGAAGAAAGAGTTGATGCTCTAAACTTGATGCTAATAGTTCATCTTATTCCTAAAATTAAAGATACTCATGCACTAATCACCACCTTTTTTAGCCCTGGAGCTCATACCTATTCTCACGACAGCACAGTCTGGGCCAAGGTTCACAGATGCCAATGAACAAAAAGTCACTGGGGGAGCTTGTTAAAATACTGATTCTTGGCTATATCCTAGTGATTCTGATTCCTCTTGTCTGAGTTAGGTCCTAGGAATCTGCATTTCCAACTAGCCTTCCAGCTGATTCTTGGTGGAGAGAAACAAAGACGCTGGTCTTAGGGCTCAGAATTGGTGTCAAGGTAACCTAGGTTTTCTGTCCTTACTAAACACGCATCAGGGGGGCGCCTGGGTGGCTCAGTCGGTTAAGCGTCCGACTTCAGCTCAGGTCATGATCTTGCGGTCCGTGAGTTCTAGCCCCGCGTTGGGCTCTGTGCTGACAGCTCAGAGCCTGGAACCTGCTTCATATTCTGTGTCTCCCTCTCTCTGACCCTCCCCTGTTCATGCTCTGTCTCTCCCTGTCTCAAAAATAAATAAACGTTAAAAAAAATTTTTTTTAAACACGCATCGGGCTGTCTCACCATTTCCAGTAAACTCTCACTAGGGTTAGGGATGTGAAGGTATAAGACCAAAATATAGCAAAACTTGGAGAGATTGTTTTTCCCTTAAGGAATTTGTTTTCACACCCATAACAAATTAGTCTACTTCATAGAATCTCTAAACATACCGAAACTAAAAAGCAAGCCAAGTTACTTCAAAAGACTCTAAGTTTTGTGAGAGCAGAGACAGTGCCTGGCCCTTATGAGACATGCAATTAAGTATGTGTGGAATGGATGAATGAATGGAGAATGAAACCAATTTGCTCATCATTATTGACATTTCTAACTAACAAAGAAACTTGAAGTCTTCAAAGCAGAGTTTCTCAGCCACAACACTAATGATATTTTGAACCTGATAATTCTTTGTTGTGGGGGGTCTCCTGTGCATTTTAGGATGTTTAACAGCATCCCTGACCTCTGCCCACTAGATGCCAGGGGCAACCCCCCACCCCCAGCCCTTCCAGACCAAAGCCACAACAACCAAAATTATCTCCAGACATTGCCAAATCACTCTCAGTTGAGAATGATTATTTTAAAAGAGGCAAAAAAAGTTTTGAATATTTTAATTGCTTTCAAAAGTGATTCTTTTCTAATCAGCATCTCCAGTAGCATTATACCCTTCTCCCAAAAGGTTTCTTTTTCTTTTTCTTTCTTTCTTTCTTTCTTTCTTTCTTTCTTTCTGTTATTGTTTGATGTTTGATGAGGGAGGGGGGTGGGGGAGTACAAGAGCTAAATCGTTAATCCTTATCTGCACAAAAGAAAGTCAAGAGAAAAAGACTGAAGCATGAAGTGATGGTGTGAACACAGGATTTGGAAGCACGCGGGTACCAGAGGAAATAGTTAAGAGTTAGAAGTGGTTGCCCCTGGAGAAGAAGAATCAAGGCGGGAGGAAGAAGGCAGGGGATTGCTGCCATTTGTTCCACGCCTTTTCTCCTGGGTTAACCCTGGGCGTGTATTGCCTTAATGGAAGCGCAAGCTGACTTACAGACATACTGACAGCAGACCAGAACCAGCGCTCGCCCCCTACGCTGGTGGCTCGGCGGCCGCTCTCGCAGTGTGTGCCCACGGGCTGCGGGCCAGCAAGGGGCTGGCTCCCGCTCCGCCTGCACAACGTCGTGCGCACGTCAGGGAGGACGACAGTGCACTTTGTGGGGCTGTCTCGTGCTTGCAGCCTTTACCAGCAGCCTTCTTGTTGCTGCTCGCCTGGGGCTGTGCTGCACGCTGCTCCCTCAGGAGAAAGCCAGGCTCCTAGAGTGCTCACCTATTCACCACTGTCCCTCCCAAAGTCACCCGCCCACAAAGGTCCTCCCTAGCCATCCAGCTGAAAGAGCACTTCCCATCCCCTTTTACCTCTCCCCCCCACCTCCCCCCCACCCCTGTCCTGCCCTACTATATTTCATTCATAGCACTCATCACTACCTGAAGTATCTATTTACCTGCCCATTCCCTCTTTCCATTGCATATCAACTCCAAAAGGGCAAGGACTGTCTTTGCTGATGTCTCCCCAGTACCAGAGCCCTGCCTGGGCATGTAGCAGTTAAGAGAATGGGTGGCTAGGGGCACCTGGCTGGCTCAGTCAGTTAAGCGTCTGATTTCGGCTCAGGTCATGCTTTCGCAGTTCTTGAGTTCCAGCCACGTGTAGGGCTCTAGTGCTGACAGCTCAGAGCCTGGAGCCTGCTTCAGATTCTGTGTCTCCCTGTCTCTCTCTGCCTTTGCCCCACTCACACTCTGTCTCTGCAAAAATAAATAAACATTAAAAAAAAAAGTTTTAAGAGGATGGATGGCTGAATGGGCGAGAGGATGGATGAACAAATAAATGAAAACTTGTTTGGGGGTTCCAGCAGGATAGCGCAGCCACTGGCATACCCCTGACTGAAGAAAGATCCTCCTCCATCAAGGAAGGTCATCCTCTTTGAGTGCTTAGCTTCAGGAGGGACGCAGGTAGAGCAGTGAGGGAGGAGGAAGACACATGCCTAGCCAGCCACACGGCCGATCAACTCTGGGGATCGCTGGGATGACAGACATGGCAGCCAGCCCATCCTCACGTCGAAGTAAATGAGTGAATGAATACTCTCACGCTATGAATTGGGTCCCAGGCTTCAGCTCGTGCAGTTCTTGGGTTAAGACCATTTCCAGGTGGCCCCAAATTATTCCCAGAGATTGGTTCCTGTGTCCTTTTATCTGCTCTACCTATGAAAGCCTGCCATCTCCCGCCTGCCACGCCCCACCCCCCACCTCCACACACTTCTATCTGCAAGTCTGCAGCTCTCAGAAAGAAACCTACTTTGAGATTCAACTGATAGGTTTCAACACGTATTTTGCATACTCACATAGCTTCCTTAAGCCTTGGACATCAGACTTCAAGAGCACAGAACAAGGAGAGCTACCAGACTGACAAAGAATGCAGATGCACTTGACAGAGAGAAAGCCCCCAGGAAATTGTACTGCCATCTGTCTCATTTGCACTCCTGGGATTTTAATTTATGGAGGTAACAGAGTGGTGACATGGGGCTGCTAGTGCCACTGAAAGATTTGTATTACTTTCCCGAGAGGAGGGATCAGCCATGCTACCCAGGGCCTCATGATTTGGTCAGGAGGCAAAAGCAGGAGCAAGGGGAAAGCCCAGGCCAGTGACTTTGTTGTGTTTTCTGCAGAAAAGGCAAGGCTGGGAAGGGGAAACAGCCTCGGAGGATGGGCTAGGTTGAGTAATGTCAGCGGGTCTGGGCTCCACGGGTGGTCTAGTTGTCTGGTACCTGGCCCTGGGTGATATAGAGCAGGGAGCATATGCCTGGTGTGTGAGCCAGATAAGGCAGTGGTTTAGAGCATGGGCTCTGGATAGCAAGCGATGTAAACAACTTTGACCATTAATTTGGCCCTGTAATTAATGGATGCCAACTACACAAGTACAGACTCTAAGAAAACACAGTGAGAACATCATCACCCATAATGTTAGCAGACCTTCCTTTTACTTAATCAAAGCTGGATACTGCAAGCTAAGGAGAGAGTGAGTGACTAACAGATTCTAGACTTCTTCATGTCTTGGAGAAGTGTGCTTTGTGCAGTCTATGAGTTTCTGTTGGCACCAAAAACAATCTTTAAAAACCATGTGGAGTCATTAACAAATCAAAATCTTTGATAATTCATATTTCTAAAATTCCCTTAACAAAAAGAGATGTACTATTGTAACTTATAAGATTCAGAAACTACACTTGGGACAGCAAGGAAATGTAAAAATTCCAGAATAAGATTCTCCTTAGAAATTGGTAGAATTTGGGGGTGCTCGGGTGGCTCAGTCAGCTGAGCGTCTGACTTCAGCTCAGGTCATGATCTCACAGTTTGTGAGTTCAAGCCCCACATCAGGCTCTCTGCTGTCAGCACAGAGCCCTCTTTGGATCTTCTGTCCCCCTCTTTCTCTGCACCTCCCTTGCTCACTCTTTCTCTCTCAAAAATAAATAAACATTAAAAAAAAAGAAATTGATAGAATTTTATTTTCCCAATAACATTAGAAACACCTATTTTAGAATCAGAGCAAATATTTTTTCTCAGATTAATAAAAATTAATAATCCAAAATCATAATAGGCAATTAGACCTTCACACCTATCATATTAATGATATGTATTATCACTATAATCCATACATATCATATTAATACATACATATCATACATATCGTATTAATTCATCTATGTCATATGAATATGAATTGTGAAATAGAAAAAAAAGTTGACTTAACGTGTTTGGTTTGAAAATAAGTGTGAATTCCCCCCTGCCCTTGGTAAAGTTAAAATATTGTTAGAAACACTTAATCTCTTCAAGATTTGAGTAACTCTGTCCTTGAGTAACTTGTCCTTGTAACTCTATCAGCAATGCTCGGAGGCTTTTATGGAGGAGTCTTGTTTCTATCTCAACAGAACTTCTTATTTCTGAACAGTAATACCAAATAAGCCAACAGTCATTTATTGGGCTGTGCTGTGAGTGCCTGGAAAGTTATTAATCTTTTGGTGCCTAGGACTCTAGGAGACACACACAACAGAGCCATAATGGCATAAGATTTGATCAGGTAACATGTATGAAATGATGAAAGAAAAGTTAAGAATTCAACTGGGTTGAACCAACTAAACATCAGGTGGGCAACAAGAACAGGACAAAGTTCCACAGAGGAATGGGTTTCAGGCCGAGGCTCCATGACTGAATAGGACTTAGGGAAATGGAAGACAAGGTCATCATTTTTCCAGGTAGGAAAAAGATTGACTGAAGGGAGAGGGACAGGCATGAGCTGACCCGCTTGGCAAAGAAGCAGAGGCTGGAACACAGTGAGTTGGATGAAGTCCTGGGCTTGATATGGTAAGTAATAGGGAGCTATAGAGGGATCTAATGGCAGGAGTGGCCTTTTAAAAGCTGTGTTTGGGAGGCACCTAGGTGAATCAGTCTGTTTAGTGCCTGACTCTTGTTTCCGTGCAGGTCATGATCTCAGTTCGTGGGTTCGAGCTCCCCGACAGGCTCGTCACTCACAACGTGGAGCCTGCTTGGGATTCTCTCTCACTCCCTCTCTCTCTGCCCCTCCCCTGCTCGTGCTCTCCCTCTCTCTCAAAATAAATACATAAACTTAAAAGAAATTTAGAAATAAAAAAAATAAAAGCTGTGTTTGGGAACAGATTGGTATGAGATATGCCATTTGCAGAGGAAGCTCTTAGAAGAATCCAGGTCTAAGGCAGTAGGTTATGGGGGAAAGGACAAGTCCTGGGGACATTTTAAAGAGAGGAATAGCCTAGTATTCTAAGTGGCCCAAGCCCGTGATTATTTAAATTTTTAAAATGGTTATTGAGAATGAAGATTCACTGATAATCTATATGCTTCCAGATGAACAGACTGGGACAGACAGACAGAACTGGGACAGAAAGGCCCCTTAAGGAGGTGGGCTATGTGTCCCAGTAAATTAAGAGTTAAGCTGAGTTTATGCAGACAGCAAGCATTCAGGTAGAGGTCCCTGGGCAATGAAAACACCACATTTTGGGTCTGAGCCCCCAGACAGAATTCAGAAAGGAATGAACTCTTCAGGAGATAATATATTAGAGAAACTGCTCAATTTTACTTCTAAAACCTATTTCTTGCAAGACACAGATGAAAAGAAAACTGTCGATTCTAAGGAAAGCTTATATTTTATTCTGAGATTAAAACACACACACACACACACACACACACACACACACAAACTTGAAGCGCCTCCTGTTAAAAAGTAGAAAGGAAAAAGAAAAGTTTCTGAAATTTGATCATTCTGTCCTGAAACTAGCCATAGTTAGAACAGACAATTGCAGGATTTGTATTTTTTCTGATGTGTTTTTCCAGTTCTGGCCTTCTTTAATAAAAGTTTGCAATAGTCAATTCTCAATTAGCTTTGTTAACGTAGAGGAGCAGTGACACAGATAAAAACAAACTACAGATAACACAAAAATTATTTACTGCCACTCACAGGTTTTCCTCGGCCCCAGCTTCTTGCCTTCTCAAAGCCCGGCAATCAGCTCTTGCAGGCCCCCAACGTGTGGTGCCAGAAGGAGACTGTGGGTCACACAGATAATCTACTCAAGGGTAATGGATTTGACTACAATTTAGCATTGATTAATTATAGTGTCCAATTTTAATTCAGTGCTATTCACTAACTAATTAGATA
The DNA here is from genome assembly GCF_023721935.1 of Panthera uncia. NCBI lineage: Eukaryota > Metazoa > Chordata > Mammalia > Carnivora > Felidae > Panthera > Panthera uncia. Next base: position 58,827,269 of record NW_026057584.1, on the reverse strand, counting down.
AGGTTTTTCTATGTTCTATTTTTGGCACAGAAAATTCTAAGCATAGGTACTTTAAAATTAGCAGTACTGTTGAAATTTAATAATTATTTATCCCCAACTTCACAAAGAACACTGTACCAGGGTCAGGAGACTTAAGTTCTTCTCTATGGTGGGGACTTTGCAACACCAGCTAGCCAATTTCACCTCTCTGAACTCATCCATAAAGTGAGGTTGGACAAGGTGGATATCTGAGGTTGCTTCCACAGCTATCATTCTAGTCTAGGTCATAGTTATAATGCTTGACTTGTTTTTAAACATGTTTGCCGTGAGACCTGTACTCACAAATTTATGGCAGTGTTTCTTACCCAGGGATAATTTTGTGCCCCACCACCCCAGGGACATTTGGTAATGCCTGGAAACATACTTATTGCCATGACTGAAATGGGGGAAGGGAGGGATGACACTGGAATCTAGTGGGTAAAAAGCCAAGGATGCAACTAAACATTCAACAATGTCCAAGACCATCCTCTGCAACAAAGAATTATCTGGCCCAAAATGTTAATAGTGCTGAGATTGAAAAACCCTGATACATTGGAAGGTGTTTTGACATAGGTCAGTGGTCTGTGAATTATCCTATTTTGGAAGAGAAATAGAAGTTTAAGTTATAGGAGAATAGATTATTAAATTGTAACTTACTACTGAAGCACCATTCTATACATATAAAATTCCCAAGTGAGGGTCCACACCACCATGTAGAAATTTCAAAGAGCGTTATTAAAACCTGGATAAGCAGCCCTAAAACCTGTGAGGAGGCTACAAGTGTTGCAAGTGTGGATATTGGGAGGATTTATGAAAGTCTTTCTTTTGCAGAGAGCTGCTGCCCTGTGTGGCTCCAATCCCACCGCACAGGGTGAGAGCTGGTTGGGGCCATTTTGAATTCCACCCCCAGAGAACCTTCTAGGAGCGGTGTGCTACAAAGTCTGTGCTGCGGAAACTCCAGAAAACGAGAGAGCGCATCTAGAGGGATATATATTTGTAGCCCAGTCCAGGACTGCTGTTGGAAGGATCTTGCAGCGGAGGCTCGGATGTGCCCAGGAAACGCTTAGGAAAAAAGATTCATCTTAAGCATTTACCAGACCCAGATGGTGCAAAGTTATCTCACAATCATGCCATCCAAGTAGACTTTCCTGTACCTTTTTCCTTCCAGCCTCCCTGTGCTCTGAGCCCAGAGGTACCTGAAAGTTAGAAAGTGGACGAAGAGAAGAGAAAAGAAAAGAAAAGAAAAAGCATCATCCATAGTTCCTTCCCTAAAGGCACGTGGCCTACAAAGAATAGGCCATAGTAGGATAAGAGAAATCTTACATTTAAATACATACTGAAACACTGATTAATACCCAAGGCTAGAACTTTATTTCTCAGTCAAGGCTGCACTCCACACCACTTAAATCAGAATCTCTGGATTTCAGATTTAGGCATCAGTAGTTTCTAAAAGCCCCCAAGGGACTGTAGTGTGTGGTCCAGTTTGTGAACCAAAGACCTAGACAAGTCAAACTGAAGGAATTGTTTGACAATTACATGGTGGGTTCATCAAAAGAAATAGCAAATATTCATAATTTATGCACTCAACAGGATTTGGTAGGAGTTAGGGGTAGATGACTGACATAGCACACTCTTCCTCAATCCACTGCCCTCACTCTGACTCTCATCACCTGTCATCCAGACCATAACAGTGGCCAACTCACTGGTCTCCTGCTTCTGGACTTGGTCACTCATACTTTACATTGACCATCTTCTCTATCTACACTGCCCTCCCAACCCAGTGATTTGCTAGGGAAAAAAACAAAAAATCAGACCACGCTCCTCCCTCACTTAACATCCATCAAAGGCTCACCATTACCTACCTAAGAAATTCCAAGTGCCCCAGCCTCCAAGCTTCACCTCCTGATCTCCCTATCTCTAGGCTCTAGGAACTCTTAAGCTTAAGTAAGCTGCCCAAGATGACAGTTGGTGAGATACTATTAAGTTCCATAAAGCTGCACCTTCATTCACAAATAATGATGACAATAATGGCATAAAAGGAAGGGGGAAAAAAGCACGGAACCCAATTGAACTCCTCCAAAGTTCAAGCCAGGTCCAAAGCAAACATGGTAAAGTGTATCCAAGGAGCTAACAGTATCAGCTGCTTTCCACCTAGGGCTGGAGTTCAACAAACAGCTCTTAAGGATACTAGAGAATCTTTGACTGCCAATGCTAAACTAACAGAAGGTTCTCTTGTTTGTATTTGCTTATCAAGGAATGTAATTTCCAACATAGAGCAGAGCCTTGGAGAAATAAAATACAAAGCCAAGAATATTTGTAGAGAATGCTTACACATGGTTGTTTTTAAAATGTCAATTGTGTGTACGTGGGTCTGTGATAGCTTCAGATATCAGGCTTTTCCTCCTCATCTAAAATCATGTCTTTATCAGACTGCTTCTTTCCTAGAATTTGCCCTCCACTGAGATGTGAACTTACAAATCAGCTTCGGAAGGATGTGCTAAAGGTTCAGACCACAGAATTTCAATAAAATCCCTCCTTCATGACCCAAACACAGGTTTCAATGTACAGGTGTTTCAAAAGCGGACATCTCCTACTTCTTAGCTACACTTTGAGAAATGGAAAGAAACTTGTTTGGATCCAGCTTTTAAAAAAGGAGTCACCTGGGGCACCTGGGTGGCTCAGTCAGTTAAGCGTCCAACTTTGGCTTAGGTCATGATCTCACGGTTCATGCGTTCGAGCCCTGTGTCGCACTCTGTGCTGACTGCTCAGAGCCTGGAGCCTGCTTCGCATTCTGTGTCTCCCTCTCTCTCTTCCCCTTCCCTGCTCACTCTCTCTCTGTCTGTCTCTCTCTCAGAAATAAAAAAACATTAAATTTTTTTTTAAATAAAAAGGAGTCACCCCTTAAAACTAAATGTATATCTTAACTTGCAGTTTCAATGCAGGTTGATGTGTCCTATTTGTGCTGGAGACTCTCCAGTATGTGTTCAAATCCATTAATGTCTTCTGGATATGGTATTGTACCCCACTCATCACAATAAGAACTTAGCACCTGAAAATTCCAGATACACTGAGGTTGTCTGGCTAAAGAACACTGATCTTACAGGATTAAAATGAGAGTGGGGCACCTGGGTGGCTCAGTCAGTTAAGCATCCAACTCTTGGTTTTGACTCAAGCCATGATCTCATGGTTCCTGGGTTCAAGCCCCACAGGGGGCTTTGCACTGACAGTGCAGAGCCTGCTTGGGATTTCTCTCTCCCTCTCTCTCTGATCCTCCCTGGCTTACTCTCTCAAGAAACAAACAACAAACAAACAAACAAACAAACATAAAAAAATTTTTAAATGAGAATCACATACAGAGCCAAACAACAATAAACTCACATTAAAAATATCTCACACCATAGCAAGCATGCCCAAGGTTTCAGAGATGATCAATTAAGGAGCTACTGGCCCCTAATCTGAGGTTCATATTTGTTCATCAAAGTTCACGGTTATTTGTTTCCATCCTGGCTTCACAGAAAATAAACTAATGTAACATAAAATAAAGTAATAAAATAAGATGTTCTTGAACACCTCATGATACCCAAGGAGACACAATACTTCCATGTTAAATCAGAGAGGTTTTTTCCCGAGGTCAATGTGAGCTTTACTATATAAGATTGTGTTTATATATAAGATACAAGCACTTTTTAAACTGTCTGAAAATACTGGTAATCTGAAAACTATGACTTGCTTAAAATCATACACTCTGTGATGTCTTTTCAATAGTCCCTGTGATCTTCTAATATGGGGAAGTGGTTTTTACCAAGCTAACCACCAGCCTTGAAATACCTAATGATGCCCTGAGACTGGAGGGAATCATTCCAAATTGCTCTAAATTGAACTTCCCATGGTAAGAACAAAGGGTGACACTTAACTCAAGGCCAACAGCCACGGACCTTGGGGGGTCCAATTTTCCACTCAGGATTCCAGTCTTGGGAACTTCAGGATTTTAAAGTACAGTATCTCAATCTGACATGCAGAATGAACTTGCCCGTTTGCCTAGAGAAAGAGCCGGTGTGGTGGTTTTGTGATTTTCCTAAGATTTCTCTTCTTTGCTAGAAACTACAGATCTCCAGGCTAGAGATGGAGCTAACTGGGAAATTAGCCAAGTCACTGCCCCCATGTCACCATTTACCCAGATTCGCCCTAAATTTCTAAATGTTCTCTTTAAAGATAAGCTACCTCATTCTCAAAGTGCCTGTCAGCATTCTATGCCAGACCTATCACAGCAAATCATGAATGATAGAGCAAATCGATTCCCCCTCTGGGAAGAATCACATTTTATTAGGATATTTTTTGGTTGCAAGCAGTAGAAATCCACTTGAGCTAGCTTAAACAAAGAAAATATGTATTATAAAATTCTGGGGTGACTTAAGGAATTCAAGATTTGAATCAGAAAGAGCAAGAGGCAAGAATTAGAACATTTCAGGGAACGCTGAAGGTCTGCTTTCCATACCTCAGCGTCTCCTTCATTCTTTGCTTTCCAGTCTTTATGGTGGAAAATGGCCATCACTAGTACTCCCTCACTGATATGCTCTCCATTCAAGACAGCATCCAGACCAACCTGTGTGTTCCTGCCCCTAATTCCACTTTCCCGGGAAAGGAAACTGAGTGACTCAGCTTGGATAAGTCAAGTGACTTGGATAAGTCACTCAACCAATCACCTGTGGTTCAAAGGAAAGGTCATTTGTTCAGATATGGCTGCTCACCCTGAAACAAGGGTAGAGAGACATGAAGACAGAACAGAGTTGACAGATGTAGAAAATAATAATACAGGATGCCCAGTTGACTTTGAGATGATGTAAATAACAAAATATTTTAGTATAAGTATGTCCTATACACTAATATACCATACAGAGGACACTAGAGATATTAATTAATACCCCACAGTAAAAGTTTCCATGATTAAACAGGTTTACAAAACATTGGGTAATATCTAGCAATTGATTGAATATTAGAATTAGTGCATGCTTGAGCCAGGCACAAAATTCAGCAGAAGATTTCATAGAACTTTTTAAAAAAAATATTTATTTATTTATTTTGAGAGAGAGAGAGAGAGAGAGAGAGAGAGAGAGAGAGAGAATCCCAAACAGGCTCCACACCGTCAGCACAGACCCCAATGTGGGACTTGATCTCGAACTGTGAGACCACGACCTGAGATCAAATCAAGAGCTGGATGATCAACCACCAGAGTCACCCACATGCCCCACTTAGAACTTTTAGTACACCAAGGCACTTCAATTTTCCAGGAGGGGAAATGGAGTGGACAGTGTTTCCCAAATGCATCTGACCTTGAAAAATCGCCAAGTACCTAATGTTGCTCCAAACCTAGTCTGAGAAGTGCTGACTTAAGACAAGTGCTGACTTAAGGCAAATGCTGACTTAAGGTTCCAATAGGCAACCACCTAGGATGTCTTGATGTTAAGCACATAAGAGGTCCCAGCAATTCTGGAGGTAGCCCTATGGAAATGCACATTATTGATAAAACACCAAGGCCTTGAGCCTGATTTCATGAATCTCAGCCCTGGTCATTCTCCTTTGTATACAGATTATTATCATAATAAACTTACTCTAAATTTTACAGAAGTCAAGTATCTTATTGAAGCCAGTTCGGCCCCCTTTTCACAGTGTTTCTGGACCATTTCTGAGATCTGTATCTCCTATCAAAATCTCTATTCTGTTTGCATACTACATTATGAACAGGAATGTTCTGATGGTGGCCAGTGACACTGTCTATAAGAAATGGCAACAAAATCATAACAGCAGATGAGTAGTCAAGGCTCTTTTTTCCCAATCATAAAAATCACCTTCTTGAAACTGCCGTGTCTTCTTCAGGACCCTTTGATTTTACCCCTTGAAACGCCTTCCCTTCTGTCTCTTCTTTCGGTACCTTGACTTTCTTCCCTGCCCACTCTTACTCAGAATGTTCGTCTGTCTCTTGAGTCAGCTAACATACCGGCCCATGACAGTTCCTTCTGAGGGCTCTGAAATGCCTCCAACGACAGAAAATTACAAACATAATCCAGTTGGAAATACCCCTATCATGGGTGTACCCTCTCGAACGGGGATGTGCCCGTTTTCAAAATGCACGTGTGTCGTGAGATCAAAGCTTGGAATTTTCTCCATTATAAGACCTAGAAGGACTCGTTATTACTGATTTAAACTAGGTTAATTGGAAATTGGAAAGATGACTGGATATCTGATGATACTAAAACTTTTTAATCTTTGATGACATTTAAATGTGTTTTATGGTTATATTAGAAATAAATAGGAGAAAGAAAGAAAGAAAGAAAGAAAGAAGGGGGGGGAGCGAGGGAAGGAGAGTTCCCTAACTGCCGTGTTGTCTGGAAGTGGCTTCAAAATAGTGCAGGTGACAGGGAATGGATAATGCTGTAGATGGGACAGACTGGCTGGGATTTAGTGGTCGTTATAGTTGGGTGATGTATACGTGGTGGGGGTGGGGCTGTCTATTAGATATCCTGTTTATTTTTGTGTATGCTCAGAATGCTCCATAATAAAAAAATTTTTAACAGACTCTTTTTTTGAGAGAGAGAGAGAGAGAGAGAGAACAAGCGAGGGAGGAGCAGAGGGGAAGCAGAGAGAATCTCAAGCAGGCTCCAAGATGTCAGCACAGAGCCCGACACGGGGCTCAATCCCACAACCCTGGGATCCTGACCTGAGCCGAAATCAAGAGTCGGGCACCCAACCTACTGAGCCACCCAGGTGCCCCTTTATAATAAAAAATATTTTAAATAAGTAAATGGGGTTAGCTGATCAGGACAACTTGGGGGCAGAGAGTGGAGGTTACAGGCTGAGTCGGGCCGCAGGTCCTTGATGGGGTCTGAGCTGTCAAGCTGAAAGAAAGCGTGAGAGGTTATCTTCTTGTCCGTTGTTCCAGGCTTCATCCTACAGAGCATTTACACGGCTGAGGAACCCACACGAAGGAGGTATTTCTGTTCTGGTGAGATCCTCTTTGCTCGGGCTCCGGACCAGCTGGGCACAAGACGTTAGGGAGTTTGCACCGGGTCTGGGTTTTGGACTGTGCAGTCACTCAAGGAGTGGACATCAAGCACGGAGTGTTTTTCATTTGCTGTCTGTGGAAACCTTTGTTTCTCTCCACTGGGCTTGGCAGGGTGCCGGCCGCCGTTCTGCGGCTGCTTTCTGCCACTCTCACGCAAGCCCCCTGGGCTGCTGTTCCCTTTGCTGATCTTCCTTCTGTCGCGCTGCAGTGACAAGAGGTGCTCTTCAAACCCCGGCAGGGAGAGTGCCTTTCTGAGAAGAGCACAAAGCAGGAGGCAGAGCCGACCCTCGGAAATCAAAAACACGACGACAGTTCCTGTGGGACATTTTCAAACATCCCACGGTCCCAGTTACCAGGAGTGCCCGGGCCCACCATGTGGCTGGACGAAGGAAATTCTGATTTGTGATCAGGTCTAATTAATGATCTGTTTGTCGCTTAAGTGTCTGAGAGACATGTTACCGCCTTCCTGGAAAGAGTCACTTCCTGGATCAGTCACGTTCTTGGTTTCAAACCACAGGAATCAGTTCTGGCTGATGTAAGCAAGGTGAGAATTTACTGATGAAGGAAGGACGACTTCGTAGCTCAGATTCTGCAGGAAAGCTGTCAACCAGGTTGAGAAAACAGGCAGGAAGCGAGAAGAGAAGTTGGCAGGGTCGCAGCTAAAACCCACAGCCCCTGTCCCTAAATGCGGGGAACCACCCCCCACCGCCACAGAACTGGCCTTGGCAGCTGGTATTGTCCCTGCTTCTTTGCATCACTAGCTCCAGAACGAAGTCCAGCCAGGGGCATGGGATCGGCTGGGCCAAAGATCTGTCCACACCCTGCCTCCAGAGAAGGATGAGGAAAGGAGCGCCAGCTTTTCTCTATTTTTTCTACCCACTGGCTTCCTGGGGAGAGGGAGTGATCACTGCAGGTGTCTATTTCACATGCTCCCCTACACTTCTGAAAAGCTGTGCCCTTCAGATGTGGAAGATTTGAACCCCAGACTGATGCAGAAGTTACTCTGGGGCTCTGCCGAAGAACAGGTGCTGAGTGGGAGTGAAGCCCCTGTGTTAGGACAAGTTAGGGGGAGGGAGTGAGAAGCGTCTAGCCTGCTGTGCCTCAGGGACTCAGGAGGGTCTCCCTGTCTACGGTTATGCCTTCCTCTACCTCACCTATGGGCTTCTAACATCGGCATTCAGTGCTTATTACACTCATTTTTTTTTTTCCTTTGGGGGTGGGGCGCAAGTGAGCAAGGGCCAGAGAGAGAGAGAGAGACAGAGAGAAGCAAAGCTCACCCAAAGCAGGGCTCATGCTCACCTGAAGAGGGGCTCGTGCTCACCTGAACTCATGAGCTGTGAGATCATGACCTGAGTAGAAGTCAGATGCTTAATGACTGAGCCACCCAGACGCCCTTATTACACTCATTTTTAATAAAACAGGCTCTTGAAAAGAAAACAAAGAATGAATGGGCCGCCTGATGGCTCAGTTGGTTAAGCGTCTGACTTCGGCTCAGGTCATGATCTCACAGCTTGTGAGTTCAAGCCCCACATGGGGCTCTGTGCTGACGGCTCGGAGCCTGGAGCCTGTCTCGGATTCTGTGTCCCTCTCTCGCTCTGCTCTCTCCCCCACTCAAGCTCTGTCTCTCTCTCTCTCTCTCAAGAATAAATAAAACATTGGGGCGCCTGGGTGGCGCAGTCGGTTAAGCGTCCGACTTCAGCCAGGTCACGATCTCACGGTCCGTGAGTTCGAGCCCCGCGTCAGGCTCTGATTTCATTGGGTTATCTTTTCTCCTTAGTCTCCTGTAACCTCAATTTGACGTTTTCTTCTTTTTCATGATCCTGATATTTTTGAATTTAGACTAATTTTCTTAAAATTAAAAAAAAAAAATTGGGGTGCCTGGGTGGCTCAGTCAGTTAAGCATCCGACTCAGGTCACGATCTCATGGTTTGTGAGTTCGAGCCCCACATCGGACTCTGTGCTGACAGCTCAGAGCCTGGAGCCTGTTTCCGATTCTGTGTCTCCCTCTCTCTCTGCCCCTCCCCCGTTCATGCTATGTCTCTCTCTGTCCCAAAAATAAATTTAAAAAAAAAAAAAACAAACGTTGAAGAATAAATAAAACATTTAAAAATTTTTAAAAATTAAAGAATTAAAAGAAAAGAATGAAGAGAGCAAGGGGACTATAGTGACCACCTTCCCTTCTATCCCTTTTCCAAAAGAAATATGGAGTAAGAGAGATTTGCTGAGCCTGAAAAACTCCCCAAGAGACTTGACCCATTGGAATCTGCCTTTCTTGATTTGGGAAGGAGATCCCTGCCACTCCCGAATGTGGCCACAGAGCACAGTGGCGGCACAGGCTCCCGGCTGCACACATTAATATTCCCCTCGGTCATCCTTGCATCGTTCCAGCAGGTACCATACTCGCACACAGCCTGAACACGGTTATCATAATGAGCCTGTGCTCACTTTGCAAGGTTGTCAAGAGTTAAATCAAGTCTGAACTCTTCATTTGTAATATCGTACAGTTCACAGATGGAATAATCCATGATTGCACCTTGGACTAGTTCAGAATGAACCCTACAGATTTGGGAGAGTGAAGCAAGCCTGAACTGACTGCTTCCGAATACTTTCTTTATTCATATCAGTGATCAATGCCTCTGTGCCTGCATTCATAACTCCACTTGACCCCCTGCCCGACATGTGTAATTTGCCATGCAGTAGATTGCCTTAGTGCCGCTCAAGGCTGTGATGGGGTAATCTCACTTCCCTTAATTGAGGGCACTTGTTTTCCCTTCACCAATGAGGAGAGCAATTGGAAATCCTGCTGAATCCACAGTTCCTCTCGGGGGCCGAGCTGGAAGTTATAGCCATTTCCTTTTCCAAAGTATGCCTTCCAGAGATAAGCCAGGTGCCTAATAATATAAAATACCATTCAAATGGATCCATCTTGTACTAATGGTAAACAAAATATCTGCCCATACCTAAAACCCAGGAAGACCAGTAGCATCCTGTCAAAAGAATTCAGGAGCTAACTTGAATAGGTTCCATCTGATCAAAGTTGATGCAGTTTGAGTATAAAAGAGAATAATAACAGCAAGAGGTTGAAATTATTTAAATCCGTAAGTTGTACTGATAGCAAAAAAAAAAAAATAATAAGTCACTGTAACATCAGTCACATTTGAAGGATGCTAGGGAACCAGCTTATTATTTTGAAAACTGATAAAGGGAAAGAATTAAGCATTTATGCCATTTTCCTCATATAAATGATAATCAAACAATAGATGAGGAAAATTTTCTCTTTATAGAAGTGTTCCAGAGGTGCCTGGGTGGCTCAGTCAGTTAAGCGTCTGACTCTTGATTTCGGCTCACGTCATGATCGCACAGTTTGTGAGTTCGAGCCCTGCATCTGGCTCTGCTGTAAGAGAGCAGAGCCTGCTTGAAATTCTCTCTCCCTCTCTCTCTGCCCTCCCCTGTGTGTGCACTCTCTCTCTCTCTCTCTCTCAAAATAAATAAAACTAAACTTAAAAAAAAAGTATTCCAGCTAAAAAATAAAAAATAATTAATAGAATAAGTTTCACTTTGCAACTTGAAATTGATAAATGAGTACAGGCAAATCATCAGTGGATGTTCACATCACAGAAAGATGAACAGACACCATGCGCTTCCTGATGGAGGAACCCACCACTATCTATAAAGCAGTCTTGCCAAAAAAAACCCAAAAAAAACCAAACCAGGTCTACTCCAATTACCAATCTGTTAGGTTAGGGGAACACGTTAAATGGCCCCTCGAGGATGCAATCAGTAAAATCCAAACTTTGGGAAACTCTACAGGGCACAGAAACTTCTTCAACAATAGCAATGTTATTTCTTCAATACTAACAAAAGCTGGAGAAAAAAAGAAATGGAGGAGGACATACAACTCAAAAGAGACCTGAGAAAGTATAAGTCATTTTGCAATGTATGCACTTGATCCTGAGCCAAAAAATAGCATTAAATTTTTTTTTAAATTTTAAGACAATTAGAAAATTTGAACAGTGGGTAATTTGATAATACTAATAAATTATTCATTTTTAGATGTGATCATGGGATTATGGTTTATTTTTGTTTTTATGTATAATTTCTTATGTTGTAGAGATATATACTGTACTATTCACATGAAATGACACTAAGTCTAAGATTTACCTTAGTATAATCTATGGAGACGCAGAGGGAGGGTAAGTTAGATTGACTTTATTTTAATAATTATTAAAGCCAAGGGCTTATAGTAAATCAAGGTGGTTGAACTATTCTCTCTCCTTTTACATGTTTCTAAATTCTCATTTAAAAAATTTTAATTAAACAAATTAAATAACTACTATTGATCAAAACAATTAACCATGTTAAAAAATGCTCTCAGTTAATAAGAAATTCATACAAAGAGAAAGTCAAAAACAAAATAAAATTAAATGTAACCCCAAAATTTACACATACAAAAAAAGCTTTTTTGCCATCATTGAAAGATCCTTTCCTCTATGAACTCTCCAAAGAGGCATGAGTAACACAAGAAATCTTTTTAAGAATTCTAGCCAATCAGTGTGGAAAGAAAAATGCAAATAGATCATTTTGCAGCCCCTAAGGAAATTCAAGCAGACATCATCAGTGGGTGCTGTAACCATTAGAAGAAAGGTTCATGGGCAATTTGGCCACAGCATTACCCAATAGATTACTTGGTGGTCGTAAACACAGAAGCTCAATGCTGCAATTGTGGGTCACTTATCTACTTGGGCAGCATCAAAGTGGGAGAGCCAGTCATTATGTGCTCCTGATGTGATGCAGTGGGACAAACACAGTTTTGATCATGTGCTCATGCTGAAAAATGTTGAATTCAAGCCTTTAGATCTAATTCCCAATTTATTCTAATTTCTTATATTTTCAGGAAATACATGGGATATAAGAACAAGTTAAATGACACCATGATGAAACAAATAGTCAAATCCACATGATTTCTACAGGACAAGTCAAAGGCATGGAGAGCGTAGGGGGAAGGGTGTAGGACAAGGTGACCATTCTTTATTAAAATAAATATGAGCTGTAGTAACAAAAATAGGCAATTAAATAAAACCTCTCTGTTGCATGTGGGGTCTCTGAGAAACAGGTTCTGAGACAGAATTTAGTACACTTAGAAATGTACTAAAGAGTGTCCTTGGATCATCTGTAATATGGAGGGTAAGGAAGCAGGAGTGAGCAGAGGGGGGAGATGACCTCCAATGCAGGCCCAAAGAGAGCCTCAACTGGGACTAGCGGGGCTCTTGCATGTTGTGATATAGCCAGGCAATTTTTACTCCTTCATTAATCAGCCATCAGACACAGGCAACTCCAAGGAAGACTTAACTTTGCATGAGGTAGCTCTCTGCAGCTGAGGCAGCCCTTGAGGGGTCAACAACTGAACACTCTGCCCATGCTGCAAGTCTTTTTTTTTTTTTTTTAATGTTTATTTATTTCTTTTGAGAGAGAGAGGGAGGGGAAGGGGCAGAGAAAACGGGAGAGAGTGCATCCCAAGCAGGCTCCGCACTGTCAGCACAGAGCTCAACATGGGGCTCGATCTCACAGATCGTGAGGTCATGGCTGGAGCCAGAATCAAGGGGCAGACGCTCAACCAAATGAGCCACCCAGTCGCCCCACACTGCAAGTCTCTCACTAAAAGGAGAGCTGCAGAGAACATCTCTTGGTCCACTGTGGTCAACCCTTATACTGCCAGAAGCCATAACTTCCTATGTGCTCTAACAGTAACTCCCCTGAGGTTCTGGTGGGCTTCCTGCAGGAAAATACAGCCCCCCAGTGCTGTAGCTAGCCTCAGGGCCACAACTGATGCTCATCTGCACTCTCCTTTATTATCCATTTGAGATTCCACCACCTCAGCCTGAGTAGCCATTGAACTCAATGACTTACCTGGTGTTGTGACCAAGACCCTCACCCCCAGTAGGTCTGAGTTGCCACATTTGCCCATCAGAATTGGAGAAGGAGAGTCAAGAGCCGCCCCAGTGGACCACGTGTGTGCCAACACATCCATCCCATTCTATTAGCCATCTCCTCACTCTCTGCATGTGGGGATGCCCTGGTTCTCCACTTTGATCTTGCCCATGACTTGTAATTGTAATAATTGCATTCACAAAAACTTAAGATTTTGGAAGTCATCAACCTAGATGTCCTCATCCTGCTAGTCAGGGTTTCATTCTTTCCCAACTGGGGCCCTGACCTTGATATCCCAGTCCTGCCTTGGTCAGGAGATTTCATCTTTTGAGCTTAGTTACTCTGATGATTGCATCTTGAGCCTAGTTCTCAGCTCTCTCTGCCCTCCAGCCCTAGGAATTGAGACTTCTCCTGGTGCTGGTGCAAGATAACCTTTCTACTCCTGCCTCAACCAGCCATTGGATATGGGCTGCCCTGGAAAGGGGCGTGCCTTTGGGGAGGTGGCTCTCCACACTTGAGGCCACTCTAGGGGGCTGATAGGAAGTTTGTCTGCCAAAGCCCTCCCAGCAGGCAGGGCAACAGCCACTAAAAGAAGGTCCAGGAGTGCATTTCATTGTCCTCCACACTCCTTTTTCCTTAACCCTGTTTGATTTTCCCCTGGTTGTAAGTATCACTAAAGAAATATATCAAAGCTTTACTGTTTATATTTTAAATACTTGTTCCTTCAGGCACATAAACCCATTTTACAAATGGGTTTTGATGAGACAAAAGTCTCATCAGACAAATGTCACTTTTCTCGGCAATTTGCTTCTCATTATTCCTTTTAAAAAATTATTTAAAAAATGTTAAGGGAATTGGACATAATAGATATAATCTAATGACCGCACATAGATGTTTACTATGATTGCTATAATGTTGGGCACACTGAGCACTCCACTCATGTATGAGGACAGATTTATTCATTGGATATTTTTATTAGCTCTTCTGGGATCACCTCACTTTAGAATCCCAACACTCTAGCATTTGAAAATCATCCATGGGTGCCTGTGTGGCTCAGTCAGTTAAGCCTCCAACTCTTGATTTCAGCTCAGGTCATAATCTCACGATTCATGAGACTGAGCCCCATGTCAGTGCAGAGCCTGCTTGCGATTCTCTCTCTCCCTCTCTCTCTCTGCCCCTCCCTTGCTCACACACACTCTCTCTCTCAAAATAAATAAACTTTGGGGGAAAAAATCATTCGGAGAGTCTCTTTCAGAGAACACAACAACATCCTCCTATCTTGACAGCCTCAGAGAATGCTAACACTGTGCTTATAATTCAACAGATGTGCAAAGTGTAGTCTCCGATGGAGACTTTTAAGATACTTGCCCTGAATGACAAATGGGCCACATGTTCTATCAGAAGCCTGACACTATGGGCTGACAGAAAAGCATTTCCCTTGAGAATATGGCCTCCACTTACCTGGAAAAAGGCAGCTTCCTCTGAGTGGAGGAGGAAAAAGGCAGCTGGCAAGTGGTAGCTGTTCTAGACACCTTGACAGCTTAGGTATATCCCAAAATGGAGAGGAGGTTGAAGTTGAGCCATTGTCCACTTCCAGTTCAATACTCTCCAGCCCTGAAGGACTCATACACTCTATAGAGCATTAATATGGCCAAATTTGACCCTAGTGGGGTTCTAGGTGAGCCATGCTGTTTTCAGAGAAGATAGGCGTGTACTTATTTTAGGTAGTTATCGCGAGCAAGTATAAGTCACTGTCTTAATGCTTCTTGGCTTCAGGACCCTCCCCTCCCCCCAACCCTTTGGTCTGCTTAGGCGATTGCCTCATGCTGATCATTTTCCTCACTTGTACAATTGTTCACACCTCTCACTGACATAGATAAGGATGTCAGTCATCTTATATTCAGACTTCTTTCTCACAAAATTCTAACCTCATCTTCCCAGGGAACTTGACCCTTTCTTACTACCTCTTCCATAAGGGAAAATGCTATCCCAAATGTTCTCCATCATTTCAACACTCTTGCCACCTGTTCTGCTCCCTGAGGACCTCATAAATGATTTCCAGTTGCCTCTTATCTAAAATGAGGGGATTGGATTAAAATTATCCCTAAGGTTCCTTTTAGCTCCAAAAGTCTGTGATGCTATAATTTTTTAATCATTCTTTTGCCCTGATACTCTCATTATCTAAGCTATTACTTCCATATTTCATGGAATCCTTTATAGTTGGTTATAGCATACTTCTATAATTCAAGCATAATATTTATAACAGGAGTCATTTTGCAGATGTAATGTAAAGTGTATAAATATGTGATTAGAAGATTGTAGGGTAATGGGGTATAATCTGATGATTTTAATGTATCATACAGCATTTTACAATATTGCTACACAATATAATGTATATTTTATGAGTTCTTGACAGCATTTTAAAAAATCTTCTGACACTGCTTTTCAGGTTGCTTAAGATGTTCATTAACTCTCTACTACTTCAGAATAATCTTTACTAAGTGAAACATCTGCCCTCAAATCAGACTATTTTTATCCTATTTTTATCCAAATGATGTGTCTCTGCTGCATGTTAATAGGTGCTCCATACAAAAGGATTTTATAATCAAGTAAATGTTGGGAAAGGCCGTGTTAAACACTGTTACACAGTTTTTACTGCAGGACTTCTCAGAGCCTTTACGTACTTTGAAAGTAACCCCTTTCCACACTTTTTTCATGCTAACGTCTATCTAACATTTCATGAAGTACTGTTCAATGAAATGTAACTTGGGAAAGGCTGCCTTGTATTTGATGCATACTTTGTATTCTAATCTAGAACTGTATTAAAACTAATAAAGGAGAAAAAAATAATATCTTTTGAAAATTTTTGGCTTCCTTTTTTGGCCTGATCTGAGGTGGTTATATTCTCACTCTGGGCATACTTCTGGATGCTTCTTCCAAGTGCTCCTTTTATTAAATCTGTTGGGACTAAATCTATGGAAAGAGGTAGGGATGTGAGGAAGAAAAGGAGGAGGAAGTAAATAGGAGAAAATGCTTCAACAAAGCTCTTTTGATGTTATGAGTGATGTTGAAAACTAGGCTAGTATCATAAGCAAATACTTTTTATTTCAGGAAGCATTTATGAGTCTCTTTCCTTTCTTAGGGCTGAGCTTGTTAGAGAAAATGGTAATCAAATGATTTTAAAGACCACTAAATAGATTTTGAACAATTGAACATTCTTTTTTTTAATTTTTTTTTAACGTTTTTATTTATTTTTGAGACAGAGAGAGACAGAGCATGAATGGGGGAAGGGCAGAGAGAGAGGGAGACACAGAATCGGAAGCAGGCTCCGGGCTCTGAGCTCTGAGCCATCAGCCCAGAGCCCAACGCGGGGCTCGAACTCACAGACTGTGAGATCGTGACCTGAGCCGAAGACGGACGCTTAACCGACTGAGCCACCCAGGCGCCCCGAACAATTGAACATTCTTTAAAAAAAAAAAAAAAAAAAAAGAAGGAAACCCTGGAAGCCCTGTAAGTTTTTACAGGGCATGATTTAATTAAGCTTTCCTTTCATGTGTTGTTTCCTTCAGCATTCACACCTTGCAGTCTTATAGTCTTATCCCCAAAGAAGAGCCAACTTCAGCTCCTCTTCTGAAATTCCAGGGGGAGCTTAACTTGCTTTGGAAAGAGGTAGAGGATAGCTCTGCAGCTAGATTTTTCTTCACAAGAAAGACTCAGTTTTTCATTCATCCAACAAACAAGACAGAAATGATTTGGAAACAATCCCTGCCCTCAAGGAACTTCGAGTCCAACTAAAGGAGTCCAACAGGGAGTGAGAAGGTACATAAAAGGAGAATGGACCAGGGGCGCCTGGGTGGCTCAGTCGGTTAAGCGGCCGACTTCAGCACAGGTCGTGATCTCACGGTCCATGAGTTCGAGCCCCGCGTTGGGCTCTGTGCTGACCGCTCAGAGCCTGGAGCCTGCTTCACGTTCTGTGTCTCCCTCTCTCTCTGCCCCTCCCCCGTTCATGCTCTGTCTCTCTCTGTCTCAAAAAATAAATAAACATTAAAAAAAAAAAAAGGGGAGAATGGACCATTTTCCTGGGTGGGAGCTACCAAGGGCGCATCTTGGAGGTGAATCTTACAGTGTTTGCTTGGTAGACAAAGTAAAACAAATGCAATCGTGACAGAGGGCACAGCCTGGGAAACCTCACAGAAGCATAGAGCAGTCTGCCACCCGTTGCTCAGAGCCAGTTGTTCCTATGGCTGGACATAGAGCAGGGCAGAGCTGATGAGGGATGCATGTGGGGGCCATATTATGCATCATGCAGAATCAACTTTATCCCACAACCATTACGGACTCACCCAAGGGTGTAATGCACTGGGGAGACAAAGTGAATGTTCTATGCAGAACAATTAATGCAGGACTGTGTGGAGAACAGATCCAAAGGCACCACTGTAGAGACTGGGAGAGCAAAGGGAGGGCACGAGGGTCCAGGAAAGGGATGGCGAGGGCCTCAGTCATGGCAGCAGCAATGAGGCTGTAAAAGATTTAGTTAAATGAAATACCAAAGAGTAAAATACATGGAACCGGTTCTCTGTTGCAATACGCACGTGGAGGGGTTCTGATGTTTCTAGCTTCACTGACTGAGAAGACAGGGGTATCTTGTATCAAGATAAAGCATCCGGGAAGAAGAGTCAGTGTTGGCAGGGGCAGAAATGAGAAGGCTATAAGAGGTTCCCCCCTGTATTTCCATTTCTGTATTTCTGAGTGTGAGGGGCTTGTGAGACATCCAGGAGGAAGTGACAAGAGAGAAGTGGGTACGTCTGGGCTGGAAATTTTGATTCTAGAATTGTGTTGTGTAGCTGGCTGGCTGGGTGAGGTGGAGTGGGACAGCGCTGGACTCCTGAGCCACTGCTCTACCACCTGCACGATCTCCTTTCATACTCACTACTTGCGCCATTGCATACTCAAGACTGGTCTTTAAGTCATCTCCCAATTGGCTTAATCCAATTTATTTTGTGAGGAAACTTTATATCATTCCTGTAAATTTTTAAATCTCATTTCCCATAAATAGTAGTAAATTAAAAATAAGTAGAGGGGAGCCTGGGTGGCTCAGTCGGTTAGGCGTCCGACTTCGGCTCAGGTCATGATCTCGCGGTCCGTGAGTTCGAGCCCCGCGTCGGGCTCTGTGCTGATGCTTGGAGCCTAGAGCCTGCTTCGGATTCTGTGTCTCCTTCTCTCTCTGCCCCATCCCCACTTGTGCTCTGTCTCTCTCTATCAAAAATAAATAAAATATAAAAAGAAAATAAGCAGATAACAACCTCCCTAATACAATATACATAACAAATATACGATAATATATCTTCTTTTATATATAAAACAAAATTTGGCCACAAATTAACAAGAAGAAATTATCAAATCCACAATCATAGTAGGACATCCTGGCATATTTTCCTCAGTAATTGACAAACAG
Organism: Panthera uncia; assembly: GCF_023721935.1. Classification (NCBI taxonomy): domain Eukaryota; kingdom Metazoa; phylum Chordata; class Mammalia; order Carnivora; family Felidae; genus Panthera; species Panthera uncia. Next base: position 58,808,808 of record NW_026057584.1, on the reverse strand, counting down.
ATAAAAGTAATAAAGATATGGAAGATGTGAATGCCACTACTCTTTTCAAGAAAACAAATCTTTTTTAAAAATCATTTCATATACTGGGGCGCCTGGGTGGCTCAGTCGGTTGAGCATCCGACTTCGGCTCAGGTCATGATCTCACAGCTCATGAGTTCGAGCCCTGTGTCGGGCTCTGTGCTGACAGCTCAGAGCCTGGAGCCTGCTTCAGATTCTGTGTCTCCCTCTCTCTCTCTGACCCTCTCCCGTTCATGCTCTGTCTCTGTCTCAAAAGTAAATAAACGTTAAAAAAAAAAAATTTTTTTTAAATCATTTCATATACTAAGCCATAAATCTAAGAATATCTATTCTACTATCTAAGAGTCCCTATCCTATTGACAGTATATTCTGACTATAGTGCTATAAGTTAGAAATAAATAACAAAAAAGTAATCTAGATACCTAGACTTTTTTAAATTTTTAAATAATTCAGGGGTCCAAGATTATATCATATTGGAAATTAGAAATTAGAACTGAGAGAATAAAAGTACTATGTATAAAAAATTAAGGTATAATGCTAAAACAACATTTGGAGAGAAATATATGGTATTAAATGAATATATTAGAAAAAAAAAAGAAAAATTAAAGTTCACTAAGCTTAGAATCCAAATGAAGGAATTAGGAGAAAAAATGAAATAAGACAAAACAAAAGCCTCAACTCAGAGAAACTAGGAGAAAATAGTGAATATAAGAGCAAAACTTAATGAAATATAAAACAAATAACAAAAACAATCAAAGAAATCAAAAGCTGGATCATTCAAAAGACTAAAATACAAATTTCTTTTTTTATATGTAAGAATATCCAGCTTTATTTTACATGGTTGCCTAGTCTTTGTTCTGTTTTTTGCTTTTTTGTTTTTTGTTTTAAGTAAGCTCTACATCCATTGTGGGGCTTGAACTCATGACCCTGAGATCAAGAGTTGCATGCTCTACTGACTAGCCAGCCAGCTGCCTCTAAAATACAAATTTCTTGTAAGATGTACAGGGAAAGAGTGCTGGCACAAAGAAAGATACCAAGAATTTTCAAAAAGTGCATCTGTATACAGTGGTTTGAAAATAAGAACTTTAAACCAAAATCAATAACTGAAAAATTAGAAAACTGAATAACTGCTCAGAAAAAAATATATAACTTATTCAAATGGACCAAAAAAGAAAGAAAAATATGAATAGACTTAGAACAATTACATTATTTGAATTAATAGTTTAAACACATACACAGCCACCTGTGTATCATTCCTCTACATCATCAACCATCAAGGTAATTTTTTAGAAGAGATATTACAATAGCAAAAAAGCATTCATGATATCTAGGAATAAATCTAATAAAGGATATACAAAAGAGAATTATAAAACTTCCATACAGGACGTAAAGAAAAAGTATACATCACATACCCAGTTCACAAAATGAGAAGACTCAAGGCAGAGTGATGCTGATTCTTCCCAAATTATTTCATAAATTCAATGTACTATCTACTTCTTTTTTATTTTTTAAAAAAATTTTTTAACATTTATTTATTTTTTAGAGACAGAGAGAGACAGAGCATGAGCAGGGGAGGGACAGAGAAAGAGGGAGACACAGAATCCGAAGCAGGCTCCAGGCTCCGAGGCATCAGCACAGAGCCCGTCGCAGGGCTCAAACTCACGAACCGCAAGATCATGACCTGAGCTGAAGTTGGATATCTGACTGAGCCACCCAGGTGCCCCATCAATGTACTATTTACTTCTAATCAAAATTCTAAAAGAATATTTCACATAAGTTGGTGATCTTGTAATTCAAGTAGAAGAGTACAGACCAAAGAACAGCCAGGGAAAGTTTAAACCAAAAGGTAGATTCATGCTTTAAGAAAGATTATTATAAAACTATAATATGTAAGCCAGAACAAGATAGATGAAAAGAAAATAAGTCTAAAAACAGACCCAAATACAAGAAAATAACTTGGTATAGGTCCACAGTGACACTACAAGGTAATGGGAAAGGGATGGACTGATTACTCAATTAATGGTGGGACCATAGGCTATAAAATCAAACTCCTACCTAACCTCATAGATGGGCTAAAGGCCCATAGGTGAAAAACAAAACTAATACTTTTAAATACAACATAGGATACATTTTTTTAAAGAGAGAGAGAAAGAAAGCTAGCAGAAGAGAAGAGCAGAGGGAGAGAGAGAGAGAGAGAGAGAGAGAGAGAATCCCAGGCAGGCTCCACACTCAACACAGAGCCCAATGCGGGGCTCAATCCCACAACCCTGGGACCACCACCCTAGCCCGAATCAAGAGTCAGACACTCAACCAACTGAGCCACTCAGGCACCCCACATAAGATGCATTTATGACATCACGACAGGGAAGGATTTCTTAAATGTAAAGCCAGTACAATCCACAAAGGAAGATACTGTCAGATCTGACAGTTTTAATTAAAATTAAAAATTTTATGAAACAATGCATAAGATAATGTGAACAGATAAACAATGTGAAAAGATAAGCCAAAGAATAGAAAAAGATGTTTGTTTCTCATCTGTACCTGACAAAGTATTAATGCCCAGAATACGTTTAGAGCTTCTACAAATTGCTGGGTGCCTACGTGGCTCAGTCAGTTGGGCGTCCAATTTCAGCTCAGGTCATGATCTCACAGTTTGTGAATTTGAGCCCCACGTGGGTCTTCCTGCTCTCAGCACAGAGCCTGCTTCGGGTCTTCTGTCTCCCTCTCTCTCTATTCCTCCCCTGCTTGTGCTCTCTTTCTCTGAAAAATAAATAATTTTTTTAATTAAAAAAAATAACTTCTACAAATGGGTAAGAAAAATATAGACACTCCAATAAAAAACATAAAGTCACAGGAAATGAACAAGAAATGCACAAAAGAGAATGTCCAGATGTCCAATAAACATAAGAAAATATGCTCAATCTCACCTACAATAAGGGACATGCAAATTTAAACATAATAATAAAAAACACCATTTAATCTATTAAACTGGCAAACGTTAATTATATCTCAGCATATGAGGTGTTTGGTATAGATGCGGGAGAATGAAGAAATTCTTTCACGTTGCTTTTAGGAGTATAAATTGGTGAAAATATTTTATGAACAGTTAGGCAATATGCAGTAAAACTGAAGAGAGAATTACCCTATGACCAGAAACCTACTTTTCAGGAATCTCAGAGAGGGTACCGGCTCACATAGATACGAAGATGCCTTGTACCTTGTGTTGTCATAAGAAGAGAAAAAAAAAAAAAAGGAAACAAACTATTGATGGGGAAATGGATAAACAAACTGGTTTGTACAAATACCTTAACACAAGAGAGCTGTTAAAATAAACTATTTACATCTACATAGTCCAACTTGGATAAATCTCAAGTACATAATTTTGAGTTAAAAAAAAAAAAAGCAAGTTGCGGAGAATGTGTTCAATATGATGCCACTCGTTAAAATTTAAAAACCCACAGGACAATATTTTATTTTTTGATACAGACAAGTGGAGAAGGTACACCATGTAGGGAAATAATACTGGTTATAATAATACCTGCTCTAGCAGATGCCACTGGGGCCCCACACATGTTTTCTCGAATTTTCCTTGCAGGGCAGTCCTAAGTGCCAAGGAGTTTACAACCAAAACAGAAGAAAGTTGGCAGGGAGATACCCCAACCTTCTCCGCCCTCAGGTGGAGCAGCTCTGGAGGTCATCCACACGGTCCCCTAAAGTCCCTTGTGGGAGCGAGCCCATTGCCCAGTTGACAATGAGCGGGGATAACCACCTCATACTGACAGACTTACCAATATCAGGACAGGGGCTACCTCACCTCTGTAAAAAGAAAAGGAGGAAAGGACAGGGGAGGGCACATTTTCATTGTATCCATCGTGCTTTACTTATTAAAAAAGAAAAAAGAAATATGAAGCAAATATTTGCAAAATGTTAGGGTGTTGGATTTATGAGCGTTATTTTATTTTATATTTTCTGGCCTTTAGGCGTTTCATAATTAAGAATTTAAAATGTGTAGTAAAGGGGCGCCTGGGTGGCGCAGTCGGTTAAGCGTCCGACTACAGCCAGGTCACGATCTCGCGGTCCGTGAGTTCGAGCCCCGCGTCGGGCTCTGGGCTGATGGCGCGGAGCCTGGAGCCTGCTTCCAATTCTGTGTCTCCCTCTCTCTCTGCCCCTCCCCCGTTCATGCTCTGTCTCTCTCTGTCCCAAAAATAAATAAAAAACGTCGGAAAAAAAATTAAAAAAAAAAATGTGTAGTAAAGTAAATGATAAATCCATGATAAAGAGAACACTAGCTCTGGATTCAATTAAATCCTGCCGGGGCCACATTTAGGATATTTGAGGTTCCAAGCAACTTTTTGTTTTTGTTTTTGTTTTTTTTTTGCATTTTGATATTAAAATGTATTATAAAATGCATGGGCCCGTGTGAGGCAAAGTGATTTATCAATGAAGATTTAGAATGAGAGAAAAGAGCTAGTTATATATCTGTTACTGTTCTGTCAGGGAATAGGAAGATTCATCATGGTGGCCAGCCAGGCACTGTCTTTTCTTGTTCAGATCTGGGGACTGGCTCTTCATATCTTTCATTGCCAACTGCACCGTTTCCAGAGAAGTTTGTGTGTGCCACACATGAAGAAAGGCGACAGTGGTGTTATTACTCACAATGCATGACTTTTCAGTACCGGCTCTGGTTTGCGGTTCCCTAATACCATTTGCTTAATTCTGGTTCCAGCATTACTCATGACGCGGCATCACCCACCACAGAGCCCATGAACACAGCTTTCTAATGATTGTCTCCAGGGTTGTTTACTGTGTTTTCACTGACACTGACCATAAATGCAAGTGTTACCCAGATTATGCAGGGAAATGAGAATGATTGTTCATTTTCTGGTTGTGTTTTATTTACTATCTGGAATTTCACAGCATAAAGGTAGAACATTATATCTGCCAGCCACACCTTCTTGAGCTCTTTAGGCCAAATGACTACATTCCTAGAATGTAATCTCTTTCAATATTAACAGAGTTTCTACTTTCCACACAGGGCTACCAGCAAGAAGAGTAAGTAATGGGTGTGTGCATGGGGCAAGAAAAGCTGTCCTATTAGTTCAGCCATGTCTGTCCCCAGCCAGCAAGGCTCCAGATAGACCAGGGAGAACATCCAAGGCAAGAGACAACATCGGTTGGAAGGGCCCACTGGTGTTAGGGAACAATAATCTCAAAAACCCTTGGAGATAAACTCAGCCACCCTGAGGACTGCCTGACATGTGCCACAGAGCCTGTGGAGGGCATGGGGTGTCCACACTGGAAGTCAGCAGCGGGGGTCACATAAGGTAAAGGATGCCGCCGCCACCGCTGCCTTCAAGGAAGGCATAAGCCAGAGGTAGCACCATGGTTGAAGCCAACACATACCGCTCAAATCCAGAAGGTCAGTGGCAATCCAGACCACCAGCAATCCAGAGCCCAAAACTCATCCTCACTTCACATGAATGAAAGTCACCCTACGTCAGCCTTCTGCGCTCCGTGGCAGCCCCTTCTCACGCTAACTAGCAAGAGCAACTTGCTTGCCGGGACACCCTTCTGGAACCAGAGCTGAGCCACAGGACCCAGAGGCATAAGGCCTGGAGCTCTTCGGGGCAACCCTCCAGAAGGGGTAGAGGGTCAGAGAGAAATGGGGCCCCATGCAAGTCCTGGCCCTGGTTCACGGCCACCCTGCCCGGGCGACACTGCTGACCAGGTAATCTCAGGTGGGACTTGGAAATTTTTGAGGAAGGCACAAAAAACACAAGGTCCCTAAGTGTGGGGCACGGGGGAGGGGCCGCTCGTCCCTGTCTGGGAGTAGAACGGTCCCTTGCCTCACAGATCCATACTTGTTTCACGTCCATCTGTTTGGAATTTACCCTTGATTAGGAGTTCTTTAAAGAGAAGGATTAGGGGCACCTGGGTGGCGCAGTCGGTTAAGCGTCCGACTTCAGCCAGGTCACGATCTCGCGGTCCGTGAGTTCGAGCCCCTCGTCAGGCTCTGGGCTGACGGCTCGGAGCCTGGAGCCTGTTTCCATTCTGTGTCTCCCTCTCTCTCTGCCCCTCCCCCGTTCATGCTCTGTCTCTCTCTGTCCCAAAAATAAAATTAAAAACGTTGAAAAAAAAAAAAAAAAAGAGAAGGATTACGTCACAACCTTCTTCTGCATCCATCACAGATACCAGCACCATGCCAGACTCATACCTGATGCTCTGTGGCTAACTGCAGACCCAAGGACTGGCCAGATTCTTTCCTTGGAAGCAGGGTCAGAGAAATGCTGGTCTGGCCGTGACATTTATCGAAACACCACACAAGGCACTGAAGTTGAATCAGTAAAATTTCCCCTTCCTGTGAACTTTCCAGTCCTGTGTGCGGTCATTGAACAGCCTCTGCTGTCACAAGCAAGACTTTTGCTCTTGTCACCATCTGCTTGGACGCTAACATGCTGAGACATCTTTCTAGCAATGCCAGAGAATATGGATGTCATCCTGTAGTCATCAGTGTTCTGAAAAATTATTTTCTGTATCTTTGTACAAATAATATTATCTCATAATCCTTTTGCGGTGCATGTGTGCTTGGGTGCGTCTATGCATATGTGTACGCGTATTTGTATGCTTGCGTGTGTCCATGTGTGTGCATGTGTGTGTGCTTTTTCCACTTACCTTATTGGGAAAAAAAATTGGAACAATTAATTCCTCTACCCAGGCTGCTAATTCTCTTTCTCTCTCCTACCTCGGTCTTCTAGCTGATGTAACCTCTCCCTCCCGTGTTGCCTCTTCTCAGTGAAACTGCAATGTTTCCACTTTTGAGTGTCATTTCATTACATTTTAAAGCAGCCATCCTGCATCCCCAGATTAACTCTTGTCTGGTGGGAAGTGTAAATGGCTTATCAGTGCATAATGTACTTCGTCAAAAAAAAAAAAAAGGAAAGAAAGAAAGAAAGAAAGAAAGAAAGAAAGAGAGAGAGAAACCCTCACTGTAATGTATATTTCCTCGTTGTTGTGCTTGTGGGCGTCAATTAATGTCAGAAGGCTGACAATCCCTTGAACACATCCCTTTGAATACAGATGCTAGTGTGACATTTCCTGACATCTGGGCAATGTTTTCTACACATGGCTCACTCCTCTTGACCTTGATTTCCATGACATTCTTATACTTATTTCCTCATTCCCTTCTCCTTCTGGGGACAAAGAGTATAAAAGAAGTGGGTTCTCAGTGGACTATAAACCCTGTGGTATGTCTTTCTTTTTTCTCTCTTTCTCTCTCTCCCTGTCCCATAAAAAACTTACTCAAAGTTAAAAAAAAGAAAAAGTAAAACAATACTGTTTTACCCCTTTCTCTTACATTTGTATAGTTATACAACGGTTAGGTTTTAAAAGAAAGCCTCTAAAAATTGTAACTTCAGAATAGAGGCCAAGATTTTCGTCAGTGATCTTTTTTATAATAAAAACGATACGGAAAAGGACTTCCATTTGCAAAGGAAATGCACAGGATACTCTCCAAGAATGGAAATGGAGGGGTGTCCAGGTTAAGCCTCTGACTCCTGATCTTGGCTCGGGTCATGATCTCACAGTTCGTGAGATCGAGCCCCGCGTGGGGCTCTGTGCTGACAGTGTGGAGCCTGCTTGGGATTCTCTCTCTCTTCCTCTCTGCCCCTCCCCTGCTCATGCTTTCTCTCTCTCTCCCTTTCTTTCTCTCTCTCTCTCTCAAAATAAATAAACAAAAAAGAAAGAAAGAAAGAAAGAAAGAAAGAAAGAAAGAAAGGAAATTGAGACTAGGCAGACATACCTTGAGTTACTTAGATGGAGTAGGGTGGACCCATAGGGACTAAAGCTAACTCACTTTCTTGTGTTGCATAGACAGAAATTGCACTGGGTCAACACTAGCAAGGAGCTCAGAGATGAGTTGTAAAGCAATTGTATAACTCTAGGCTCCCATGTGGAGCCACAGACGGCATTTCTCGTTCTAATATCAACCCCGGGTATTCCGAAGCCCTCGGGGAGAGCCCCCTGTGTGTGTATGTGGGTGCCCTGCCTGCAGGACGGCCTGTGTCCTCTCCTTTTCTTTCTATTTGGAGAGTCGGTGGTAATTTCAGTTACAGAAGCATAACCGATGCCCAATGGGAAAATCCAACGTATCCTTTCAGAACATAGACTTGTTTCCTCACGGTGCGGCCCTCTGCATCTGGAGATGCACAAAAAACGCAAACCAGTCAGAAAGAAACCAAAAGGAAATGCCACCACAAATAATCAGGAGAGGTTTTTCTTGCATCCCTGCAGAGTTTGAGCTGGGGGGAGAAACACACTGCTTGTTTATAGGAATTTGACCTTATGGACTTCAAAGAAAAAAAAAAGATGCAGCAGGGGGTCATCGGTGAAGGAAATGCCTTTTTGTTAGATTTTTTAATGTCAGCCTTATAAATGGGTGAAGCCAAAGTGAGGTAAGAGATCCAGTAAATTGACTTTTTTTTTTTCTTCCTGGAAATCAGCTTAGTCTCACCATTCTTTATCGTGCTAGGGTCTTACCTTGGATAAAAATATGGTTTGCTTTTAAAATAAACTTGGGAGAGAGGGAAGATGGAGACCTAGAAGGATTATGGTGTTAAAACTTCAAAGCCTTTTTGCGTTGAAGCACAAATTCTAATTAACATTTAAAGGATACTCTGGAACAACCCTTCCAAAACCAAACCAGGAGAGACATCCAATGCAGCAAAGATATACCCGTTGGCAGTCCAAAAGGGATTAGAGGCAAACCCAAGAAAAATCTCTGTGGTGACAAATTGCCCCACCACCTTCAGCCCCAGTGAAACACTTCTGACTATGAAATGGCAGTTTTGTAAAGGAACATGGTTTGAACTCTAATAAAACATTTCTTCCCTGCTTTCCCTAAATTAACAAATCCAAGAAGAGATCTCTGAAGCTTTACCACGGTTGTATTTCTACAAATAAATCCCTGTCACTGGCCCCTGGCGTCCCGGGTCTAACGGTGGCCAGTGTCACCATGGCACATGGTTCCGCTTTGCTATTCTGCAGCCCTCCGATACCTGGAGCACATCTCCATACGTCGGCAGGAAAAAAGAAGTCTAATAACGGTAACAACTGCATCCTCTTCAGTGGTTTAAAACTGCAACTATGTTTTCCAATCTGCTTGCAGTGATGGAGTGTGGAATGAAAAACCATGGATTATAGTCTCCGTGCCCATATGCTTATGAGGCTCTGTCTGCATCAAACCCAAAGATGACCTGATTTTTAAATTGGTTTCTGAACTCCTGCCTCGTAAGCTGAAAGACACAATGTATTTATTCAAGGAGAGCTCTGTAGAGGTGAAGGAGGTGATCCACGGAGACTCTGCCATAACTTTTCCCCAACTGCCATTCATTAAACATGTTCCATCTCATGAACCATGAATCATTTCATTTTTAAGTACTCTTTTATTTCCTTTAAATTTATCTAAAACTTTATTAGATTCAGCTGGCACCGTCCTGACAGACAGCCTGCATACATTTTAAACCTTCCCACCGGAGAAGCATAAAACATTTAAAATCTATATTTGATCTGACAACAGCAGCACAGTGTTTGAATTAGAAACAGATTAGACATAATTGAAGATAAAGAGGACGCAAGCACCACTCCCATTTTGGTGAAGTGGGCTTTAAATTATCAGATTCATCCAGAATACATTACCGAGAAACATTGAATTGTTATCTTTAGACAGCCTTTTCTAAGAGTTTACAATTTCTCAGTTCAGTGAAGCTTACCACCAGCTTGTTATCAGAACAAAAAACGAAAAATCATTCGGTTCAGAGCACAGAACTGATCTCACCTCAAAAAGTACACATTTCCTTCTGATAACAGACACTTGATTGGACAGCCAAGGGGCTACTTGTCAGGTCCTTCCACTTCCCAGGTAATTCCTGAGTAGACTGCAAACTGGCATTGTTTCCCAAAAGGGCTCCCTGCCAAGCCCTGCCTCCATCTTTAATTAAACATCCCACAGGTCACTGGTATATACACGTACACACCCATTCACTCTTGCGCACGCACGCGCACACACACGCGGACGCACATCTTGGCTTCGCCAGAGCCCTTCCACTTTTCTCATTAATAATGGAACTAAACTCATTATGCAAAGCAAACTTACCCAATTTAATTAATGAAAGTTAAATAAATAGCATGCCATGTTTTAGGGGTTCTGTTTGTTTTAACAAACAAAATCAGACTTTGGAACAAAAATCAAACGTGGACCAGAAGAATAATTCCATTAAAAAGTGAATAACAGAGCACAAGCCTGTCTAGATTACTTCTCACTAAATATATGTTTACTCATTTTCAATGTGAGGCATATAAATATTCCCGTAAGGCATCACATCTCAAGTTTTCTAAAGACAAAATAAGAAAAGACGAAAGACGAGGAGATATTGAATTACTTTGGACAAATTTAGTGTCCAGCTAGATCATGGAAATCTCAGAACCCTTTTGGTTAAGCCAAATCTCAAACTTTAGATTTTAAATCAGAAGTTTCCACTGCAGGAAAGAAATAATATTTATAAGCAACTAAAAATATTCCCATTCTCTCTCTCTCTCTTTCTCTCTCTCTCTCTCTCTCTCTCTTCTCTATCTTATTTATTTGCATTCTGCCAAGCTTTAAAGAGGAGCTAAGGATTTTTGCAAATCTGCTTCGAGACAAGCATCAGACCTGGCATATAGTAGGTATTTAATAAGTAATGATAGAATTCAATGATTAATTTAATGATCATCTGGCTTTGATTTTGCGACTGCCTATCTGTACTTTAAGGTGCCTCCCTCAGCTCTTCCTCCAAAGCACATTCTTTGGTCTTCCATGTTCCTTTGCTCCTCGGGAACATTTTTTAATAGAAAGAAACCTGAAGTGCTTTATGGTGTCCAAAAAATTTAAATTCGACAACCGAGATTTAAATCAGGGAGAGTCTTAAAGACAGACAAGTTAAGACCACATGTGTGCAGGAGGTAGGTATGTGTACATGACTGTCAGTGTGTGTGTGCGCGCACCCGTGTGTGTGTGTGTGTGTGTGTGTGTGTGTGTGTGTGTTGTTGTTGGGAAAGTCAATCAGGTGAAAGTCAGAAAGTAACTTTTAGCCATATAATCCCTAGAAGTCAGCCTTCTAGACTAAGAAAGTACACAGTTTGGGGAGCCAGACAGATCTGCATTTAAATACTAATGCTCAGTGACCAACCACAAATGACTGGACCCAGTTTCCTCCTCCTCACGTGTGGAAAATGCTTCCCTCCAGGGCTGCCATGAGGTTTAAACAAGGTCACATCTGTTAGAAAGCTTCACACTGTGCAAACTCTAATTTAGAACCTAAAACCTTACATCCTGCACACACAATGTTAAAAATTGGGGTGCGTTCCTCAAAGGCACTTTGAATAATAAAAAAACATCACAGTGATAATAAAACAAAAATAAAAGACAAACGTTTTACAACAAATGTTGATGTAACACAAACGATTTTCCAAACGTGTATTTTAAATGTAAAAACAAACTCAGATACAACATTTCTAGCAGAGCTTTTTCTTCTCTGAGAGTTTTCCAGCAGGGTGGAACCAGGGAGGGACCTTGAACAAGGCAGGGAGTTTGAAAAGCAAGCACCTTCTTCCAGCCCGGGGTAAACCTTGTGGCTGTTACAGGATTCTTGATGAAATTCTTATCTGAAATTTTTTCTTACCCTTTCCTGTATACATGACTGATAGAAGTCTGGGAAACAGTGGTAAATGCTGGGAGAACAGCATCCTTACCAGATTCCTCTTGTTTAAGGATCTATTTCAGGGAGTTCTCTTTGCCCCACCACTGATTCCAACCATTTCCCTTCTCCAAAATGCTGATTACACAAAGTTCTTCTCCTGGAGGAGCCAAAATAGCCTTTATTCTCGCTGACAATATATTCCTTTGATGTCTCTGCCAGTCTGTTCTTCAGCATAGAAATAATAATAATAATAATAATAGTGCTCTTGCCAAATTTGGTACTTGATGCTCTAGACATACAAATTTCCTGCATCCAATATTGCATCCATGCAAGCAAAAGTTTTCCACCTCACAAGCCATCCCATCACATTTTCTTATCACTTTTCTTACCACCGCTGATTGCACTGACCCAAGCACTCTTCACTTCCTTCAAATACTTCCCCTGCCCTTCAGAATTGCACTGCCAGGCAAATGCAACAATTTGAAATTGCAGGCTAGCTCACCTGCTTTCATAGCCAACTCATGTAGACTAAAGCACGCTTTATTTCCATAGGGGTGGGTTTTTCTTAACGTTTTTATATTATCTCTTTTGTATCATCTGTCCCCTTCTTAAGTATATCAAAGAGAAAAGCTAATTTCAAATGTTGAAGCAACTTTGCAAGGAGGTGGGAGAAGAGATCCCATGATACAGAGTCACGCTGAGGGCAGCTAGCAGAATCACTTCTGACTAGTTTCTAACAGGGTCAAAGCGGCCCTGATTATGCGAGAACAGGTCAGTCACTCATCAGGTGGCTATAATCTGAGTGCAGCTGGGCGCCTTAATTTCTTTTAAATTGTGACTTGCTTTTTTGAGGGAGGAGAAAATGGAATTTGTTTTTAGGGAAGACCCTCTTAATGAGCCTCTTTAGTCATGCAAATACGATGTCAAAGCCAACCCATTGTTCTCTGGAAGACCCTGAGCTGGAGAGGTGACCCAAACACCAAGGCTCCAGGCTGAGAGTTTGAGTGTCCTTTTTATGAATAGCAACTGGGCTTCTCAGCCTAACTATTCTCTGTGGAGTCTCAGCGGGGCCATCCCTTCCTACCCAGATTTGGACCACCTGGAGCATGGGAGATGGGAGGCTTGTGTAATTTGCGTCCAAGCATTTCTCCTGGGAGGCTGAGACCTGAGGTGGAAGGATCAGGGATTTGCAGGTCAGAACCCCTCTTCTGGGGACAGAGTGAAGACCCTGGGTTATAGCCTTGGTACCAGTCCCACCTGGACTGGATGGTAGGTGTCCCCAACAGGGTGTTAGCTACAGCTGAACACATGGGGCTCGGGAACGGTGGGACTCAGGGAAACGTACACGGCACTCTCTCATCTGGGCTGTGGAAGATTCCATGTGAAGGAAATGGGTCCATCTCCTCTGTCAGTCAGCAGGAGGTGGAAATGAGTGTGTGTGTGGCGTGGAGGAGGTCAGGACGGGTTCTCTTTGAAACTGGGAGTTGACTGGACTCTAGTTCTGAAGGCCTGGAATTCCCATCGTGAAGGTTCTGCTGCCCCCCATCATTTGGGAAGTCTGTGGGAATTAGGAAGCAAGATTTTGACTTGTGGGTTTTGAGTGGCCCCTCCTGATAACAGCTGTGAACCACTCTGTGTTATCTATTACCCACAAGCCTGGCCTGAGTTACTCAGAGAAGTAGGGAGGGCAGCAGGCCCTCGCCAAGGCTGGGGTAGGCAGGTGCTGAAGGTGGGCTGGAAAAAAAGGCAGGGGGGCCCATCAAAGTGGCTATTTCATGAAAGTCATCAGTAGTATGGACAGAGCCTGGCATTAAGGTTAGAAGCCGGAGGGGTGCCTGGGTGGCTCAGTCGGTTAAGCACACAACTTCGGCTCAGGTCACGCTCTCGTTGTCTGTGAGTTTGAGCCCTGCATAGGGCTCTATGCCGTCAGCTTGGAGCCTGGACCCTGCTTCCAATTCTGTGTCTCCGTTTCTCTCTCTGCTCCTCCCCCACTCTTGCATGTGCTCATGCGCGCATGCTCTCTCTCAAAAATAAACATTAAAAAATTTTTTTTTTAAAGATTAGAAGGCTGAGTAGAAAGAAAAACTAGAGGAACTTGTTCTCAGGGACACTACTACATGGTTATCAGGAGCCCAGATTCCTGGGCAATTCACAGTGATAACTGAGGAGCTACTTTGGGGGGCGGCTTTCACTGCTGGAAAGAAGGTCAGTGGGAGCTCACGTTATAATAACCTGGGTATAAAAAGGATAGGCTATTTCAGTTTCAGAAAATGCTTAAGCAGTAGGCATACAGACTGAGTTCTGATTATTACTATATGGTCTTAGTAAAATCAACAGATCACCTCTAAAAGGCACACGAGAAAGAATGCCTTTTAAAAACCTTTCTCCAAATTCAGATAGATCTCCTTTCCTGAGATTTAAGAGTAGACCCAAAGGAATACAAGATAGTTATATCAAAATAAAGAATAGCCTACTACATGTGTTAGAAATTTTATGACATGTGTGTGTGTGTGTGTGTGTGTATATATATATATATATATACATATATATATATAAATATACATATATAATCTTTTTTTTTTTTTTTTTGAGTAGGCTTCATGCCCAGTGCAAAGTCCAACGCGGGGCTTGAACTCATGACCTTGAGATCAAGACCTGAGCTGAGATCAAGAGCTGGACGCTTAGCCGACAGAGCCACCCAGGCACCTCTATGACTTATATTTTTGTTTGCACTTCTAATCCCTGGAAATAAAGTGTTCTTGTCTTCAGTGTAGCCATTCACAAACGAAAGGGATGTTTGTGGGTCACAGAACACTGTCCTCTCACAGATCTTGCTTGTCACAGAAGAAAGCCAAATTCGCCAAATATCTTTTTTGTACTGACACATTTCATAGAAGAGCTAAGTACAATATTTAGCTTTGAGAATGGAAATATAAACACAATGTCAAGCCCCTTGAGATATATATCTTCCCAAAGACAGGGGCATAGAAGAGGCCTCCTTCTGATGTTCCTCTCTTTTCCATAACTCAGCAAGCGTATTACTGATTTTAAAGCATCTCCACTTACTTCTGATTTTATACAGCTAAGGCAAGGCCAAGTGTGAGTACCAGCAGCCAGAAACAGAATTTGCATGAAATCAGACTTCAAATCTAGAAGCACAGGTCTATCCAGCTACCTTTATATTTTCTCAGGTTTAACATAACTTTGCATGATTCTCAAGTTCTAGAGCATTTACCCCTACACAACAGTAAAGTTCATTTAAGGTGAGTTACAGTTTTCAGATAGATTTATCTTTGGGCCACTTTTATTGAGGCTTATATGATGCAGAGGGGGAAATGGTCAAGCTTTTTAACAAATTAAATAAGTGGACACATAGCTTGATTCAATGTTTTGTTTATTGGTTCTGCAGGCTTCACTGAGGCATAACTGACATACAGTAAAGTACACTTCTTTAAAAGGTACCACTTAGGGGCACCTGGGTGGCTCAGTCGGTTAAGCGTCCGACTTCAGCTCAGGTCACGATCTCACAGTCTGTGAGTTCGAGTCCCGCGTCGGGCTCTGGGCTAATGGCTCAGAGCCCGGAGCCTGCTTCCGATTCTGTGTCTCCCTCTCTCTCTGCCCCTCCCCCGTTCATGCTCTGTCTCTCTCTGTCTCAAAAATAAACGTTAAAAAAAAAAAAAGGTACCACCTAACAGATTTTAATTTCCATCTACACCGATGAAACCCATCACCACAGTCAAGATACTGAACCTGTCCATCATCTGCCCCAAATTTCCTCATGTTCCTTTGTTTGATTAATGTTTTAACCAAGGAGAATATATGCACTAGCTCTTTACTATCCTCCTTGCCTCAGAAAGTCAAATCGCCAAGAAATCTATTTATGAGCTTTATTTGGCTTTTATTTGGACAAGTTGAATAAATACAAGCAATTTGTTGACAATGCATTCTTAAATGAGAGGGAAAAAAACACCTGTCTTTAAATTGCATCTTGAAAGGAGACGTTACTATAGGAAACCCTATTTGTCCCAGGAAATATTAAGCTACATGAAAGATGGAATTGAAAAGTAAGCAATCATATTTTGAAAGGTCCCTGATTTTCATCTCTTATAGGCCTGCAAATTTCTCAGAAGCTCAACCTGAGAAAAACAACAGATTCCTACCACCAGCATTATAGTTTCCACCCTGCCTCAGACTTGGTGATAGAAGTGAAACCCTAACCTCGGGTTTTATTTTGGGAAACCACATTTTAGAAACGGCCTCTAATTAAATATTATTTAAAAATAAATAATATTGGGGCGCCTGGGTGGCACAGTCGGTTAAGCGTCTGACTTCAGCCAGGTCACGATCTCGCGGTCCGTGAGTTCGAGCCCCGCGTCAGGCTCTGGGCTGATGGCTCGGAGCCTGGAGCCTGTTTCCGATTCTGTGTCTCCCTCTCTCTCTGCCCCTCCCCCGTTCATGCTCTGTCTCTCTCTGTCCCAAAAATAAATTTAAAAAAGTTGAAAAAAAAAATTAAAAAAAAAATAAATAAAATAAAAATAAATAATATTTAAATAATATTATTTTAAATAATATTTAAAATAATAATATTAAAAATAATATTATTTAAAAACATTATTTAAAAATTGTTTGATAAAAATCTTAATGTTCCAGATAAAATAATGTCAATAGCCCTGTTAATATTATGACATGACCATTTTCTCTTCTATGATCTTTGCCTCAGCTGGCGTCCTAGATTCCTGGCTCTGCTGCTTACTGGCCATGAGTGCCCCTGGGTAAGACATTTAACATTTAATATCCCCACGACTCAGCTTCCTCATCTATAAAATGGGATTCATGATAATTATAGGGTTTTCATTGAAGATGAGATAATGGAATAGACACTCGATTAATGTTAGCTGCTATTACTGTACTTAATACTTTTTCTAATGGTGCTATCTGCTAGCAATGAGAGGGGAAAGTCACAAATTTCAGTATTGTTGCCATTCTGGAGCAAGCACTTATCACCCATCAATTTTTAGCGGAGCCAGCCATTCTCTCTCTGGTCGTACCTGGCCATCTGCCTATGGCCAAGATAAACTGCTCTCCCAGAGCATTATGTTTTAGAGAGAGAAAAAGCAACAGTCAATTGCCAGAGAGAGTGCCTCCAACAATGAAGCTTCCTGGGGCTAGAAGTGATCTCACCCTTTGCTGGAAGGCCTCAGTATTCCTCTTGTTCTCTGGCAAAGCCCCCCCGAGAAGCAGTTCTCCGAGTGTAATGTGGTCCCATGGGGGTCCAGCATGTCCTCTGTGGACAGCCCTGAATCATTAAATACATATAATCATTACAAAGTGTTCATCTTCGTTCTGGGAGCTTGTTCGAAGGAAATCATCCAAAAAAGAGAAACAATAAAAAATAATAGACCTAGGAAAGTATACTGATGATGATGGTGAAGAATTCTCAACAACCTAATGCAATATCTAAATTTTGGCACATCCGTTAATGCAGGAATTTAAAGTGGTAAACATAAAGACCATGTAGAAACAGAAAATGTTTCTGCTGCAATATTATTATTAGATTACTGCACAATATAACCTAACCTCATAAAAGTAAATATAATATGAGCAAAGATGGAAAGAAATATGCAAATTGTTTTTATGTTCCTAGAGTGGGTGATATTTTCCTCTTATTTTCCAAATTTTCTATACTGTTTCTCACTGTCTTTTTTTAATTGTGGAAAAGGGTGGCTTCCCAGATAGCTTTGAAAGAAATGATGAAGTCCAGGGTTTTTTCTATTGGAAAGAAAGTTGTGTGCACACACTCACATGACTTGTGTGTTCGTGCGTGTGTGTTATTGTTTTGTGGTCTCTTTTGCCTCATCATTTAGCCAGGGGTTGGGGGGATGGGGTTGGTGAATGGCCATGCCAGAGTTTGCCTAGTAAGCAAAAAGAATTCCTCAGGGGAAGAATTTCAGTTGTAAGAGATTTAAATATAGGTGTAGACGTGGCAGTTAAATGGTAGCTGGCTTGGCTCCTGGAAAGGGGGAGCTTTGGTAGATCTGGCTCTAGGTGAAAATGGACGTAGTTTTGCATCGTGTAAGGAAAACAAAATGACTTTGGGGTATGTGTTAAAAATCCGTGTTCAACTTTGTGACCTTGGAGTAATCAATTTTGGTTCAGTTCAAGTTACTTAACTTTTCTGAACCTCAATTTCTTCATCTGTGGAATGGAGTAACTATGATCATCCTCCCCCGGAAAGCTCTAAGGAGAATTGTAGTTCGGTTGACTGTACTCGTTGCTGGGCATAAAATAATGAATAAGACACTAGGCTTGCTCTCAAGGAACAGTCGGGGGAAGAGCATTCTAAGCAGAGGGTGCGAAGGCAGAGAGGAGTGATATCCCCATCTTGGGCAGTTACTAGTATATCAGTATCATAGGGCATGGCAGAGCCAGAGAATTCAAAAGGCAGGGACCAGAGAGACCTTTATATCCCATACCATTAAACTTTACCCTGTACGTAACAGAAAGCCACTGAAGAGTCTATGCAGGGAGTAGAAAAAATTTTTTCCAGTGTATATAGTACACAACAGCAGCCCCAT
Organism: Panthera uncia; assembly: GCF_023721935.1. Classification (NCBI taxonomy): domain Eukaryota; kingdom Metazoa; phylum Chordata; class Mammalia; order Carnivora; family Felidae; genus Panthera; species Panthera uncia. The sequence continues at coordinate 58,790,483 of NW_026057584.1, read as the reverse complement.
GAAGGATGAGGCTCAAGGCACAGAAATCAAATCACAGGCCGTGGGGTTGGCCAGTGAGACATAACTGACCGAACAGGTCCAAAACTGAGCTCCTCAACTCCTCCCTACTCGCTCCCACCGCAAACCCACCCCGTCCCCCGGCTGCCGAACTCTCCACACCTTGGTTAGTGGGTGGCGATGAGCCTTCCAGTCACTCCTTGACTCCTCACTCTCTCACTTCCCACCTCCTCCCCATCAGCAAGTGCTCTTGTTGGTTCTATCTCCAGCTTGTAGTGGGAATCCAGTGACTTCTCACCATGTCCGCCGTTACGACTCTGCTATAAGCCAGTTTCATCTCGTGCCTGGAACACCGAGACAGAATCCTCACCATTCTCCTCTCTTCAGTCCCCCTTCAATACAGCGGCCAGAGGGATCCTTTTAGAACCTGGCAATCAGGTCACTCCTCTGCCCCAGTCTCCCCGACACTCTCCTTACCTCTCCCTTGCTTCTTTTCTGCTGAGAACTTACCACTTTCTAACAACACAGCAGGTGACACCTGGGCACCAGGATGAGTTGGTGGTGCCATAACCTGAGCGAGGGAGAGAGGGAGTGGTGCAGGTATGAGGTATGGGGACATCCTGAAGGAGAGGGCTCCAAGGGATGTACAAGCACAGGCACCTGGCAGACAGCTGAGCACAGAGATCACAAGGATTCCCTCTGCCACCAGACTTGCCCTTACTGAGGTTCCAGGTAATGTCTGGAGAGGGGCCAAATCCAGTTCAGGAAGTCTCAAACTTTAGGGTACTTAAGAATGTCCCAGGGATGCTTACTAAAAGTCGTAATTTCCTGACCTATTGATTCTGATATAGTAAAATCTATAAGGGGCCCAGAAATCTGCACTTTAACTCATGCCCAGAGGGTTCCGGTGCAGGCCTAACTTCTAGAAACAAGGATCGTGAACCTCTCTCTCACTTTGGTCTCTCTCGTTACGCCTGGCTGTCTGAAAAATAGGTTTACATTCCTATTATTTTTTAAAGTCTGGACATTGTCAGATGGAAACACCAACACCTGAGTAGCACATAGACTGCATGACTTCTGTGCATTTGATAAGGAATTTTATGATGATACTATATGTCATAATTATATTATGGAATGCAATTAGCACATTCCAGTGAGTTACACATAATTATATTAAAAGCAGCATTTAGGGCAATTACATCTTTTGTTGAATTGTTGTAATTTCATTAAGTATAGGAACCTGTAATGGATTAAATTCAGGAAGAGTAAAGTTTCACAGAGGTTCCCCTTGAAAAGTATTACAGAATATGAGGCTTGTACTATTCTGCTGAGTCCCAATTAGGACCAAACACAATAGGGAATTAGAGGCAATTTGTCTTGTGTAACCCTCTTTGGTTTTGTTCTACCCCCACCTCCATACCTGCCACCTTCCCTCCTGATAAGCATCAGTCACTGACTCCAGTCTCCTTGGGCCTAATCCCCTACCTCCTAGACCCCCTCACCTCTCTCTGCCTTGCTCTCCATTCACTGAAAAAGACAACAGCTCATTTTCTCAGAGCCTCGGGGGTCCAACTTCGCTTTGTGGTTTTTTTTTTATAGACTCACAGCAGGTTCAACATTGCAGATGATGATCCTGATTGGGAAGAGCAAGGCCCATGCAGCAGAAGCACCAGCAGTGGATCAACAGCACCCGGGAGCCCTCTGGATACGTGCAGTCTCTGACCTCACCCACCGCAGACCTACTGAATCAGGATCTGCCTTTAAACAAGATCCCCAGTAGATTCCTCTTCACCTGCAAGTTTGAGACACCCCACTCAAAAGTCTAGAGTAGATCAACCTGGTCTACCGTCCTGATGAGGAAACCAAGACCCAAATTGATGAGCCCACTCGCTGGTGGTTAGCAGAATCGGACCAGAGCAAGAAGAAAGCCTTTACTCTTTTTACTGATAGCTACAATTAAGCACCAGCTGTGTACTTTGCATACACTTTCTCTTTTAACCCACTCAACAATCCTACAGTGTTATTAGTGCTCCCACTTTGCAAAACAGAAACCAAGACTCAGAGATGGAAACTTCCTCAAGGTTTGAATTAACCACGTATCTTAACACCACATCTTTCCAACCTCAACATCTATGATCTCAAAACAGTGCTTTTTATTTCTAACCCTTCACAAACAAATGATTGGAATGCCAGCTGTCAGGCTCATGAAAGAATTGTTTCTCTGCATTCGGGATCTGTCCTTGGCCCTCCCAGCCCAGGACCAAAGGGCTCAAAAGCTTTTGCTCCTGAGGGAGACTTCTTACCTCTTCTTACATCCACCAGCTTTCAAAGCATTTTGTATTATTTCCTCCAATGTCCGAGGCTTCACTGGTGTGATGGTTAATTTTATGTGTCAAGTTGATTGAGCTAAGGGATACCCAGAGAGCTGGTGAAACATTATTCCTGGGTGTGTCTATAAGGGTGTTTCCAGAACAGATTGTCGTTTGAATAGTTTCAATTACTCGTTTGAACTGAGTAAAGAAAATTCGCCCTCTCCAGTGTGGATGGGCATCACCCGATAGTTGAGGGCCCAAATCGAACAAAATGGCAGCGGAAGAGTGAATATTCTTCTCTCCCGTCTTGAGCTGAGACATCCATCTCTTGGTTCTCAGGACTTTGGACTCCAGTACTTACACCAGTAGCTTTCCTCGTTCTCCAGCGTGCAGACAGCAGATCATGGGACTTGTTGATGGCCAGGATCGTGTGAGCCAGTGGGTGTGTGTGTGTGTGTGTGAGTATTTTTATCCTGTAGATTCTGTTTCTCTGAAGAACCTTAATGCAACTAGTCTGAGACATAGATTCATAGTTCCAGTTATCTCCAAATTGACTCAGCTACAGCTCCCATTTGAATTCAGAATTCCACCTTGGAGCCAAGGGGAACCCCATGCATCACTCACTCCCTTATACCCACAGGAGGCAGGGGAACCCTGTAGAAAGATTGAGATCTGCAGCTGAATATAATTGCACTCCATTTATCTCCCGTGTTGTTCTGGTGATGTCTTCTCCCATTCCAGTTTCCAAGTCAGAATTCCCTGAAACAATCAGCACAGCTCTTTCTTGAATGGGCAGTCTTACTTTTCACTTTTTTATACTAGACTTCTTAACCCCTTCCTTTTCCATGCTTCCCTCAGTGTTCCACACTAGCTTTGTTAAAATTCCTGATACCCAAGGGCCCACAGTTCTTATCTTCTCCTTTCTTCCCCACCCTGAGTCTTCATTACAGTTTTTTTTAGTGATCCAAACTTATTCATATTCCTTGTCTCATGTGAAACAATAATTGAGAATACCAACTCTAGGGTGCTATAATACCATGGCTTCTGCTCCTGTGAATCTGAGACAAACAAATTTAGCAAATAAAATGGAAACCAGAAAAGGGAAAAAATGCAGTTCCTACAATTTCCAGATTTGAGAACTGAGTTTGAATTTCTGAATAATCCGTGATATTCTGGCAGCTTGACCTATCAATCTTTGTTGAAAGTTCACCTCTACCTTCCTCTGGGCATTTTTCTTCAGGATAAATATTTAATTCAATATAATATATATGGAATTTGAGAACAAATGAAGAGAGAAAAATGTGATAGTAGTTAGAGGGGCTAACGACACGAACTGAATGTTTCACTGTTAATTGTTAATAGTAATTAATTATTAAGTATATTTAATTAATTAATTTCAATTACATTTAGAGTTACTTTAGAAGATACTTGAATAAATACCAGAGTTCCTTCCTCCAACTCTCAGAAAACCTTCGTCTCAATCTCAAACCCCCTTCAAATGTTCTAGGCCACAGTTCAGATGCAGATCTCAAAACACATTTTTAAATTATGTATTGTAATTGATCTTAGGCATAAGGAGAAATTTTCTTGCTGTTTTATATATATTAACACAGGTAAAATATGAAACAAATAGATCATTTAATACTGTATAGATTACTTGGCTGAATTCAGCACTTCGTTTATTATTCACAACTTACCTGTGTGGAAAAGACATTAGTCTAGTTAAGCTTTCCAGGGTAGGGGTGAAACCATCTGACAGAAGGGGCAGCCATTGGGCTTGGCACCTCACCTTGGCAGTCTCTGCTTAGGGAGCACGGCTTCTTCAAAACTCTCTTCTGATTCCAACATAGACTATCAACAACTTGAGATATACATAAGGATATGGTCACTGTTCAAGAGAATCTAGCTTCCACAGAGTAAACTGTATCTGTGGCACTGACGGCTTTCCTCAAGCAATCCCAGTCCTGACACGTGGCAAGGTTTTCACCTTGACCGCAGACTCCCTGCAACCTCTCCATCCTCTGTGTCTGTTTTCATAGCAACACTCATAGGTTATTTCTTTCTGTAGGGATGAGAACTGAGTGACCTTTGGTGTTACTTACTTGTTTAAGTTGGCTCCTTCCAAAAGAATATAAGCATATCATGGGACAGAACTATAAGATAAAAAAGAATAGACCTCTTATCAGAAATGGGTGCCTGCTAAATTTGTCAACCAATTTTTTTTCATTTAATGTCATTAAATAAAAAGCGGGGTTTTTAAAATGAAAACCCTCCTGATTGCTACAGATTTATGTCACTGATTTTGTTAATATAACCAATCCAGTACTATCATGTGGGGAAACAGAGATAATATGCAAGAACAAAAGTGAGTAGGGGTTCTTTAATTCTTTTCAGTTAGATATTTGTACATTAATCTATAAAGGACAAAAAGATAGGATTTAAAACATTTTTTTTCATTTGAAAGGTTATTTCTATTTAAATCTCCTTTGTATTTTTTTTTTAATTTTTTTTTTTTGGCGTTTTATTTATTTTTGAGACAGAGAGAGACAGAGCATGAATGCGGGAGGGTCAGAGAGAGAGGGAGACACAGAATCCGAAGCAGGCTCCAGGCTCCAAGCCGTCAGCCCAGAGCCCGACGCGAGGCTTGAACTCACGGACCGTGAGATCGTGACCTGAGCTGAAGTCGGACGCTTAACCGACTGAGCCACCCAGGCGCCCCATATCTCCTTTGTATTTTTTATTGACCACCTCCTTTATGCATTTTATTTCCTAGCTTTGATGTGCCTCCCCCAGCCATGTATTCCAAGAAGAATTTTCTGTTTGATTGAATAATTATTGCACTAAAACCCCTGCGAAAGTCTTGTGAGGAAATGCACTCAGATTAACTCAGATTTATGTAAGATCACAGTGCTCAAAAGTGGCCAACTAAGAATTAGAACCTCTGTTTTCTCCGTCCGAGTTTATAGATCTTTCTACCACATCACTACTACCAAGCTTTAAAAACACTCTGGAAATACACAGAACATACTTAGGAGACTAAGCATCTCCTTTGATTTGTGGTTTGGGGCCCAGTTGGTGAAGAGTGATATTTATTATCTCTTGGAGGTAACCTCTCTTTCTTGAGTCCATATTAATCTCTTCTGGAAGCTTTAATTCAGCAGTTAAAAAAATAGAAATTGCAAGGACTGCCTACAGCCCCCCAATGAGTACTAAATGGGCTAAACCTTCTTGTCCCTTCTCTTCCTCTGCTCAACTTTTTACCATTTCATGAATAAATTGGCCTAACTCAGTTTTACTAACATGTAATATGAGAAAAGGCCAGCAGTTAATTAGGGATAAGCCTGTGAAAACTTGGGGGGAAGCTACATGTTTCAATTATTTTAATGAACACACATTTGCAATCAAATCAAATGGATAAGCATTGTGTCAAGTTTTTATAAGAAGAGAATTGCATTTCACATGCATGAAAGCAACTCTCTTGTAACTTACAAAATACGTGACTAAAAATAAGCACACAGGAGAACCATTAAAATACTTATTATTTGAGTTAAATTAGAATTCTATGAGGGTGGTTTCATCAAATGATTTGCGTTATTTTAATTTCCTTTCACAATCAACCAGATTCAAATTACTCTACCTGCTGGTTACACGGTTAACCAAATGCTCCTTAAACATCAAACCCCATTTTTTTATAACATTCGTCACTGATTTTTTTTTAAAGGTTTAATATTAGCTTGAAGCTAGCCTCTAAACATCCTCTGATTTTTAAAGTTGTCAACTCTTTCACATAATATTTCCTAGAAAAAGAAAAAGATCTCTGAGAGGCAAGAGCTTCATCTTTCAAAATGTTTTATGATTTAACAGTTGTCCTTGGAATTGAAAAAGATGATGCTAGACTCAGTTAAAAGTCAATACCTGTTCTTTAAAGTGTGCTAACTACAATGTGGAGCCTGACACTCAAAGTGTGCATACAGTTCTAGTTTTTCAGCAGCCAGAATTTGACCATGGATAAGGAACCACTTCATGAATTCAGTTTTATCATCCATCCCATAAGTAGCTGTATTTCTTCAAGTGGCTTTGATACTTAAGACCATTAATAGTGACTAATTGCAACATTCTCGGGATTTCCTGGAGCATTTCCTCTAGCACATGCATTGGAACCATGTTCTTCTGTAATGAGAAAATAAATTGAAAAAAGTACGTATGGCCGATGATTTCATTTAAAGCCAGGAAGAATTAGAGGTGGACCAGAATCTCAACTTTCTACCTTCTAAAGCCCAACCAGTACCCCAGCAAGTAAGAGCAAGAGTTTATGTTACACAAGAGTTCTCAAAATGCTGTATGTTAACTGAATTTTGTAAAGCGAGTCTCACTTTAAATACAATAGAGGATCTTGTTATGTAAGGGAATATATTGTAAATAACTTGGTAGAGTAGAAAATTCTTTTGGAAAGGGACAAATTATACACTTAATGTATCTTTCACAAGGAAATAGAGTAAAATGGTACACCAGAACCTATTTCAGATTTCTTAAAGTAAGGAAAATATGCAACTAAGTCTCTGTATAAATGGGAGGTGAATTTTTTCACCACAAACATTCATAAACCACCAGAACTAGACACCAACAGAGTGGCAGATAGAAAGGAAAGGCTCACCTCTAGCAGCAGCATCTCCTTACCACCACAAGAGCTCAAGTTAGGCAAGAGAACCCCATTTGCCACTATTTCCAAAGCCCCTTATGTCCTTATTGTAAGCAACCCAACCCTCAAGCAACCAGGAGACTGATATTTTGAGGAAGATGAAACCAAATTAGAGGTGATTATCCAGTGTTGAGAATGGGTTTCTTTGCCTAACAATCCCTACTTACTCTCTTGGATAAATACCTATTAAACCAACCATTGTGTCATTCTGTAAGGTCTGGCTTCCATTTTCATGCTTGATTCACCATTATGTCATCCTTAAAAAGAAAGTGGAGAGAGAGAACTGAAGAGAGACTCAAGTATTGTTTAGGAGAAATACACCAATTATACCCTAGAGATTGACTCTTTTTAGTTGCCGATTTTATTCCAATATATCGATCATTTATCAAAACTTGTACTCTATATGTACAAGACACTGTGCCAGACTCTTTAGAGATAAAAAATGTGTAAGATAAATTGGAAAGGTTCAAATAGTGCAATGAAATGTTAGAAGACAAAGATAACCTTCTACTAGTGAGATGCGGGAAGAGAGAAAAAGGATGGAATTCAAGATGGCTTCATGAAGAAAGTGACACTTGAGAAATGGGTAGGGTTTGGGCATGTGAACATGAAGGAAAGAAAACCTGAATGTAAAGAACCTTGTAGAATACTTTCCAATGTATTATTTCATGAAACCCTTACCTCACCTCCATGAAGATAAGCTGTGTGACTGAGACTCACTAGAAGTCTCCAATCCCTTTCTTTTTACCTTGCAGCTATGTTAGAACCAAGTTACTCAGTCTGGTCAATGAGATGTAGACAGGAGACATGCCTGGGCATCAGATGCCATGTAGTCCTCCACATTTTCTCCTTACTTATCAGCCAACCAAATGCAAATAATCCCCAGAAAACGCGAAGGAGGCCTCAGACCATTGGGATATCACAAATGAAATGTACCTATGGGAACCTGTGTCATTACTTATGCTAGAATTCTCCTCACCACACGTGTGCGCGCACACACACACACACACACACAGTTGCTGCCCCTGACAATGGCTTTAGGCTTTTGCAAGAGCAGGAACTAAATCTTTATTGTGTGAAGCAATCAGGGTTTGGGGAGTGTTTGTTATAGCAGCTAGCATTAAGTGGCCTGATTAATACAGGGAGTTCCTACAACCTTCATTTTATAAGGGAGAAAAACGAAGTTCACAGAGGGAAGAGCATACACAAGAATGCAAGAAGCTAGAAAAGCATGGTAGAATAGCAGAGATAGTCCAAGTTCACAGCCCTTCATAATCAGACCCCACCCAGTTTTCCAGCAGCCCCTCTAGAACTTGCCATGTTCCCAACATGCCATGCTTGTGCTATACCACTCTGTTTATGCTGTCCTTTCTTTCAAGAATTCCCTTTCCTATCTGTGTATTTCAAACATCTACTGGTATTTCAAAGTCCAGCATAAAAGTCACCTCAGTGATTGAACCTCAATAGCACCCTCCTTATTGCAATGGGATGTGGTATAGATAGCGAGGGACTGGAGCCAGAGGAAGGGTTCACCTCTGACTAACATGACCCTAAACAAATAATCCAAACTTCCTGCGTCTTTTTCCTCTTCTCTAAAATGAATTTAACAACCTCTATTTTGCAGGACCATTGTGAAGACAAGGTGAGACGGTGAATGAAAGAGTGCCACTGGTACACAGAAAATGTGAAACAATATTTGCTTCATTGATTCTATAGCCCTTTATGATTCTATTCATTCACATCTTTCCATGAAGATTGAACTCCAGAATAGTCAGAGCCTCATTTTACTCATCATCAGAGCCTTCATCTAATATTTAGTAGATGTTTTAATTAAACTCAAGTAGAGCTACATTTGAGACACACACACACACACACACACACACACACACGAGGAGTTTAAATCCACAAAGGTTTTTTTCTTTGTAAAAATCCAGAGATGAGAATCGAGGGCTACTAAGGCCATTTCACAAATGAGTCAGGATCCCACGCTCCTTCTAGCTTTACTGCCTGCCACCATAAGGATGTGACCCTTGCTAGCCTTGTCTAAGATAGCAATTGGGCTCTAGGCAACATACTTATACTCCAAGTAGCACAAAGGAGAGAACGTGGCTCTCCCTAAATGGACACTTCCTGAAAGCTGCACAATCACTTCTGCTTACCTATCACTGGTCAAAATTTAGTTGTGTGGCCCCACCCCATTGCATGGGAGGCTGGGAAACGTAGTCTTTAGTCTATGCTTCCATATGCCTAAGAAATATTCAAAAGCTCTGTTATTGCCAAAGAAGACAGGATTTGTTACTGGTGGGACAACTAGTAATATCTACTATATTAAATATACAACCATACTTTGGAAAGTTGATTATAGCAGTGATATCAAATATGGAACCAAGGGGCAAAAGCCAAGAACAAGGAGAATTAGGATATTATAACAGTAATACTTACCAAAGCTACCTCCTGCTGGGTGTTTACTTTGTGTCAGCCACTGTGGTAAGCTCCTTACTCACATTAGCTCATTTGCCACTACAATTTTTCAAAGCAGCATTAGAGTTCAGATTTTAGCAAAACATTTATCCTAATTTGGGGTTGTTAGGTGCCTTAAAACAGCAATCATGATAGCTCATGATTGTGTGGATTAGAAACATGGGCCAGGCTCAGCTGAGGCAGATGGTCTCATCTGGAAGGTTCTGGACAGCTTCACTCACATGCCTGGAACCTGGGCTAACCTGGGACTGTGGACCTGAGTTCCTAAATGTGATCTCTCCAGAATGTCAGTGGTAGAGCAATAGAACTCATCAAATGACAGCTCAGTGCTCCCAGAGAATGCTTCAAGAGACAGGAAGGAGAATCTGCCACTTTCTTAAGATGTGGGCCCTGAAACTACCACAACACTCTATAATATTCTATTGGTCAAAGTAATCCCACAGCCTGTCCAAATTCCAGGGGAGGGAGCAAAGATCCCACTTCTCAGCGGAAGGTATGTGAAAGTATTTACAGCCATCTTGAATCTTCCACATTACCCTGCACTTGATCAGTAGCCAATAAATATTTATTGAATTGTTCACAGATTTGGCTCAGTTCTAGACAGCACAGTAAGAAGAGACACTGAGTGGAGGAGAAGGAGTTCAAAAATGAATCCACATATTTGGGGCACAGGATCAGATTCTACGTGAGGCAAATGAAAGTGGAGTTCATTCCAAAACATGAGGGAAGAGAGGTAGCCATTTGTCCCCATTTCCTATACTTCACCAATAGAATGGATTGGTTGATTGCTTTTTGGAATTAACTGGGAATTTCTCTGAGATTCAAGCTGATCACTCCCTCCAGTCCTACAGACAAGAAAACAAAGCCAGACAAGAATGAGTTATTGCCTAAATACAAGCTTCTTTGGCAAGTCTTGGATGAAGGGGGTAAAAGGCAGTTGCTGGAAAATGCCCCAGGGAGAGCTCCCAAGAAAAGCAGTACCTGACAGGTATCTTTTCTAAAATGTTTAGCAATTCCCTTTACAAATGAGGCAACACTGAAATCTTGATGAGGCAGTTCTTTCCTGCCAGCGACATTTTTACTGACAGCATGGTTCCAGCAAGTTGGGAAAGTCATCTCATTGTCATTCAGGACAAGTGGGGCCCCAAATAAAGGGTTGGGTTTACAGTTGGTCTCAACGTTTTCCATTGGAGGCTGGGTCTAACTGATCTTATATGAACCCTCGAGCATCCTGGACAACCCACATAAAACCAAGTAATTGCAGTGACGACTCCCATTCATCAAAATCAGACGGGAGTAAGTTCTGCTTGTCCTGATAATGACTTGAAAATGATAAGTTAGTGAAATGAGCACTTATAAAGACTTTTCCTTTTCACCCCAACTAATTGGCCACTTCATTTGTAAAGGAGCTGTGGCTCTCTTTTAACTAGTTTTTCATTTCAGCCATTACAAGACTGCCTAGACCAGAAATCTTCCTAGGGTGCAGCTAGACCACACTTGTGTTAAGCTCTTTAGAAATGAGTTTCACATCCATTCCTGCCATGCCATGCAAATCCTTTAAAGGCTGTGAAAGTAAACACTAAACAGATCCAATCCTGTCAGAAGAATAAAAATGGGCTTAAAGGAATTCAGCCTGTGTATCTAATGAAAATCAGTAGTAACCTTTCCAGAAATATGATATATTGAATAATGTTTCTACCGTTTTCACTTGAATCCTTAAGGGAAACCTCTGTGGTACACTCACTGAAGGAAAATCAGTATTTGGTGGCTCTTGCTTAGCCAGTCTGAAAAGCCTGAAAGTTTCTGCATGTTTACAGGGAAGATGGGGTGTTGTGGGCATATGTGGGAAGGACTGATGCAGATTTAGCAAGTCAGCTAATAGCTGGGCAAATCGGACTTTTACCATAATGGTGCTATATGTTCAAGCATGTGGCGGGCCTAGATTGACTGACCTGTGAGTAACCTCCTTTGACTATGTAAACGGGATCAAGCGAGTGACTTCACTGGTCCTGAATCAGTGATTAGAAGTAGTTATCCAGCCTCCACTTGTATGTAACCAACTCCTTTGAGAAAATCTCCAACTTCACCTTTTCTCACTCATAGAGAGTTTCCTTAACCCAAGTTCTGTCTTTATGGTAAGTGCCAAACTTCAGAGGACTGTCACTTGAACCAGCCAGCTATAATCTTCTCAGATTCTTGGGGGACGAAGAACTCAGACCATGAACGCTTCACTACCAAGGCAAGCAGACCAACTAATACATCCATCGCTCCCTCAGCATTGCTCTCACCAAAGCACCAAAGCATGACCTGGTTGCCCATACTCTCAACAGTGTTCAGGCTCACAAGAGATTCTTCCACAGCGTAGCAAAACCTGCCAGACCAGACAACATTGTGCAGAATAGCATGATGGTCAAGTGAACGGATTTGACTTTAATTTGCATGGAACGGAGCCCAGCCCTGCTACTCTCTAGCTATGGTAACTTGGGGCAAGTTATCCTTTATGTCTGGCTTCTGCATCTGTGAAATGAGGAGCCTAATGGATAGGAGGATTATGAGAAGCCATAGGATCTGCACATGAAGGGCTCAAGAAATATGAGCCATCATTGTTATTTCAGTTGCCAAGTAATGTTCTTCACTTTGGCTGCCGGAAGGAGTGGGCCAGGGAGGTCCTGACTGCAAAATGCTCTTTCCTTGTCTAATTCCACTCAGTGACTAAATTCAGACCCTGATATAAAAGCAGAACTGGTTTTGCAGACAGTAAACATGAAATTATCTTTTTTCGATCACGTTTTTTTTTTTCTCATTGAGGTAGAAAATAATTCTTTACAAAAATAACTTAAACACACACACACACACACACACACACACACATTAAAATCTGCCCTGCTGGGCATCCATGTGCCCATACTTAGTAGAGAAAAAAAGAAAACTGAAACAAAAAAGGGGGAGGGCATCTCGTGAGATCATGTCCACTGCAAACCATGATTGACAAACATGTTCAACCAAACTGGTGTCGAGGACAGGCATTGGAGTACAGTTTTAACACTTCTGTTGGCAGACAGGCTAAACAGGTCTTAATTCATCGGCATTCTTTGGTTGGAGCTTGAATTGAATATAGATTCAAACCGATTGCTCAGGCTAGTTCAGCTCTCCTGAAGCTTTTTGTTCTCACCTACATCTGTCAGAGAAAATGGTCCATATTTACCTCATGGAGAATTCCTCTTTTAGGATGTAAGCATGTCAAAACTTTGAGTACGTCAGGATCTTTCAAAATCTCTAGGTACTGCACTTCCTAGGGGACAGCTGGAAGCTGCAAACATTCACAGCCTGACTGATTTTAACCCTTCACACTGAGAAGGCGATGTCGCATTATAAATTGGGGGAGATTTCCACTCACCGTCTCACACTCCACGAGAAACATTTACCATCCCCATCAGCTGCTGCTAGCCTTTGAGCCGCTCTGTGAAAGGTGTGAAGAAGGGGGGCAAGGGGAACCGAAATTCAGCTGCCAACCTCTGTAGCAGAAAAGATTTATCCCTTGGAAAATGTAGGCTATCACTGTAGAGATCCACCCCTTAATGGCTTTCAACTCTGCAGAAATTGTTGTCAGGGAGACTGAAGCGGGTGCTTGTCATGCAGAGACCATCTTGTCGGCATGTTCACCCAGACCGGATGACTCGCTCTAAGGTATTGGTTTCCACATCCCATTTACCCGGGCTCCATCATAACCAATATGCAATCGAACATACAAAAGACCTGATCTTGCCCATTAATGATAGATTCGCAAAGTGGGCCAGATGAGCCTCACAATCAACTCTCAGGGAAAATGCAGACATCTCTCCCTGGATGTGGGATTGTCGGCACAAAATGCTGTGAATTGTTCCATAGTCTTATGCTCCCTTTCTCTGAAGCCCTATAGCACTCATTATCCGTACCACACAATTTAGCACTTGATTATATACTGCCTTGTATTGTTCCCTAATTGTTTCTCCACCCAAATAAGAGGTGGAGTTTCTTGAAGACGTAATTTTTTCCCTAACATGATTTCTATAATTGTCAGTAGCTACTTCCCTTATAGCTCTGTCTAGTAATTTTTCTTCCTTCCTCGTGTGTACCTCAAATCTACTGAGATGAGGGGAAGTATAAACCTCAACCACCACCCCCACCAAAAAAGACAACCATTAGAAAAATAAGAAGTATCTGCACATATAAGCACAGCAAAACAATGGATACGTAGAAGAAAATATCACTAAGATAAGAAATTCAGTAAACACTTGTTTCAGGGGTTAGCAACCCCCCAGCCTGGTTTGAGCACACTTAAAAAAACCTCTTCACTCTTCTGCGTCCCCCATCCTTTTCAACATGGAGAGGACAGTTTCTAAAATAATAACAATGACAACATACAGAAACACTGATCCAACTCGACTCTGAATTAAAGTTAGCATCGTATAATCCACACCCATTACTTCCGGAATTGATTGTTTGAAATGTAACTAGGACTTCTGTTTCTAGAAGGAATATATTATATCTCCCTCATTACAGCAAATAAAAAACCATCTCCAATAGTTTTAGAAAACCAGATGGTTTTCTTTTACCCAGACGCTTCCTGAAGGGCAGAATCAACCTCATTATGAATTCCTCTTTACACATGCAGTATGGGTCTTTAAAAAGGGGGAAATTAGGGGCACCTGGGTGGCTGAGTTGGTTAAGTATCTAACTCTTGATTTCGCCTTAGGTCATGATCCCAGGGTTGTGAGATTGAGCCCCATGTTGGGCTTCACGCTGAGCATGGAGTCTGCTTAAGATATCTCTCTCCCTCTCCTTCTGCCCCTCCCTTGTTCATGTGCTCCTCTCTCTATCTCTCAAAAGAATGAATGAATGAATAAATAAATAAATAAATAAATAAATATAAAAGGGGGAAATGGTTCTTCACAGAACTGTTATGTAACAACTAGAAAAGATAAAATCCAATGCCACATGGATTTCCTGACCTTCCTTAAAATTCTCTACTCAGAAGGGTGCCTGGATGGCTCAGTCGGTTAAGTGTCCGACTTCAGCTTAGGTGAATACAAGCCCCGCGTCAGGCTCTGTGCTGACAGCTCAGAGTCTGGAGCCTGCTTCGGATTCTGTCTCCCTCTCTCTCTGCCCCTCCTTTGCTCTCTCTCTCTCTCAAAATTAAACATTAAAAAATTTTTTTTTTAATTCTCTATACTCACAAAGGATTTGTAGACTGGCAGGCAGGTCCTTCGAGAATAATACCCAGGTCCCCCTCACTTAGGAACCACATGTTTATATATTGCAGAAAAGCAAAGTTTCATGTAATTTTGAAAACACTTCAGAAAAAAAATTTCTACAACCTCCTCTAAACCTCTGGTTTATCAACCAGCTGCATTAGAAAATGATTCTGCATCCTGGATGATTTGTGCTCCAACATGATGTGTCCAGGCTGTTCTGCCCCATCACCCCCAACCCCTCAGATAGCACTAGGGAGTACAAAATGAGAATGCAAGGCCCCGTATTAAAAATGTTATTGAGAATTTCAAGATGGCGACAGCAGATCATTAAACCAAGAGCAGTGCCCCTTGTGACTGACCTCAGGGAAGAACATGGAGAGGTCTGGCAAGCCCATTTTCAGTCCTTCCTGACTCAACGTCTTCCTCTATTTCTTCAGTGTATTTCTTTGTTTTCTTGTTTACCATCTATATTCCCCACTGGAATGTAAGCATCATAGATCTTGTCTATCTTATCCAGCACTGTATATCTAGCATCCATGCTGGCACACAGCAGACATTCAGTTATCAGGGAGAAGGGGACAGTGAGAAGGGAGGGCGGGAGGGAGGGAGGAGGAAAAGAAAGAGGAGGGAGGGAAAGACCACTGATTGTAGTTCATCCCCAGCTCTCCGACAGCCACTCATCTATTTTTAGTTGCCTTATTTCCCCTTGTACTTCTTGGGATCTCAGATCTATCCTGATAGGTAGGGATCAAAGAAAAACCTGGAGGGAGATAACAGAATATAATTAACATTACTAAGCACTTGCTAAAAGATCCTCATCTGTGCCGGTCCTTTAATACATAGACTCTCCTTTGTTTCAGCTAGAGTCTTCTGGGTGAGAGAAGCAGACACCCATGATATCCGCCGTGGGACCCAGGTTGGACAGGGACAGCACCTGGAGTGAGAATGCCTGCTCTCCTGTGCTCGCTGGCTCTCTTTCTCTTGCACTCTGTTTCTCTTGCTCAATCTCTCTCCCAGCACTTCTGCTTCAGCTGAAGCTTTTCTCTCTTACCCCCCAGCCTCTCAGATCACCCACAAATGCTTGCCCTGATAACCCCAGCTTTCACATGTTCTCTTGGGCCCTGACTCTACCTCATGACTTTTCAGCTGAAAAATCCCACCTCTGGCCACTCATCCCAATATTCCAAATAGGCCAAATTCCCAAGAGAGTACCTGAGTGGTACAGCGGTAACAGGGAGCTGGCCAGGCCTGTGGATGTGCTGCCCTTGAATCAGACATCACTGATATCATGTGATATATAACTTGGCTGCCCAGGGCGTGTGAGCAGTGTAATTCCCGTTAAGTGAGTCTAGGGGTGGGATGACACCTTACATGTTCGTTTTACATATCCTTGCGATAGCCCTGATGAGGTGATCATTGTTACCCCCATTCTGTAGGTATAGAGCTTGAAGACCAGAGAGGCTAAAGCGTTTGCCCAGTTCCTACCAACGATAAGCATCATGGTCAGAAGTCAGGTACAGCTGAGCCTGCAAAGCCCCTACGAGGAAGCTGCCTCCAAACAGAGAGGAAGCCAGCAGAGGTGGCCCAGAATGCATGTTACCCACTCTGAAATTCAGAACTTCTCCTTCACACGCAAATCCCAAAAAGCTGACCTATCTGTAAGACTGCTGTAACTAAGTAGTGCAGACTAGGTGACTTACCAACAGGAATCTATTGTCTTATAGTTCTGGAAGCTGGAAGTCCACAATCAAGGCATCAGCTGGGAAGCTCCTCCCTGAGGGAACCTGTTCCATGGCTGCCTCCTTGGCTTGTGGTTAGTCATCTTCATGTTCACGTGGTGTCCTCCCTCTATTGTATCTGTGTCCAAATGTCCCCTAATAACTTCATTTTAGCCTCTGTGAAGTCCCAATTTCCAAATAGGGTCACATTTTAGGACTGGGGGTTAGGGCTTCATCATGTGAATTTTTGTGGCACACAATTCAGCCTCTAGCAGCGAGTGAATTGGAACTCACAGAGCTCCTGCTCATTACACTGTTTCTCATGTTCTCAGAATCGGGGCCAGAGACAGCCAGGGACAGCAAAGGCACACACAGCACTCACATGCCACCGCCGTTATTAGGACTGACCCTGGAGATGCTGGGGACTGCCTTCTTTAGTGCCTTGGAGGGACGAGGTCCACTCTTGCTTTCCTTCCACCAAGGATCTCCTGCCAGCCTGTTTTCCAGAAATAGCTGCATCAAACTAACCTCAGTGAGGCCTCCTTCCCATCTCACCACCCAAGTCTCCTCCTCCACAGCTTTCAAAGAAGGCCCTGACAGGAGCCAACTTCCAGTCACTAGTTGAGCCCCTCGCACGACAGAGGAGGCTCCTACATGCTTGTTGCACCACAGATCAGGCAGGATCCTACTTTTAAGCAAATATCATCTACCCTGTTCAATAGGATAAGCAGATTTATCGTAAAACATAACTTCAGGAAACAGCCACCTACAAGGTGTGAATGGTGAGTGCAGCAATGAGGTTAGACCATGCGAGTCAGGGCGTGGTCCCCCACACCAGTAACATACATGCGGGGAGCCGTAAACACGAGCATAGATTGGCTCGTGTCACCCTAAATCGTTAACACAAGGGTTTGGACTTAAGGCTTAGCTCAAATTCTGGTTCTGCCACTGACCCTACAGCAGTGGGCAAAGTTTTTAACCTCTCTGAACTTCAGTGTCTTTATCTAGAAAACAGGTACAATTACACCTACTTTGCAAAGTTAGGGTAAGGATGAAATGAGGTGACATGTACAAAATGCTAACACAGCCCTGGGCAGTGAAGAAATGTTCAAACAGTGGCAGTTAATGTTATCATCACTCCAAATTTTTGCTTAACAAATTTAACTTGTTATTAAATTTCATCTTAATTTTAAAATTGGTGTGAAATTTAACCCTAATAACAGGGATACCTCCTACCACTTCCTAATTTAATTGGCTTCAGGTGCACAGAGACTACCAATTAAATGCGAACAAGAAATCCAATGGATGGATTTGTAAGTCGGTAGACTTACAATAGTATTTGTCAATCTCGCAAACATAGATAATAATTCTGATTTGACAAACAACCCCCAAGCATCTGTCATTTACCTGGCATATTTTAAGATAATGGTAAAATATTTTTATTTTTTATGGCTGAATCGTACTCTACTGTGGGTGTAGACCACATTTTCTTTATCCATTCATCTGTTGATGGACACTTAGGTTGTTTGCACAAAAACCTTTTTGTTTACAAAAGGTTTCCACGTACATCAGCACATTTGATGCTCACAAAGGCTGGCACCATCTCCGTTTCCATCCTACAAATAAGAATATGGAGGCGGAAAGGTCATGTGCCTTGCTTGTCTGAAGGTAAAACCAAGGTTACATACATTTAACATCTTCGTGCCGGCACTACACTTTCTCTTGTTGCAACAACCAGGAACGGTCCCGGGAAGCCTGCTGGGTGAGGGCAGCTTGGGAGAAGACAAGGAAAAAGAGAGAAAAGAAAATTGTTTTGCATGAAAAACGAATAGGACTTTAATGAAGGAGAGAAGAGAGCACGTGGCAGAGCAACATGAGCACGTAGATAAAAGCAGACATTTCTTTAGAAATAGGAATCTCTGGAATGAAAATGTTTAAAGATCTTCACATTTCTTTGATGTAAACCTCCTCCACATTCCTAAAACTTTAGAAATATCTGCTATATACCCAAAAATCCTTGTGTGCATAGGTTTTGGTAGAAACCTATGTAAAGGAACTGAAACATGACTTCAAGTTTGACAATAACCCAAGAGAATACATGCGCAGGCAAGTGGGAAGCGACCAGACACGGAAGGGTTCAGCTCAGAGCAGAGGTGACAAGAAAAATGAACCACACCCAGGATGCCCAGAGAGGTTGTCAGCCTGCACAGGGGACTTGTGATGGTACTCAACCCAACGTCACCCGAAATTCAGGGGACAAGCAAAGGCTAGTATGGATAACAAAGTGATTTGGTACTTTGAGGAAAGGTAGAGTCTAAGACACCTTTTTGCTTGTTACTCGGGAGAAGTTTTCAGTTTGGAGTTCTACTGGCTAGGAATGAGAATAAGAAGATAATTTAAACAGAATGTCCCGTGGCTACACTTCCAAAGAACCTTCAAAGCCCTCAGACTCCTTTGCAAGGGAGACATCAGGCAGATGGCTCTCATGACCAAGTTAATTCTGGGCACTACTAACAGCTGCCCACGGAACCCTGTGGCCAAAATGTTTGCAAATACACATAAATTTGGAACTGAAATAACTGAAGCATTGGCTTCCAAACTTCCTTCAGCAATATCCTTCTGCTCAAACAAAACCTTCCGCGGACCACACAGGGGAAGGAAGCTGGAAATACAAAGTCCCCTAAGCAAAACCTGGGAAGCACTCTTTAAAAACCCAAGACATTGGAGGTGAGGAGGAGGAAACACATCTTTCCTGAGAAAGTTTGTATTATGTTAATTTTCAGTTACAACAGACAAGGTAAATTCTCAACAATATTGTTTCAACTGATCTGTGGTGGAAAAACATCAGAATGGAGAGGGAGCAGGATATTGGTGGGGACTGAGGGAAACTTCTGGGGTGAGGGTAATATTCTAAGTGTTGATGGGCGTGCGGGTTATTTTGTCAAAATGCAACAAATAGGTCCTTTAGATGTGTGTATTTCATGGATGTAAAGGTCATATCCAGTTGGCGGGGAGGGGGGAGACTAGCAAATATTGGACTCTAGTTAACGATATGCATGTTGAAGTATTGAAAGGAAAGTGTACAGATGTCTGCACTTTACTTTAAATTCATCAGAAATAAAACAAGATGGCTTGATGGATGGATAGAAAGATAGATAAATGAATAGACTGGTGACAGGGCACATGTCTTTGTCAAGGTAGATCGGAAAATGTTAACAGTCGAATCTAGGCAGTTGAGCATACAGCAAGTTTCAACTTTGCTGTATACTTGAGATTTTTCCTAACGAAACGCTGGAGAAAGAGTCTTTATCTTTTGGAGATATGTATTGAAATACCTACGGATAAAATTATACAATGTCTGGTTTGCTTCAAAATAATATGGAAGAACAAGTGTGAGGACAATAGAGGAAATATGATTGGCTAAGAGATCTTTGTTGTTGAAGTGGGTAACGGGAACATGGGCTTGTCTTAGTTCCAGCTGCTATAACAGAATCCCATAAACTGGGTGGTTTAAACAACAAACCTTTCTTTCTCACAGTGCTGGAGGCTGGGGAGAGCCCTCTTCTGGTTTGCGGGCATCGTCTTCTCTTGTGTCTTCACAGGGTAGAGAGAGAAAGAGGAAGCAAGTTCTCTCCAGTCTCTTCCTATCAGGGCACTAATCCTATCAATAGGCTCGCCCTCATGACCTAATCACTCCCAAAGGCCCCCCTCCACACACCATCTCATTGGGTTTTAGAGTTTCCGTATATGCATTTGAGGTGGGGGGTGGGGGAGACCCAAACATTCATTCCACAGCAGGAGTTAATTTTACTCTTCTTTCTCTCTACTTTTTGTGCATATGCTTGAAAGCCCTGTAATAAGAAATTTTTAGAAGTGAAAAAAAAATACTGCGTTACATATTCTTTCATTTTTTATTTTTTTATTTTTTGAGAGAGAGAGAGAGAAAGAGAACATGATCGAGGGAGGGGCAGAGAGAGAGGGAGACAAAGGATCTGAAGCAGGCTCTGCGCTGACAGCAGTGAGCCTGACGCCGGCCTTGAACCCACGAAACTGTGAGATCATGACCTGAGGCCAAACCAAGGGTCAGACGCTCAACCAACTGGGCCATGCAGGCAACCCCTCCCAATTTCTACTTTTAAAATATGATGAAATATTGTGTTAAAAACGTCTTAAGAAGCAATAAATAATACATTCTACCCTTTATGTACCCTGTAGTAACAGGTTCCCATTTAAAAGGTTGAAATAGCAATTGTCCTCTCTTATCAAATTCATTTAACTAAAATTGTGCATAACTTGGAAAAGGCCCAGATCCCACTCTAAAAGCGTTTCTCCTTACGAAGCGCCAAGAAAGAATTCCAAGTCGTTAAACTGTATCCAGCTCTGGTTCCTGACATGGTGACCCCGTAACGGAGATAATAAGAAGGCTACTATTTTGGATGTGGCTGCTGCGCCCAGCTATGTAAGACATACCCAGGCCCAGGGAGTCCAGGGGCTTGCCCACACAGGGACCCAGGTTTTTTGCCTCCTGGGTCACTGCTCCCACTTTTTCCATACCACCTTTCCAACAAAACGCTTGAACTCTCTTACCAACAAGAAAAAAAAAAAATCACGCTTTTGAAATTCATCAAAATGGAATTTCTCCTATATGTGCCCTATGCAATAAAGCTTGATTCAAAGAAACGCCCCCACATTCTGATGTTTAGCCAAACCACCTCAGGCTTTACAATGGGGCCAGAAATACGACAAAGGCCGGCTGCGTTCCAAGATCTTCCAACCTTCCTGCTCACCATCAAAAAGCAAAGCTCCTTCTCCCCCACTCCTTCCTCTCGGCGCTCTCTCCGCCACCTCAGACTTTCTTGTGGTATTTCAAAACATTTCCTTATGAACCTGGATAAAACACGAACAACCAAGGATATGGAAAACTGGAACCTTGTTTCCTGAACAATTTGAAACCTAAAAATAAATTAGCGCTTGTGTGTTCTGTTTGAGTTTTGGATGAAAGCCCAAGACGCTGTCTTTTGCACCTGAACTGGTTTGCCCATACCTGCGCGAGGGAACCGCCCTGCCCTTGGTGGAAATAGGATGGGTTATTGTTCTGTGTGTTTTAGGCTTTTTGGTCTTATTCAAGAGCATTCCCCTGAGGGCAAGAGATGGACCTGGGTGATGGATCACACAGAGCAAAGGAAATGTGTGGAGGGAGCGATCAGCCAGATGGGCCAGATGCTACAGCAGGCACTAGGTAGCCAGTGGGCTCAGTAAAGCCTGATCAGCACGCAGGTATGACGGCCAGAGGGCGTGTAAAAAAGCGAAATGGCCACGTGGAACTGTCAGAGGGGCTGATACAGGTGAGTCAGGCTGTGGGAGAGGATGGAGCTCACTGTCAGCCAGGGCTGCATAGCGACCCTGTGAGAGAGGGCTCCGGAGCCAGCCCACCATGAGTGTAAAACTTGTCTCCTCCGCTTCCCAGCTGGGTGACCTTGGCTAAGGAACCTGACTTCTCCAGGTGTCAGTTTCCCCGCTTCCAAAGTGGAGATGATTTCAGTCAACATTGATTGATGAAGCATCTTCCACAAGCCAGCTCCTGTTCTGAGAACTCTATATTTAGCCTTCTGAACAACTATATGTGTCCGTATATTACTATCCCTGTTGGAAGGAGCTAAGTAAATTTGTAAAGGTCATAGGGCTGTCAAGTGGTGGGGCCCCACCACAGGCCAGGGAACTAACTGGACTGCAAAACCCACCAGTTAAACCAGTTAGCTCTCTTACCTCCCTTTTGCGGTCACTGGGTAACAGTGACCATTCATAAGACCCTCTGCGCCCCCAAAAGTGTTATAAAGCAATAGCTGAAGGAGTAGGCCTGTTCACCTAAGATTGCAACAACTTGCCAATAGCTAAGGTAGATGTAAATCAAACTGGGAAGAGAGAAGAGGGCTGGGGCCCCAGGGAGGACACCTAGAGGCAGACACCACAGCGACTACCAAGAAACACCAAAAGCAGCTGCCCGGGGGCAGGCAAGATGGCCTGAGGAGAGCCACAGGAAGTGCCCTCTGCAGGGAGCCGGTTATGGTCAAGATATGACTGGCAATCCCGGAAGTGACCCCTACCTCAAAATACATATCCTACCTCAAAATCTAAGGTATTTGGTTCAGCTCCTAACCTGGAGAAGGCAGGATAGGACAATCATTACAAATACCACCTAGAAGGGGGTGGAGAGGGGAGGGCTGGGAAAAGCCGAGGCCATTTCTATCCCAGGGTAAAACTCAGAACAGTGCTCAACTGCTATTTCTTTTTTTTTTTTTTTTAACGTTTATTTATTTTTGAGACAGAGAGAGACAGAGCATGCACAGGGGAGGGACAGAGAGAGAGGGAGACACAGAATCCAAAGCAGACTCCAGGCTCTGAGCCATCAGCCCAGAGCCCGACGCGGGGCTCGAACTCACGGACCGCGAGATCGTGACCTGAGCTGAAGTCGGACGCTTAACCGACTGAGGCACCCAGGCGCCCCTCAACTGCTATTTCTTGGGTCTGTGTTCCTATCTGCATATTTGTTACTTGTGTCATCTCCATGGAGACACTAACTGTAAAAAGTTCTTAAAAATGAAAAACACTGTGCACTTATTTCAGTGAGAACAAGGAAGGAGGGTTGATGGAAACGACGCAGCCGCCTTTGAAGACAGCTCCAGGAGAGGGAGAATTTGGAAATGAGACACAAGTGGGCCAAATCCCAAGGGCTTATAAGACGGAAAAAAGAAACATATGGAAGCCTGTTAAAGGCTGCAGAGATGGACCTCGGGGTAGCCAGAAGGAGGGCTGGGCTCTCCCACTCTTCAACCCGGCAGGGACTCCCTCCAGGCCTGCGACGGAAACAGCATCCACATGCTACCTGCCAACCACAAGCCCACTGGAGCCCAGGGAGGGGTCTGAGCCTGCTCTTTTCCCACCAAGTCCCTTGGTAGTCTATAGAGAGTCAGCCTCTGATGGGTCTTCATCTCTCTGTCTCTGTCCTTCTGAGAGACGCAGGAAGGAAAGGGGAAGCATGTCTGCATCTCTTCAAGACTAAGAGAGGTTGAACTGGGGGCTGAGCCTGGGAAAGCTACCCACAAAGGGAGCCCACAGAGGATAGGTCACCCTGACCGCCCTGCAGGCAAGAAACATCCCCCTCTGGCACTCGAGCCCAAACCAGCTGACTCTCCTTCTGCACCCGGGGGGTGTGCATGTGGTCAACATGCAACCCACCGCCCCTTCATCAGGAAAGACTCAGGGCCCATGTCTTCGTGCAGACCCATCAGCCTTCTGCGCATGGACGACCTCCTTCAATGCACCCCGGGGTACCTGTAGGCTAAAGAACAGAAGACGGGGTGACAAGACATCCCCACTGGGGGGTAGATGGAACAAATCAGTTGAAGACCTTTGAGGTGATAGTTAGAGGCCCCCCAGCCATGCTGACCACACTCCGTGCAAGCAGGCCTAGGACCGTCCTGATCTTCAGAGTGGAACAAGACAGACTTCCTCTTTGCTCAGATCAATCACCTCGCACAGCTTGGCTGCACTACTGATTATTAAAAGACTCTGCTCCCACCAGATGAGAAGGATCCCAAACAATAGAGAGACAAAAAGAAAAGAAAAATGTGTCATGCTACATCCAGACCACGTGGAGAAGTCAGCCTGTATGACTTCCGTTTACTTAGCAAAGGTCAAAAAACACCATTTTACAAAGGATGACAACTATACCAAAGTTATATGTTTCAATTTCTGGAATGAAGTGTAAAGAAAAAGACGAAACGGAATAAAATATAAATTATGTTCTGTCTTGTTTGCATCTAAAGATCATCATTTTTGTGTAAAAAACACTGTTTTATAGGGTGCCTGGGTGGCTTACCTGGTTAAGCGTCTGACTTTTGATTTTGGCCCAGGTCATGAGCTCACAGTTCTTGGGATCAAGCCCTGCATCAGGCTCTGTGCTGAGCATGGAGCCTGCTTAGGATTCTTTCTCTCCCTCTCCCTCTGCTCCCCCCCAAAATAAATAAGCATTTTAAAAAGAAGAGGTTTATTAAAAAATAATAATAAAAATAAAACTGTTTTATAGGTGGCTTCTTTCAATTCTTCAAACATGCAGAATTCATTCCTGCCTCTGAGCCCTCACACATGCTGTTCCATTTACCAGAACTCCATGCTTTGCGTGACTTCTCTCTTTTATCCTTCAGGCCTCAGCCTGAGTGTCCTCTCTTCAGTAAGGCCTTGGCTAACTATCCCATCTAAATTAGGACCCCTCCCCTTATTGCCTGTCCTAGTACCCTGTTTCTTTCAAGGGCTTATCAGATTTGGAATCATCTATCAGTTTACTTTTATCTTTCCTACTGGAATATAAGTATTACAGACCCAACACAGAGCACAATGTAAGGCACGTAAGAGTGCTTGGTGAAAATGTACTTACATGAATGGAGGGAAGAACAAAACGTAGGATTTGGTGTAAAAGTGGGCCTGCCGGTGTGTGGGGGTTAAGGCCAGGAGCCCGCCCTCACCTCGGAGGCTGTTCTTAATACCCCTTCTCCCAGCCCAGCCTTGTCCCAGCCAATTCAGTTTCAAGCCTCTAAACTGCCCTCCTCTACATACGGCCCATCAATGCCCTCACCTGCAAGAGTCTCAGTCACAAAGGAGGTACGAGGCTTAGTTTCTTGTACCCACTGGCTTCCCAGTGGGCTGCCCCCTCTACCAAACCTTTCCAAAGGCCAAAAGGGCACCCAGACAGCCATTGCTATGAGCTGAAGGTCAAGTACAGGACTGGAATTGCAATAAGGCAATATTCCCTGTCCACATGAGACAGCTTAAATTCATGCTCAAAATATCTCACTATTAGAATTTAACCTGTTTTTTAAATAGACTTTCCTTTTTAGAACAGTTTCAGATTAACAGAAAATTGACGAGAGTACAGAGAATTCCCATATACCCCCATACCTAGTTCTCCCTAATATTAACATCCCTCATTAATATGTACGTTTGTTACAATTAATGAATCAGTGCTGACACATTATTTTTGACTGAAATCCACATTTTACTAGATTTCCTCAGTTTTAATCCAATGTCCTTTTTCTGTTCCAGGATCTCATCCAGGCATCACATTACATTTAGCCATTGTGTCTCCTTAGGCTTCTCTTGGTTCTGACAGCTTTTCAGACTTTCTTTGTTATTTTTTTAAATTTTTTTAGGGTTTGTTTATTTTTGAGAGACAGAAAGAGAGAGAGACAGGGCACGAGTTGGGGAGGGGCAGAGGGAGAGGGAGACACAGAATCTGAAGCAGGCTCCACGCTCCAAGCTGTCTGCCCGATGCAGGGCTTGAACCCACGAGCTGTGAGATCATGACCCGAGCCGAAGTCGGACACTAAACCAACTGAGCCCCCCAGGTACCCCTCAACTTTCTTTGTTATTGATGACTTGACCAGTTTTGCATGGTTTGGGCAATCGCTCTATAGAATGCTCTTCTAACCGGGATTTTGGAGGTTTGGGATGAAGGTCATAGAGGTAAAGTGTCACTGTCATCACATGAGATCAAGAGTACATACCGTCAACATGACTTATCACAGTAGATGTGGGCCTTGAGTATCTGGCTGAGGTAGTATTTGTCAGATTTCACCACTACAACCCCATTCACACTGTACTCTTTGGAAAGAAGTCACTGCCTCCATTTAAGGGATGGGAAGCTGTGTGTGCCCCCTCGTTTATTTATTTGCTCAGTCATTGGAACCAGTATGGACTCTGGGATATTTATTTTACACTTCGGGTTATAATCCAATTCTATTTTATTTTGTCACTTAAATTGGTCCACCTTTAGCCACCGAGAGTTCTTCCAGTTGGCTCCTGTCTCCCTTTGACATACCTCTAATCAAGTGGAGTTTGGTTTTGTTTGTTTTAAGCACTTTCCTACTTTTCAGAACTACAAGATGTGACCTGTTTCTTAAATCATGCCAGTAGCAGACCCTGATGTAAGGTAACCCCAGAAGTAGGCAATTAAAAGGCTGCCCCTGCCTTTTATCGATGGACGGGGATATTTCTAGCCTGCATGGCTCCCTGGTGTTCACTTTTATGAAGCTCTTGCTTTGCCTCTCACCCAGACGTCATTTGTCAAGTGCCAAGGGGCACAGAAAGCCATGGGACAGGGGAGGTGGGAGGCCACAGTAGGGGGATGGCAACAGCAGAGTCTGAAAGACTGGGATTAGCTGTGGCCTCCACACTACCTGAGTTACCTTAGAGTAGGTCACTCACATCTCTGAGCCCTGGCTTCCTCATACGTTCCTTGCAGGACTTTGTGACGACGAAAGGTAATTCATATGAATGCCTAGCACAGTACTGGGCCCAAAGTTGTTGCTAATAAATAAATAAATAAATGGTTAGCCTCATAGAAGAAAGATTGGGAGAGCCAGTCCACTCTACAGGGATCTCAGGGTTGCAAGCAAGAACAACCCGCTCGCTCGGGCCTCTCCAGCCAGCTGGGGCTCCATCAGTTCAAAACCAAGCAAATGACTCATGAATTCTAATCCATTCTTCCAGTCTCAGCTTCCCTCCTTCATGCTGGGAGGCCAAATTACAGTATTTTATTATTTTGCCTCTTTACTGTGTATTTTATTTATCTCTGTTGTGCTGCCTAGTTTTTGGCATTTTTTCAAAAGCTCGACATGTTCCTACCTGCTATTTGTATTCTCGGTAAAACCACCAATCGCTATAATGTACCTCTCCCAACCTTCAGGAGGATTTCTATGCGGCGCGTTTGCCACACTGCTAGCTTCATTAATCTGGAACTGGATGCTGGGACTCCGTGTACTGTTTCGATTTATATGTTCTCTCAGTATGTTTGTCATTTTCCTGAATCAGAGACTCTGCTCCTGGGTAAGCGGCTGCTCACGGTGGCCCCCACCAACCAACCCCCAACTGAATAATAGAACAGGTGTTGATAGAATAAAGGTAGGATATATCGGACTTCTAAACTGACCTGAAATCAGAAAGGTCAACAGTGCTATAGCCAGATGTCCTCTGAGTACAGGGCCCCCGGTCACGGTGCAAGTTGGTATCTGGCTTTCCTTCACTGAATGCCAAGAGTTCAGGACCACCTATGTCTTGTCCACTGCTGTATTCCCACAGTGTAGCACAATGCCTGACACATAGCGCATGTCCAATGAATATTTACTGAATGAATGAATGGGTTTTCCAGAAAAGTAGGCACTCCTGCTTTTCTTTCATTTCCTGGTAGGTGCAGAAGCACTCTTCTCCTTCGTTCAAAGATTGGCTCCCTTTGACGTGGCCTGCCATGTTGTGTTCTAAACTGTAATCTGAGTCAGACACTGAGAGACCCGTGGAAGGGAAAGGAGAGAACAAAAGTGAACTTGGATATGTTCCCATGGACATGTTCATGTTCCCATGAAGGGAACAGTGGCCTTAGAAAAGACCCCAGAGAACTCTCCCACCCCTGCTACCACGTGAGGACACAGGGAGAAGACAGCGGTCTGTGATGGAGGAAGCAGGTTCTCACGAGGTACCAACTCTGCTGGCACCTTTCCCTGGGAGCCGCAGCCTCCAGAACTGTGAGAAATAAATTTCTGTGGTTTATAAACCACGACATCTATGGTATTTTGCTATAGCAGCCCAAGCAGACTAAGACAAATGCCCTCTCACCCTCTCCAGGGAACTTCCCCAACCATCAGTACCAAACATACCCTTCCAGGCCCAGCCCACCCAGCACCAAGGTGGCTCTCTTCCACGACACCTTCCCGGGCCCACTGACTCAACAACTTGAAACCTGTAGCATGAGCCCACGAGGCTCATCCACACGGCAGACACACACTCTGAGGACCCTTCCCTTACTGTACAATCTCTCGTGCGCCAATCCTATATGGTGCCTGTACTTTTTACCTGTTCGCAGCTCATCTTCCCAGCTACCCTATAAATTCCTCGACAGTAGAGACACGTCTTATATTTTTTGTTAGTTCTGTCTGTCCTGGCACCACCTCCAGCATATAGAAGGTTCTTTCTAAAGTCACCCACCTCCAAGGCACCAGCCTTAATCACTTCATCACTTCATCAAAAGGGAGGAAAAGGGAGGATGCGGAAAGGAGGTCAGAGAAAGGAAAGAAGGAGAGGGTGGGGCAAGGCAAAGAACATGAGCTAACCAAGATAAAAATAATTGAGCCCAAACACGCCCCGACAGTAGGTTAGGTTACATTTCACCGAAGTATCAAGTGGATTAAAACAAACAAACAAACAAAAAAACAGTGATGGGGCACCTGGGTGGCTCAGTCAGTTGAGTGTCTGCCTCTTGATTTCAGCTCAGGTCATGATCTCACGGCTCATGAGATCAAACCCCGTGTCGAGCTCTGCTCTGGCAAAGCCTGCTTGGGATTCTCTCTCTGCCCCTCCCCTGCTCTAAATAAATAAATAAATAAATAAAAACAAGCAAACTAAAAAAAAAAAAAAAAAAAAAAAAAAGACCCAGTGCTGCTAAAGCAGAAGAGGCAAGTACGGCGAGCCCGCTTACCAATCCCCCCACTGCCTTTCTCCTTCAGGTTCCACTGCTAAGAGAAGAACCCCCTTTCCACAGCTCTGGCAGTCTGCTCTGTGCCTCACTGTGTTGAGTTCAATACTGTGTGCAATCAGCAGATGCTTACCACCTGGAAATCGTAGACCCATAGGTTTGCCAAGCTGGAAAAGCCCAGGCTAGGTTGCAATTCTAAACCTCATGTCCAGTGTCCCCTTCCAAAATAGAGAAGACCCTCTGGAAGCGGTATGACAAATCTAGTATAAGCCATGTTAACTTTGCTGAGAAAATGTGTAAATTTCATCAGATTCTTAAAGGGGTCATGCTGTCAAAAAGTCACAGATCACCACCCTGGGCTAAGTTACAGACCAGGAAGCTCTGACCCAGAAAAGGTCAGCAAATACCCCCAAGGAAATAGAGCCAAGGTGGTAAAAGAACCTGAATTACAACCCAATTCTCCTGACTTCTGGCTGCCACTTTTTCTCCTGTACTTACTCTCTTCCTTTTTTCGTTATAAAGAGATTTCCTTTGTGACACTATTTGCTCTAACAGGATTTGACCTGTGGTATTCTGGATGCTTCACTCTGTTACATTTTAAGCACTTTCTATTTGCCTGCTTTCCTTCACCCTAATGATGCCCACAGAGATGTAATTTTCTCACTTCTCTTTTTCTATTATCACCTTATCTGGCCTTTGCCCACTCTCTTTTCTGCTACACATGGCATGTCTCTGGGTGCCCTTTTGTCCTCCCATCTTGATTTTATGAGAAGTATTTATTTCCATGTTTTCTGTATTTGCCTGGATGTATTCTTACAGAGCTGATAGTAAGACTCTTCTGTCTCAGCAGGAAACGATTGCTCATGGCAATTACGCCTGCTGTCTTCCTTTTCATTTTCCTCCAGCTCTTGATGAAATTGTGTTTCCAGAAACCCTATGAATTCTTTCTCAGACTCTTACATAACTCAGTATATTCAGCCATTTCTTTCTCATCCACATTTTTTGTTTGTTTGGTCGGTTGGGTATTTGGCTCAAATTCTCTCCAAATAATTTGGTGCCTATTGTATCTTCGGTTTCTCTCACACTGTAGATGGTCTCCTGCATCTGAATGGATGGCTCGAGACTCAGGCACATTCGGTTGGTATTTGTATCATTAACTGCAGAATGAGTCTGTGAACCTGCCAGTTGCTGTGCTGCTTGTGACTCTGTTTTATTGATTTGTTGTTTGGGGGGGACTGTTTGTTCGCTCTTCTGTGGGGAAGGGACGTTCATTTTGGGCCCAGTCTTAGGGCTAAAGTTTAGAATGTGTTCCTTTGTTCGAAGTTTATGTTCTTTATATCTTTATAGAGTTTGCCCCTTAGGCAAAGCTCAGTGTGTGTGTGTGTGTGTGTGTGTGTGTGTGTGTTCTGGGAATAATTCTAGAGGATATTTCATTGGATTTGAAACAGAGGCTCCAACATCTTCTCCATGAATTGATCAACACTTGAGGATAACTTCTCAATTCCACTTCCCCCAACCCCACCCGACCCAGTCCCAACCCCTTGCCCTGCCTCACTCTCAAGATTAGGGTTCCATCCCGGGAAAGAACGCCAGCAAAGTTAAGGCAGAAACCCCTGACAGGCCCTTACACACCACTCTGGGGTTCAGAGGAAGCCAGTAGCATCATGGGAAGGGGCTAGGGATGAGGCAGGAGGTAACACAAGAGAAGATAATCCAAAAGCAACTCGGATTCCTGGGATCCTTTCTTTGGGCCATGAGGTTCACTGATAGTGAATGTTACTTAGGAACAAACAAGACTGATGGCCTCTATCTGTTGAGACAGGGAAGGAGAAAATTCATCCCAAACCCCACCGAATAAGCAAGGGAGTGGAGGAGAGGTGGGTAATACTGAACCTTGGCTGCATTTCCTGGTTAGGTCAGAAGAGAGGGCAGCACAGGTTCTGCGAGGAGGGCATGATGATCCCTTGGAAAGGAGTTGGGAGAGGCAGAGGCAGCGAGGCGGGGCCTAACATCCTCAGAGCTTTCATTATGGCAACTGCTCCCATCCACCTCATTCCCCTCCATGCATGGTACCCCCGTGAACTTTGAACCCTGCTAGGGGTGCCATCAAAGTTTGATCGATGTGTAAACTATATTTTTGCTGTAATAGGGAATACATACTGGCAATGTCTGCCCGATAAAATCTTGAGCTGAATGGGTCACAGTATGGAGCCTGGGGTCTGGTACAAGTTCCTGCCAATAGAAGGAAACGGGTTTAGTGTGATGTCAAGCCAGCCTGAAAAAGAGACTCCACATTCAATGCAGCTCACTAAACCTTTGCCCTTATGAATTTATAAGATCGTGTACCCTGCCGGTTAGCAATTCTATGCAAACAGAGTCAGCAAATAAATGATGTGATGACTATTGAAAACTTTTTTCAATGTTCTTATTTTTTTCCTTTGAAGAGGTGTTGACCTTCAAATGCACTGACAAAAAAAAAATTCAAGTATTCAGAAGGTTGCCAGGCATTCAGAAAGAATCGGTGAAAAAAATGATCTGATTTTAGAAAGCTAGAAATTAAAAAATAAAAATAATACCTATACATTCTCTTCCTCCCTCTGAAGATACCCAAAATGTCACCAATAGAAATTTGAGAGGCAGTATAATGGAACAAACACTGGCATCAGAAAATGAAGACTTTGACCCAAGTCTGCCTTTCACATGGCCTATGTCCCTCCCTGGGCAAGTCACTGAAATCAGGTTTTCAGCTACTTTTTCCATACAATGGAAAAGTTGAACCTCATCGTTAGCAAGGCCCAATTCAAGAAAACTAAACACATCAACGGACTAAATGTGTTCCTTTGTTCACTCAAAATGCAAATTACTTTACTGATCCCCATGGCAAAAAAATAAAAAGAATCTTCTATCAATTACTTTATGGGTAGGAGACTCTGCATGATAATATAACTATGCCTTTATTTAAAAGGTTGGTATCTGGACACTTTTAAAGAAGAGACAATAAAGACACTATTTTCTAATCTTTCAATCCTTACAGCTGTCCAAATTGCATCAGAACATTCACAAAATGCATTCACAACCACTATCAAATTTCTTCCTCCAAGACACCATGAGAGAAAAGTATAATTATCACCTCCGTTTTACACGCGGGAAAACTAAAGCTCAAAATAACTTTCTAAGGACAGTGAATTGGAAGCAGAGTTGAAGCTAGAGTTAGTTCATTACAAGGGTGCCTGGTTTGGCTCAGTCGGTTAAGTGCCCAACTTCAGCTCGGGTTACGATCTCACGGTTCGTGAGTTCAAGCCCCGCATTGGGTTCTGTGCTGACAGCTCAGAGCCTGGAGCCTGCTTCGGATTCTGTGTCTCCCTCTCTCTCTCTCTCTCTCTCTCTGCCCCTCCCCTACTTGTGCTCTCTCTCTCTCTCTCTCAAAAAACATTTTTAGAGTTAGTTCATTACATACAATGCAGAGTACAATGTGATTTTCTTATACTGTATAATGAAATGTGTCAACATTTAGAAGAT
The DNA here is from genome assembly GCF_023721935.1 of Panthera uncia. Classification (NCBI taxonomy): domain Eukaryota; kingdom Metazoa; phylum Chordata; class Mammalia; order Carnivora; family Felidae; genus Panthera; species Panthera uncia. The sequence continues at coordinate 58,758,003 of NW_026057584.1, read as the reverse complement.
CTACAGAGCTCGGTGAACCATTATGGTCCAAATGAACAATGAATAACATAAACCCATGCATGGGTAAGTGATCCATGCAAAGTACAAGATAGATCAACGGGCTACAATATAACAGAATATGAAAATTTCATCGATCTGTTTTCAAACTTCATATTGGAATTAACCATCTAGAACTACCACTTGTTGAGCTTGAGAGTAGTATCAAGAATGAATTTCCACAATTATCTGAAACAGTTATGACAGTTCTGCTTCCTTTTCCAACCGTATCTGCGGGAAGCTGGGTTTTTTGTCTATACGTCAACTTCGAACAAAACAACACACCCCAGCAGATTAGATGCCAAAACAGATGTGAGAATCCAGTGGTCTTCTAATAAATTAGATATTAAAGACATCTATAAAAATATAAAGTGATGGCACTCTTCTATGTTTGTTTCCGAAAATAGAACTTTAAAAAAATTTAGAATGTTACTTGTGTTAACAGGCAATGAGACTGTTGCTCTTATTTTTTCATGAATTATTAAATAAATATTTTAATCTTTTCTCAGTTTTAACTTCTAGCATGGCAAATGTGAGTAGATATAATCTCTACAAACAAAATCTCTCTGGGGTTCTCAGTAACTTTTAATAATATAAAGGGATCCTGAGACCAAAAAGTACAGAGAAGGAAGGCCACTATATGATGATAGAAGAATCATTTCACCAGGAAGATACAACAATCTCAAACCTGCATGCACTTAAAAAAAAAAAAGGCCTCAAAATACATAAAGCATAGAGATTGGCAAATCTACCATCATAAAGGAAGGTCTAATTGTATCTCTCTCAATTATTGTTAGGTCAAGCAAGCAAAAATGGGTCCAGAGATTGCGTCGGTTGGGTCCTGGCAGCAAGATGATGCCATATTGATATGAAATGAAGAGAGAGAGTTTAATTAAATATTCACCAGGTATGGGCAAGGTTATAATATTTAATTAAATATTCACAAGGTATGGGCAAGGTCCACCAAAGATGGACGGAGAAGCACATCCAGGGCTAGCCACAGGGCGACAGGGGCTAAACGGCCGAGAAGAAGACTTGGTCACCAACACCAGTGAGAGCTGTGGCTGAAGGAGAGGGTGTCTGACAAGCTCCGAGACCTCTGACAGAGGACTGTGTCTTTGCCAAAATGGCTCAGCAGGAGGAAGCTGGAAGAGTTATTATTCTGACCTTTCTCTCTGCATCTTCCCACTCTCCTCCCCATATCTCCACTGGCTGAGCCCAAAGAAGCCCAGGGTGGGGAGTTTTTGATAGAGTTCATACAGGTCAGCCTCCCACAGCACAAATCAGGGTGAGGAAACGTAGAAAGTAAATCCGAAGGGGCAAAAGGAGAAGATTCAACACGGAGATCACTGACCTGAACATCATGTACAGGTCAGTGTGCCAGATGACAGCAGAACCCAGGCTCCAACATTTAGAGAATATGTACTCTTCCAAAGCACAAAACATGGACCGTTTACAAAAACTGACCACAATTCTAGGCCAACAAGCAAGTCTCAGCAAATTTCAAAAAAATCCGTGTCAAATAGAACCTGTCCTTAACCACAAAACAATTCAATGGGGTGGGGGGTGGGGGGCGGGGAGGAGAAGCCAATAACAAAAAGATGAGGAGGAAACCCACATATTTGGAAATTTTAAGAAGAAACATTTAGAAACTCAAGAAAAAAATCATGGACGTTTAGACATATTCAAAAATTGACGATAACCAATTTATGTAAAGAAGCCAAATGTCCATCGATGGATAAATGGATAAAGAAGATGTGGTGTGTGTGTGTGTGTGTGTGTACATATATATATATATATATATATATGGAGTATTATTCAGCAATCCATATATATATGGATATATACTCAGCGATATATATACATATATATGTACATATATAGAGTATTATTCAGCAATCAAAAAGAATGAAATCTTGCCATTTGCAACAACCTGGATGGAACTAGAGGGTATTATGCTAAGTGAAATAAGTCAGAGAAAGACAAATATCATGATTTCACTCATATGTGGAATTTAAGAAACAGAACAGATAAACATAAGGGAAGGGAAGCAAAAATAAGATAAAAAAAGAGAGGGAGGCAAACCATAAGAGATTCTTAAATACAGAGAACTAAAGGTTGCTGGAGGGACGGGGGGATGGGTTAAATGGACGAGGGGCATTAAGGAGGGCACTTGTCAGGATGAGCACCTGGCTGTTGTATGTAAGTGATGGATCACTAAATCCTACTCCTGAAGACATTATTGAACTATATATTAACTGACTTGGATTTAAATTAAAAAAAAAAAAAGAAAAGAAATATGATAGTGTCACAAATACAGACCACATATCTAATTTAAAAATTGCCGTAGCCATATTATAAAAGTAAAAAGAAATAGATGAAGTGAATTTTATTTTACCCAACATATCCAAAATATCATTTAAACATGAAATATTAGAATTATTAATAAGGTGCTTCTAAAAAAATTAATGATAATGAAAATACTACACACCAAACCTTGCAGATATAGCAAAAATTGTACTCAGAGAGAAATGTATATCCTAAAATGCATAAGTTAGATCATTTAGAAACTAAGAACTAATGAGCTAAGCATCCAATTCAGGGCATTAAAAGAAAAACAAAAAAAGATGCTAAAAATGTAAACACACAAGTGAATGAAATAGAAAACAAAAGTAAAAGGCGGACGATCCACAAAGCCAAGTGTTGGTGGTATGATAAGATTGAAAAGCAACAAAACAAACTGTGAAATCGGGCTCTTACAAAAGATGAGCAAGCAAGATCACACAAATAAAATCTCATCCCTGCGTCCCCCTTGGTGGCCTCAGTCCACACATCTCTAACCTGCAGCCATCAGGTGCTGTGCTTTCTGTGCGCTGGAAGGGTGGGTGGGTGTATTTGAAGTCGCAGCCTAAATGAGCCAAGGACACAACCGATCGGGCCTGTGGAGTTTCCACCCGCTGTGTCCCAGCTGAGCCATAGCTGCTCCGGGTCCGCAGGGCAAGCTGCTTGCCAGCTGAAAGAGCCGGCGAAGAGCCAAGGGGCTGCCGAGCACCTGAAGCGGAAGCAGACAGGGAGCGAAGCTGCTGGGGGAAAAACACAGGCTGCCGACTGGGGAGGCTCAACAAGCAAAAGGCAAATCAGAGGCGAGTCAGTATTTCACCATCCGCCAGCGCTGCATTTGCTACTCGTGAGGCGTGTGAACACCCCCATTCGGGGGGATGTGGGGTCCTGGAGGGCTCTCCGTGGCTACAGGAAATCTTTTGTTCATGCTGGTTGGGGAATTGTCTTTTGGTGTTCGTATTCTCCGTTTTTCCTCCGCTGTCTTCTAATACCTTTTCTGCAGGGACCGCAGAATCTCGCGGGCCCCGGTCATGTGTATAACAGAGGCCCATCCACGCGTGCTAAGTCAAGATGTGTAGGCCAGAAAGAAAACACTCACCCAAATCGGCCGAACCCAAAGTTTTATAGGCATGGAAGGCCGTGAGAAGGAAAAAGAATTGCGAGTCAGGTACACAGAGTCATTTGCAGCTTCATGATCTCTGAAGGGAAGCGGCATTTCTAAACCGTAGGTGTGGAACTGAGGTTGGCTAGGACAGGTGCTGTTACACAGGGTACATTATCGCCAACTGGTCACCCATTGTAAATGAGTAATATCAACACTCTGCCTTGGAAATCTATTTGTTGTTAATGTACCTCAAACCACGGCCAAATAAACTCTTAAAATGGCAATACGGTGATTCATTTTCTCACACCCAAAGCCAGTTCAAGTCCTTTTGACTCTTGAAATGATCAGTCATTAATCTGCTAAAATGTTCCATGTAGTTGGAGAGAAAGCCCTGAATTCCAGTTTATCGGAAATTCAATTCGGAGTTCAATTAAAAATATCAATATTCTTCATTCAGAGAAACATCCCCCAAATAACGCTTTCATTTCCAATTTTAGTTAAAGGAACAGTCTGAGAAATTGCATGTTTTGTTGCTTTACACACCCATTAAAAAGCAGAAATAGGGGCACCTGGGTGCCTCAATCGGTTAAGCCTCCAACTTCAGCTCAGGTCATGATCTCATGGTTCATGAGTTCCAGCACCACGTCCGGCTCTGTGCTGACAGCCTGGAGCCTGCTTTGGATTCTGTGTCTCCCTCTCTCTCTCTCTGCTCCTCCCTGCCTCACACTCTCTCTCCGTCCTTCAAAAATAAATAAAATTAAAAAAAAAAAAAGAACAGAAATAGACTACAAGTGATTGATACTATTACTTCTGGCGATGACTTTACAATTCTTGCCCTGTTTATTTATAATCACCGTAAGTGAAATATGCGTCTTTATTTATTTAATCTTTAAGGAAAGAGACCTCGTTTGTTACCCAGTCATTTCTTCAACCTGATAGAGCTCAGACTTGAAAAAGAATTTTCTGGTTTCAGTATCTGGGTATGATGAGATTTCCATGGACCATTATAGTCTTTCCTATATTTTTTGATCTTTCATCTGGATTGTTTCTGTATATATGTAATGCCATCTCCTTGCTTTTTAATTCTATGACGTGGAAATCAGAAACAATCTTTATAATCTCAAAGTGTCCAGTGAATATACTGCATAATGGTTTGACCGACTGCTCCAAGGTCTGTATTATACAGGCAGTTGTACTCCTACTATCTATCAAACCAAGGATGTAGATAAGGTAATAAACCTCCAGCTAAAGCTTATTACACAGGACTGTAATTCTTCTCAATTCTTCTTAAGAATTACCGTAAGCAAAATACGAATGTTTCCTTGTTTCAGGCTATTTTTCCTCCTTTGCAAACTGAGCATTATTTTCATTAAAAATTGTCATGTAATTCCGTGATAAGGCTTACTGCAAATAGTTTAGAAATACACGTGCAGGCCTGCACTTAGGGTACCTGGGGCTCATCTTATTTAAATAAAAACATGGCCTCTGTGCAAGAGCAATGCTGAATTTTCACCCAAAATTGCATAAGCCTAGCATGTAAATGATGTGTAAATGAAGTGTTCCCTGAACAGGCATTAAGCGAGCATTAAGAGGGAAGACCATAACAGTCCATCATTTCAATGGTCCCAGCCCAAAGGTGCTTGAGTCGCTTTGACACAACAGAGTGTGACAGCTTCATAGGCATTGTTTCAGGCCGCTGAGTCCAAACTCAGTGGAAAAGAGGGAATAAAACTAGGCCCAACGAGTCACTGATGGCTGGACCCCAGCTCTTCGCCCCAGCCAGCACAGTCCATCAGTTTTCTAGATTGGACTCACCAACTTGATCCATGGGAAGGAGGATTTTATGTAGCTTTGCTTTAAGTAAACGATGACCAGTTGTTGTAGAAATAACCCAATCAGTTAACTTTTTATTTGAATCCAAACTCTGGGCAGTGCTTGTGGGGTGCTCCCCAAAAGGATAAGAAGTGTTCCCTGGAACAGCTTGGAGGGTGCGGTCTCTCCGGAGTCCCTGCTCCAGTCTTTGCCTCACAGGTTGACGGTGTGCAGGGTGAAAGCCTAATGATCATATTTTGCTATGAGTGTTCAGGATAAAAACAGGCTGCCTTTTGCCAGCCAAGGATTAATAGTCATACATCTTTCCCCATTAAAAGAATCCCCATACGACAATCCAACCTCAGTAATAATGCATCCATTCATACAGGAAAATAGATCCAATGCCGTTGTCATAGGATCACCACACATCCCAGTACCTACTACTAAGCCTTGAACATGATAGGTACTCAAATCTATATTACTCAAGTCAACCTTGGGTTATTTCTCAATTATCAAGGATGAGTATTTAGCCTTCATCCACAAACTTTCATCCAACCCCCTAGACCCACATTTGCCCCATGTCCAGCTGGAGGTGGGCGTGAAATCTGTGTCATAGAACCCAGTATCATCAGTCAGTTTGTGAGAAAATTACCCATCATTGACCTCATTAGTATCATTCTCCACTCCTATCAACAACCCACAGAATAGTTTATTTCTCAGTTATATTGCTGAAGGAATATGTTTTAGGTCTAATAAGGAAATTAAATATCTAGGTATCCACATCAAAGAATATATACCCAGAAAATAAAGGAATAAATATATGTATATGCCTACACAGCATTCACACACACACACACACACACACACACACACATATATATATATAAAACACACACAGCATAGCAATCCAACCTCATATATTATTTTCCAAATCATCTTTTTAAGAGCAAATCTTAATTTTCATCATTTTTATGACATTTCTTTTTAATGCATGACTACGATAATGTAATTTAACCTTTTCTTAATATTTAGGATTGACTTTAGAAATTCAAGTTAGTGTTCTCTCCTGTAACACAGTGGTGCTCTCAGGGCCTATTAATGTACCTAGGACTCCCTTTTTTGCTAGACTGAAAGGCTTCAATTTGGGGAGAGGAATGTCTATTTGGGGTTACTTCTTTACCTGCTCAAGGATCTCTGTCTCCTCAGACCAGAGAACCAGAGGTGATCACTTCTCCTTGCTGTCAGGTGTCTGCCTCCAACACTTTTCTTTCCTCCTCATTCCCACCCCCACCACTTTCTGCTTCTAAAATGCCTGTGAGAATGGTTCATTCACTCATTTCTTCATTCTACAAGTATTTATTGAAGTTCTACAATGTGCCAGGCACCGTCCTAGGGATAGCATAGAACCTGGTTCTTGTAGAACCCACAGCCTATGAGTGCACAGAGACATTAGTCAAAGGATCACAGAAATAAATGCAACATCACCTCTTAGGAATGAGGGAGCGATGGTGCAAGAGGCCCTGAGAGTACCAGGGAGGCCAGAGAAGGCTTCCTTGAGCAAGTGATGGTTGAGCTGATCTGAAGAGTTAATGTCACAAGGAAGGGCCTCGGGAGCATTCCTAGCAGAGGGAACACATGCATAGCTCTGTGGTCGAAGAGAAGGAAGACAGCCCATGACACAGGACCCCCGTGGCTACACCCAGGCCTTTTGGTATCCATTCTACGAGCAAAGGATGTATAAGTGGGTGGGGGTGGGGGGCAGGTGACAACCAATTTTGCAATTTGAAAACACTACTTTGGCTGCAGAGGGGAGGACAGTTTGGATGTGGGCAATCATGTGTAGTATATCCAACAGGAGAGTGTGGCACCGTCCAGGGATGGTGGCTTGGACAGAAGCGGGGGCTCTCAGTGAGGGTGCTGGAGACATCCGTGGACTTGGGTGGGAAAACAAGCAACTTCGGAGTGAAATGCAGTACTTCCTTCCACGATGAACGTCAACGCCAAACCACAGCAGTGTCAGCAGCACCTGTGACTCCAGCCAAGAGGAACCTCGGGCACTTTCAGATCACATCACAGTTGCTGCAGACAAATCGAGCTATCCCTTACGCGCATCACGACTGGAAAATTACTGTAGCTCTTGGGCTTGCCACGAGATCGGAGGACCCAAGGCATTTATAAAGAAGCCCATATATGATTGTGACTCAACTTTTAAACATATTTTGATAACAATGTTTTTAAGATGATTGGCTTCCTTTGTAATCCTCTGTATTTTATTTAATGAACTTAAGTCTCATTCTGAAAAGGAGCCCAGAGGCTCTACCAGACTGCCAAAGGTTTCCGGTGCACAAAGTAAGTGAAGAGCTCCCGTGGGTGAAGGGGATAGACCGTCTGAGAGCTATTTAGGAGGTCAGTGTGGCATGGCCCGGATGGGTTGAGCGAGGATGGAGAATGGCACCTGACCGTTCCTAGCGGTCTGGTTCCCGCGAAGGGGTGGGCGGTGAAGGTCTAGTGTTTCACTCAAGACAGAAGATACCAGGAGCTTGCAAGGACATCTGTGGATAAAGTGCAAGGGATTTTGTTAATGGGCTTGAGGGACATCTAGTTTGGCCACCTTTCTCACTTTGTAAGTCTCAGCAGACTCACAGCTAACTGAGAAATATTGGTAAATTGGGTAGGTGTCACCATACATACAAATATAAAAATATAAATAGGAATAGTTATCAAGAAAATTATAAGTTTCACAAACCACAAGAGACTCTTAAATGTAGAGAACAAGCTGAGGGTGTTGGGTGGGGGCATGGGCTAAATGGGTGATGGGCATTAAGGGGGACACTTGTTGGGATGAGCACTGGGTGTTACAAGTAAGTGATGAACCACTAAATTCTATTCCTGAAATCATTATTACAGTATATGTTAACTAACTTGGATTTAAATTTAAAAAAAGGAGAAGAAAATAACAAGTTTCTATTCAAGCAAAACACTTTCCAGTTACAAAGTATTTTTAATACTCACAAATGAAACAGTTACCAAAAAATCTGCCAATTCCTCACTAACACTGTTTTCCAGAGGATTGACTCTCTTTTTCCTGGAAGACAGTTTTCATTAAAACCTATAGTCAAGCGATGGATGCTGTCTCCCAACATCTTCCTTCCTTGGATCCCAATCTCCATTCTGTTTGTTTAAGACCCAAACTTCTATCGCAGCTCCTTCAGAAAAAAATCAGAAACAGCATCAACCCAAATATCCTCATTATTTCTATTTCTACACATGAGCAACATATTGGCTTTGCCAAAACAATTAAACAAACTTAAATTATGACTCACTAGCGAGAGAGTTCTCTGATGACTTCATCCAAGCCTCCTGCCAGCTATCCCATCAGGCGTCTGTTGAATCCTGGACAAGAGGAGGGTTGCAAACAGAGGAGTTTCAATTTGACGTCCGTCTCCATTCCTGTTTACCTTCAAAATCGCGTACACCTTCTAAACACTAATGTATTCAGATAGAGTTTTAAATATGAAAGTCAGACCGTGCCAGTCTGATTTGCCCTTGGCTCTGCAGAACTTGAGAGGGGTGTTCTCATTGTCTACTCTTTTCCCTTTCACCCGTGGAAAGAACATGTCAGGCAAGAATCCCTTCAAAAGCCTGTAGACGGGGCTTGAGAAAAAGTGGTTTTCTTGCCCTTGTCATTCTCAGGTGTCCATGGACACCGTGCCAGGGTTAAGACACTTTGTTTTTTCTCTTTGTTTTCTTTTACCCACGTACCAGGCCACAACTCTTTCCCGCAGAAGAATCTCAAAGAAATCAAAACCGTGGGGATTTTACGTCCCCTTCCCCAACAAGCACACTGTGACTATGATTCACCCTATGCTGAATGAGATCCATTTCAGTCGTCCTGCTCTCAAATTTCCAGACCTTCATACAAAATGTAAAGATTTGATTTGATTTGATTAGTGCACCTTCTTAGCGTTCAATCATTACCTTTGATCATGGGCTCGAGACAAAAAACAATTATTTTCAAAGGCATTAACTGCTACTCTAGGCTGCTTCTTGAGAGACCCAGTTCTTCTCTGTACTATAGAGCATTTCGACAAAAACTTTTGCATCAAACTGGTGAGTTTTTAAAGAAAATTCCAGATTAAAGTCTGCTTGGAAGACTGGACTTCCTGGCAGTTGGCTAAGGTTAGGCAGGTGGCTGGCCACATTTCTCAAACTTTATTTTTCCAATTTCCTATTACACAAATGATATAGAGTAAATAAATGTTGAAGGAAGAGAGAAGTTCGAAGAAAATAATGTAGTGAGCTTGTAAGTATCTTCCTCACACAGAGACCGTGACCTACGTTCTAGGGTAGAGGAGGCGTATTTGTTCAGTTTGTTTATCTAAGAAAGCAAAACGAAATCTGCATGTGTTAGAACTTTTTGAATGGTTGACTGCAAAGCTTGGAAACACAAACCAGCGAAAAAGAAAAAGTATCTCTCGTCTGATACCAGACCCCAAGAAGAGGGCCTCACCAATAATTGAATCAGCACCCCCAACACTGTCAAAGATCTCTTTCTCTTCCTTCTCTCCTCCTTTCTATCTGCTTCTCTCTGCTGGCTCACATCATTCTCACAAATCACCTTTACCTTCCAGGCTAGAACCAGAGCTACTTCGGTTCATATACATATATGATGCTGGGAGTTTACATATATATATATATATATATATATATATATGCATCCCAGCATCAAAGCAAGACAGTGAAGAACCTCTTCTTCCCTCTGACTGGCTTCTGTTTTCATAAATGCTGCAGAAAGACACCGGTCAGTCTAGTCCTGGACACAAGCCCCTTGTCAGACCAATCATGTTGCCAGGGAATATGGTCTTGTGATTGGCCCAGCTCCCGCCAGCTTCCTGTCCGGTGACAAGCACAATGCCAGGGAGGTGAGGTCAAATTTAAAAAGTGCAACTCCCTTTCAAATCATATATTAGACTAGGAACTTCCCGAAATACAGTCTCAGAAGGAAAGGAAAATGTTAAGTAAACAAAATAATGCCGTTTATGCGGCAATCGTGACTCTAGAGTCTTTACCAGGAAGACTTTGCCCTGGCGTGACACTTAAGATGCCAGAGATCGACGTAAGTTATTTTATACCAAAGCCCTTATTTCCCCCAAAATAAAATTATAATTGTGTGAATCATTAATAATGATGCAACATGGAAAAGAATAATTCTAGGGCATAAGGAAATGGGGAGATGTTGGTCAGAGGGGACAGAGTTTCAGTTATGCAGTTTCAATTATGAATAAGTTCCAGAGAGCTAATGTACAGCATTGTGACTAGTTAACAATACTGTACCGTGTACCTGAAATTTGCTAAGAGAGTAGATCTTAAATGTTCTCACCATGCACACACACAAAGGTAACTATGTGAGGTGATGGATGTGTTAATTAGCTTGATTATGGTGATCATTTTATAATGTATGCATATATCAAAACATCACGTTGTACACCTTAACTGTATTCAGTTTCATTTATCAATTATACCTCAAGAAATCTAGAAAAAAATCAATTAATTTAATTCCTTTTTAGGTTTTTACACATACACACACACACACACACACAGAGGAATAAATTCTATAGTAACATTAGGTGAAGATTTTTTTTTTTAATTTCTAGCATTCTCTGATATTCAAGTAGGTCTCTCGAAAGGTAAAACAAAACATTGAAGGGTTCTTTTTCTCATCATTTACAACAGGCTACATTAATAATTTTAGAGTGCCATTAATAATCTTTCCACATAAAAATAAATGTTCTAAAATTGTCCTAATTCAGCAACGTCAGCAGTGCCCAGGACACGAAATGAAAGTACCATAAACAAGTGTTATTAGTGGAAATGGCTATTTCCTTCAGCTCACAGACATAACAGGGCAACAGTAGGAGGCAGCGGGAAGGCGATTTTTCCACTCGGTGTCGACACCACAACCAACAGACGCACAGGACTCTGAACCGGAGGAACAGGAGGCTAGTGGCCATTGGCACCAGCCAGTGACCTCAGCCCTCCGGACCATCCTCTCCCTGGCTACACAAATGATAGGATTGGGGCAGACAAACTTTAAGATGCTTTCCGGTTCTGAAATATTATAATTCCAACCGAATCAGTTAACATAAGTGGGATGTAAAGGAGCCATTTGTTTAATGGCTTGGAGGAAAGCCAGCTGTCAGCCTCTCCTTTCCGAAATGTTTATGCCCCTTGCCACCGTCTGGGCACAAGGCACGCACATTGCAGTCCTTGTCCTCAGGGAGTCCGCAGTCTTGGGATGCAGAGGGGAGCCCGGTGTGTACACAGATCACTAGAACGCAATGTCCCGAGGGCTCTGGGGGAGTAGCAGGCAAGGGGCGGGGGAGGAAGTGACTAACCCACCCTGGGAGATGCCTAACAGAGGAGATGCTGTTCAACATGAGCCTGGAAAGGTGAGTTCAATAGATCGTCTGTGCAGATGGCCACGTTTGAGGGAAGAAAATCTGGGCAGGGGAGAAAGCAAGTGCCCAAGGAGCCCAGAATGTTCTGAGAAAGGAAATCTGGAGAGTAGACAGGTAGGGGGACCTCCCTTGTCGATGGGAAGACCCTCCTGGGCTTTCCCGCAGGAGTTAGGCACGTTCAGATCTGCCTCACAGAAAGCTCCCTGGTAGCAATGTGGAGGGTGAGTTAAGGAAAAGGAGCCTGAGGACAGGGACACCGGGCTATTGGGGATGTCCTGCATCAACAGCTGAGCCAGCTGAGGGGATCTGGATTAAGGCAGTGGTGGGGATGGCTTTGGGGGGTGCGGTGGGGCAGGGAGAGACAGGACAGGTGCTGCCTAGGAAGGACAAGCTTCCCGGGGCCCATGAACTACCTAATTTTTACCATGTTGGGGAAGAAAAATTTTTCTTGGACCTTCTTAATTTTACTACACAGGGGCCCCTGAATTAAACTAACAAAGGACAAATTAACAGGAGAAAAGTCACAGGACTTTTGTTAGGATTTACGTGCACAGGAGAGAAGAACTGAAACTCAAAAAAGCAGTCAGACCCAGAGATCATGTGCCACTTTAACAAAGGCAAGCGGGGTTGTGCTTCAGAGGCAGATACATCATGGGGGAGTAACCGGAAAACATATAGGTGAACTAATGGGAGATAAGTTATTTTCCTAAGTTCTGTTTATGCAAACTTAATTCAGTGCCAGCTCCCCGTCTTGCTCTTCCTTTCCTGGTGGGAGGAGAGGGTACCTTCAAAAAGGGAAATTCATGCCCTGCTTTTAGGCAGATTTTAAAGGAAGGCAGAGAATCCTTCCCGCCATCTGTTGATTCTCAACTGCCTCCAGCTCAGAATAATTCTTACACCGAATCGGCACATTTTGGGGTGGCATTTTCTGCTCCCTTTCAACTGCATGTGTGGCTCAGAGTTTAACCTCACTGAGCCTCACTTTCCTCACCTCCAAAATGAGGAAAAAACTTTGCAGATTTGCAGCTAAAATACTATGACACAATCCACTTGAACCACTCAAGATAACACTAAGTGTTCAGCAAGCATAAATCATCATCATTTTTGTTATCACACACCGCTATCCGGTTCTCCGGGATGGCACGGGGCCAGGATGGCCAGGCCCATCCAACCTTGCCGTGAGATCAGTGCAGGCTGGGGCTCAGTGGACAGGGGAACCCAGAGTCATCAAAAGTAGAAAAAGCCAGAAAATGAGGGAATAAGTATGTTTGGGGTACCAAGGGTCAAAGCTACAAAAGCCAGAATCCGTCATCTAAGTTAAAACCTGGCCCTAGCGTGGAGGCAGAATGGAGAACCAAAGGCAAGAAAGGCAGAAAGATGTGGGGACTAAGTAGGAAGCCGAAAGCAAGGTTTCGAGAAAGGAAAGAAGGTCCAGAACAGGACTGAAGAGCCCAGAGCCCAGAGCCCAGGGTGTGGGTGGCCCAGGTGGGTCAGAATGGCTTAAAAGACTGGCTGCATGGGAGCAGACATCCCTGACCACCACCCACTAATGACCTTGAGGATACCTCCCAACAAAAGAACAACTTTGTCGTGAAGAATCTCTCCACTCTCCAGAAAAAGAACAATTAAACCTTCCCCCGAAATCTTCCAGGTAAAAGGAAAAACATTCAGTCCTCATTGCCCTTCCCACCCAACACTGACACTATGAGGGAAGAGATCATTGAACAAAATAGGAACTTTTCATTGATTTGCAAAGCCTTGTTCTTAATGTTTTTCCTGTTTTAATCCTTTCCCCTGACACTGAGGTAAACACAGTCATCGTGTCCGTTTTACAGAGGAGTAAGGTGAGGCTTAGAATTGGTGAGTGACCGGGGTGAGGTCATCCAGCCAGTGAGATCCTGGCTGTGCAGTGTAGGAGCACCCCCTGAACCACCTGCCCCCCCTGGGGCAAAATGCCAGGTTGTGGAGAAGCAAGGGGCAGTGACGGAGAGGAGATAAAAGCCCAAGTCTCTTCCTCTGAGACTGGAGGGAATGTGGGGAAGGTTAAATAATGGGCTAAGGAAGTTAACAGCCTATATTTTCTCTGAATAGCCAGGCTTGGTTTGTGTAGAAAAGTTGGGAGTGGAGTGATGGTGGGGGAGCATGAGGCCTTCTGGAAGGAGCCCATTGTGGTGTGGCCTGTGGAGAAGGCATATACTAGAACCTTGCTATTTATCATGTGACCCCGATTCAGCAGCAGGAGCACCTGGGAGGGGACTCTGCCCCCCCCACCCCCCCCCACACACACACACACTCAGATTTACTGAGAATCTGCATGTTAACCGGACCCCCCTGGTGACTCATATGCACCATAAAGGGCAAGACATACTGTTCTGGAAGGCAAAATACCCAAGCCCAAAGCTTCAGTTTGAGCCCCAAAGTCAAGGGTCTATGGCCGCAATACTGTTTTGATTCTCCTCAAAACATAAATCTCTGGAAGAGACAGAAATGTTTGAGCCTGGGTCAGCAATTCTGGGCATGGTCTAGGTATCAAAGTCCAGAAGACAGGTGGAATGGGATGATTCCACAATGTTCCCTGACAGGAGCAGAAAGCAGAACTGAATGCATAGCCTTGTGCAGGAGAGTGTTCCTGTCACATATTCTGTGGTCTAGGGGGCAGTGTGTCCCATCCCACCCCACCATCCATCCAGTCATTATTGAACGGCCCCTATGAGCCAAGCACTATCCCAGCTGCAGGGAAAAACCACAGCAAATAAAATAGGCAAAGATCACTGCTTCCAAGAAGCTTTCATTCTACTAGGAAAAGAAAATAAATTAAGTGAAAATACACTGCATGCTAGATGGTGTAAGTACTACAGAGGAATATAAAGCAGAAAAGGATATGGATGATATCAGTGCTAGTTTGCACTTTTAGGTAGTGGGGCACAGGTAGATCCCCCTGAGAATGTGACATTAAGACCCAAAGAAGATGAGTGTGCAAGCTAGACAGTTATCTGGGGGAGGAGCATTGCAGACAGAATAAACAGCCAGTGCAAGGGTCCTGGGGCAGGAGTGTGCTTGGCTTGCTTAAGAAACAACGAGCCATCTGTGGTCGGAGAGGAATAAACAAGACCAGTAGGAGAACTGCTCAGAGAATCAGCACAGAAGCAGATCCTGTAAACCCTACGGAACCCAAAAGTTTTGCTTTTGCCACTGGTGACATGGCACCTCACAGTGAGGCGTGATGTGGCCCGACTTATGCTGTAGGATCGCTCTGGTGGCTGTATTGAGGAGAGGCAGAAGCAGGGAGAGCAGTGAGGAGGCTGCTGATAGAGTCAAGCCGAGAGAGGACGGGGACCCGTAGTCAGGTGGCAGCCGTGGCAGTGACGAGGAGAGGCTGGGTTCTGGATATTGAGAGAAGGTAGAGCCAAGAGGATTTCCTGTGGGAGGACTCCAGGGTGTTTGGCCCGAGTAACTGGAAAGACGCAGTTGCCCTCATCTGAAACGGGGAAGGCTGCAGGCAGAGCAGGCCAAACAAAAAAATCTGGAGCAATAGAGCACGGTTCGCAGTACTCGGGGAAAACATGTGTCATGTCCTCATCTCGCATGTTCTAAGAGCAAGTGGTGTTTTAGCTTTAGTTGGAAAAAGTGGTTAGGTGGTCCCTCCTCCCCCACTTAAAAGGATAAACGAAAATATCAAATTACCAAGACTTTGCCAAATGTCAACAGTGAGCTGGCACCAAACGCATCTGGGCCAGTACATCGCCCTGAGCACAAACAGTGAAGATCCAGCTCATCGCGATGGAAACCGAGGGCTGGACGTGACCACGGAATCTGGTTACCACTAGCGGCCATGCTTCCTGGCCCGCCCCTGGCTCCCATCTAGATTCTCTCAGAATGAACCCTTTAATGAATGCTACTTGGTTCTCGGCTTCTTCAGTCACCACTGAGCAGGGCCTTTCTCTGCCTACAGGGCCACCAGCAGGGCCAGGAGAAGACCTGTCACCTTGTGGTCACCATGTGTCACCATGTGGTCACACACCAGACAGGTCACCGTGTGGCCACGCCTGATTCACATTTGGAGACCTCTCTTTTCCTTCCAGCTTCGTTGAGATCTAACGGACCTATAACATTGTATAAGTTTGAGGCCTACAATGCGATGATTTCACACGTCTCCATTGTGAAATATTTACCACAATAAGGTTAGTTAACACATCCTTCACCTAGGACAGTTACCATTTTGTTGTTGCTGTCATTGTGGTAAGAACAGTAAAGTTCTACTCTCGTAGATACATCTCATGCTATACATTGTACATCCCTGGAACTTAGTCGTCTCATAACTTGAAGTTTGTGCCCATTGACCAGCATCTCCCCATGTCCTCCACCTCCTGGCCCCTGGCAACCACCATTCCACTCTGTTTCCGTAGGTTGATGGTTTCAGATCCCGCATACGAAGGAGGTCATATATTTATCTTTCTTTCCCTGTCTGATTTATATCACTCAGCCTCAAGTTCCAGCCATGTGGTAAATAGCAAGATTTCCTTCTTTTCTATGGCTAAATAATATTCTGTTGTATATATATATGCCACACTTTTTTTTTTTTTAACGTTTATTTATTTTTGGGACAGAGAGAGACAGAGCATGAACTGGGGAGGGGCAAAGAGAGAGGGAGACACAGAATCGGAAGCAGGCTCCAGGCTCCGAGCCATCAGCCCAGAGCCCGACGCGGGGCTCGAACTCACGGACCGCGAGATCGTGACCTGAGCTGAAGTCGGACGCTTAACCGACTGAGCCACCCAGGCGCCCCAATATGCCACACTTTCTTTAACAACTGACCCATCATTGAACCCTCAGGTTGTTTAGATGCCTTTGCTATTGTGAATAACGCTCAGTGGACATGGGAGTG
Source organism: Panthera uncia (assembly GCF_023721935.1). NCBI lineage: Eukaryota > Metazoa > Chordata > Mammalia > Carnivora > Felidae > Panthera > Panthera uncia. Next base: position 58,741,367 of record NW_026057584.1, on the reverse strand, counting down.
CACACATATCTTCAAGACAGTGAGTTCATCTCCTTTAGATATACACCCAAAAGTGGAATTGCTGGATCACTGGGTAGTTCCATTTTTAATTTTTTGAGGACATGTCATACTATTTACCGTAGCAGCTACACCGGTTTCCATTTCCACCAACAGAGCGCGCCTGGGTTCTCCCTCTCCACATCCTCACCAGCATTTGTTATCTCTTATTTTTTTGATAGTAATCATTCTAACAGGTATGTGAGGTGATATTTCATTATGGTTTCAATTTGCATTACCCTGGTGATCAATGACACGGAGCGCTTTTTCATGTATTTGTTGGTCATACGTATGTATTCTTTAGGAAAACGTCTATTCAAGTCCTCTGCTCGTTTAAAAAAACTTTTCTAATGCTTATTTATTTTTAAGAGAGACAGAGTGTGAGCGGGGGAGGGGCAGAGAGAGAGAGAGAGAGAGGGAGACACAGAATCCGAAGCAGGCTCCAGGCTCCGAGCTGCCAGCACAGAGCCCGATGCGGGGCTCGAACCCACGAACTGCGAGATCATGACCTGAGCCGAAGGTTGACACTTAAGTGACCGAGTCACCCAGGCGCTCCCTCTGCTCATTTTTAATTGATTGAGTTTTTGTTTTGTTGTCGTTGTCGTTGTTGTTTTGCTGGTGCGCTGTTCCTTATATATTTTGGATATTAACCCCTTATCAGATATAAGGTATGCAAATATTTTCTCCCATTCCGTAGGTTGCCTTTTCGTCTTTTTGATTGCTTCCGTTGCTGTGCAGAAGCTTCTTAGATTGATGTGTCACACTTGTTGATTTTTGCTTTTGTGCCTGTGCTTTTGCTGTCCTGTCCAACAAATCACTGCCAAGACTGATGTCAAGGATCTTTTCCCCTATGTTTCCTTCTAGGAGTTTTACAGTCTCCATTCTTATGGGTAAGTCCTTAATCCATTTTGAGTTAATTTTTGTGAGTGGAGCCAATAGGGGTCCAGTTTCACTCTTTTACAGGTAGATACCCAGTTTTCCCAACACTGGGAAAATTGAAGAGATTATAAATCTCTTTATTAAACATTTATGAAAATCAGAGGCGCCTGGGTGGTTCAGTCGGTTAAGCATCTGACTTCAGCTCAGGTCATGATCTCACAGTTCGTGGGTTCAAGCCCCGCATTGGGCTCTGTGCTGACAGCTCAGAGCCTGGAGCCTGCTTCAGATTCTGTGTCTCCCTCTCTCTCTCTCCCCTTCCCCCACTTTCTCTCTGTCTCTGTCTCTCAAAAATAAATAAACATTAAAAATAAATAAATAAAGGGGCACCTGGGTGGCCCAGTCGGTTGAGTGTCTGACTTCGGCTCAGGTCATGATCTTGTGGTCGGTGAGCTCGAGCCCCACGTCTGGCTCTGTGCTAACAGCTCAGAGCCTGGAGCCTGCTTCAGATTCTGTGTCTCCCACTCTCTCTGCCCCCTCACCCCCTCTCAAAAATAAATAAACATTAAAAAATATTTTTAAAAATAAGAAGCGATCATGTTCATTGTCAGTTTAACTGAATGTTACAGAGGACTTTCCTTAGTAGAAATGAACAGCAAATGGGTTTATTCAGCAAAAGAAAACAACAAAGATTTGCTAAATGGCTAATTATGTTTTTCAAAACCTAGACTCACTGACACCAAATTCACCAGGTACCAGCAATGCATTACCACTAAAATAGTAGGAGGAAATATATAGACTCTTTGCTGAATAATCCAGCAAACAGGGGCACCTGGTAGCTGAGTCGGTTGAGCATCTGATAGCTCACAGTTCATGGGTTCAAGACCCATGTCAGGCTCTGTGCTGACAGTGTGGAGCCTGCCTTGGATTCTGTGTCTCCTTCTCTCTGACCCTCCCCCACTTGCACATGCTCTCTCTCTCTCTCTCTCTCTCTCAAAAATAAACATAAAAAATTTTTTTAATAATAATCCACCGAACAAGCAAAACAACCAAATGATAGAATGTCTCCATCACTGCTTTATTTTTTTATCCAAGGATAATGTAAACTACATTGAAATTACCATAACATTTAAGATTTGCCGAAGCTTTCCGGCTAGAAATACACGACCATAAATTAGATGAACTCACACACTTTGTACTTCCGTGTGTTTTTGTGGGATTTCAGTTGCGCACAGAGAACCTGATTTCTTCGGAGAGTTATCTAGTTCAGGATTTCATCTCTGCTCTTGTACTTAAGTTTCTCCTCTATGTCTTTACTTTGGTGGGGGGAGGGGAAATGAGAGGTCCACAGAGTGTCCTGTCATGTGGATATGCAATCAATATTAACCCAAGATAATGTAAACGATGTGTTCTTCATACAAACAGGTCTCTGTTACTCTTCATACTCTGAAGAAGCATTCACACACAAAAACACAAAAGACAAATGCTGTAATGCCTTACAAAATAACTATGCGAGTTTCCAGGAGTATTCACCAAAACAATACCATCTGAATTGTTCTAGCCTGGATCCCTGCTGTTTTAACACACAAACACACAACCAGTTTATGCCACCTGCCAAGCAGCCTGTTTGATGCCTGCCAGGGAACGTCTGGGAATACTCTACTGTATTTGTAAGTGCACATTCCTACTGCTTGCCCATCCCCCCCTTCTCTTCTATATTATCAGACACGATGCTAAGCTGTCCATTGATATGTCATACCTCCAGCACCCCCAGCAACCGAAGCTGCATGCATGCCTTGCGAAGCCTCACGATTCTTTGCAGTGCACAGAAGACCTCTCAAGTCTCAGTCCCCTTGCAGTTGGGCATGGCCATGTGACTGTCCTGATCGATGGGCTATGAGAAGAAGGGAGTGTCATTTCTGGGATCTTGCAGGGCTATGAGAAAGCAACATTTCCAGATAGTACGGCTACATGGTGGGGGGCCCCTGTTTATCATGGTTTTGAGCCCCCTGCCGACTTGTGGGGAACATGCAACAGGAGCTAGAAACGAACATTGCTGTGCTGTTTAACACTGAGCTTTGACATCACTTGTTTCTGCGGTCTCCTGATGAACCTAATAACTTTAGCTGGCGTTGCTTCTGAGCCATCTGAACCAGCTGTTTCCCTTATCAATGTTCTGCCCATTCTCCAGCAGATCCTACTTCCCCGCCCTGGGGAAGGACACATAAATTTAATTGCACAGATCCAGAATTCCTCCAAGAGGTGACTTCTCCCTCATGAAGCACCCCTTCTTCTGGCCTACCTTAGCACACCTCCCTTGGTCTTCCCAGTCACATTCATGGGCATTCCAGGAAGACAACTGCCGGTAATCCCTGTGCAGCCAGGTCATACTTCCCAGACCCTTCTCCCAGGAAGCTCCCGTCCAGCCACCAGCTAGCTCCCTCCGGGTACGATCCTGGCCTTCCGGCTCCTCGCCAATCCACTCAAAGAATTCAGTTCACGGCTCGGTTTTTCTTTAAAAATTTTTTTAATGTTTATTTGTGAGAGAGAGAGACAGACAGACAGAGTGTGAGCAGGGGAGGGGCAGAGAGAGAGGGAGACACAGAATCCGAAGCAGGCTCCAGGCTCCGAGCTCCGAGCTGTCAGCACAGACAAACTCACAGACCTTGAGATCACGACCTGAGCTGAAGTCGGACGCTCAACCGACTGAGCCACCCAGGCGCCCCATTGGTTTCTCTAAACAGCAGACCAAGAATTGCTTCAGGACTTGCCAGAGATGCTACTTTCTCCCTCTGTTCACAAAGGAACCCTCATATTTCTGCATTTTCTCTCTTTTCTACCATGGAAGGAATCAGCCAGTTTCTACTGAGAGCCAGAAGCCCGAATCTGAAATGTAGGCCTGAGGCCACGGGGATGATCTCATATATCGTATTGTCCATTCCAGCTCAGGCAATTCCCATGCAGATGCTTCCAGCTAGAGCTCCTCTGTGCTCCACTTCTGATTTCCAGGGTTTCCTTGTCTGTTAAGCCTGCCCCCTCCTGTTATTTTTAGATTTGATTTTATTCCTTCAAGAGGGCCAGGGATGGGGAAGGGAGAAACTTTTTTTCCTTTTTAATTAAAAGCAGATGACAAAGACAACTCAGTCATGGAAAATAATAGGAGTCACACTGTCTCTCGGGCTCCCAATCGTGCATTTCCGCCATCAGCCTCGACTGAACAGAGCTGCAACAATGCTAATCGAGTCTCCCCTGCCTCTTCTGGAAGATACACATTATCTAAACAGATGTCTACTGGGATTCCATTAGAAAGCTGCATATGCCATTCTTCCTTTCCATTCCTGCTCACACAATGATTGCATTTTGGAGCTGGAGGGGGACTTCTATGACTACCTCCATATTCCCCAGGAGGAGCCCCGGGACAAGGGAGGTTAAGGGATGCGACTGGGAAGGTGTGGTGTGCTCAGGTCCCTCCATTCCCACCCTCCAAACACTGAGCCCGTCTGTTGAATCCGTGGTTCTCCGCCGCCCTAATAACCAAAATAGACCGAAAGCTCCTTCAGGTGGGACCCCTGCTTTCCATATTCTCTTCCTCAGTTCTCAGGTAACTGTACCAGGCAGATCAACGTTCATGGAGAAGCACTGGGTTTTCACACGTTCTTCCATAAACTCTTGTTGTTGCTTACTTCCTTTCCAACGACTGTGCTTCTCTCTCTCTCTCTCTCTCTCTCTCAACCGAACGCAGCCTTATGCATATTCTGTGAGCCTGGACATTTGTTCGCTTGCCTCTTTGCTAACTCAAAACTGTTTGATTCCAGTTTTTCTTAGAAGACTTCATTTGGATTCAGTCTCAAAGTCACATTATCAAATGTGTGCACAGTTAAAATGTTCTATTACCACATACAATAATTCAGTAGTCCTGGTCTCTGTGCTCGGGTAACTTACATAGAACAGAACATAGCACGTGTTCTGGTCATGGCATAGAACTTCGTTTTGCATTGTCAAACTCTTGCCTTTCTTCCTTGTTTCCCAAAGAAGAAGGTCATGGGGTGGGAGTGACCAGATGAAATCACTTACAGGTTATCCATGAGACTAGGCCACAGAAGGTCTGATAAAGACAACTTCTGATCATATCATATGGCAGGGAGGAAAAGCATGTGTTCTAGAATTTCTGTCTACCTCCCTAGGAAAATGAGAACTCTTGACTGTAAAAGATAGAAACCCAAGCTAGCTTGAGCAAAAAGACGAACTTATTTGAAGTGTCCCCTCCCCATCCGGGAAAAGCAAGAATGCCACTGGACATCAGAGACAGCTGGGACCAGGGACTCACAAACTCGCAGCATGCTCTCTTTTCTCTGCATCGGTCTCTGAGGCAGCGTTATTTCTGATGTTCCACGCTGATGTCCTCGTTGGGAAACCCTGAGCTCTTCCTCATCCTTACCTTAACCATCAGGGAAAGATTAGCTCTCTCTCCCCAGTTCCTGTTGCAAAACTCCCAGGGAATGATTCACTTGGTCTGACGAGGATGAGGTCCTTACTCCCATCCCTGAATATTGGGGGCTTTTCTCAGAAGAGGGGAAATCGTAGAGGGCTCTTCGGTCACCCTAATTCACATTTACCACGATATGCAGCAACGGGCAAGTTTCTTAACATCTCTGAGCCTCGGTTTCTCATTATAATAGGACAGGTTGGGAGGGGGCACAAAAACAATACCTTCTTCAAAGAGCTGTTGATTTCACATGGATAAGCAGTATTAATGGCTGGTGCGGTGTCTGGTCCATATGAAGCATCAATAAATGTTCATTTTTCCTTCAAGGTGAGTCTTAAAGTCAAGGAAGGAGTGAGCACATTAAAATGGAGAGGAAAAATTTTTGGAGCACAGGGAACCAAATGAGAAATGCGATACAGTTCAGAGTAAGAGGCACTATAGGAGTTGTTAAAAGGAGGGTAATTGAGCCTTAAATCATTCCCACCCATAAATCACCCACAAGATCCGTGTTCTAGAAAAAGGCGGGGGGGTGGGTAACATTAGCTATTGGGAACCTGGAATGTCAAGTTGACCAATGAATCTGTAGCTTGTGAGACATTCTTTGCCATCGAGGGGAAGATTATTTGAGTCAAGTAACATTTTAGGGCCAACATAAAAAGAATTGTAAAAGATTTGGATTTTGATGAACTCTGAGGAGCAAAAGCTGCATTTGCTCATATTCCCTTTATAACTTTCTGGAGTCCAGCCAATGAATATAGCCAGCTGTGCAGTAGGATAACTTGAATTGACTACACGTTCTACAAAAAGATTCCCTATGTTGTCTTCCCTCATACATTTCATCCTTAAGTTTTATGAGAAGATAAAATAGACTTCATATTACACATTTCTTCCATAAGATTACTACATCAATGAGGCACTGAAATCAATAGATTGTAAAATTTCCAGTTTTCCCAAAGCTTTCCCAAAGAGTTTAATACATCTCAGATCTGGCTTTTTTTTTTTTTTTTTTTTTTTTGCATTTGAATCGATTTGACTCCCACAAACATCTGTTCTTGATAAAATAATATGAAACTTAATGTCTTCATGGTGGCACAGAATCAAACTCTACCTCCTCTCCTCACTCCTCATCCAGTTCTTCCATAGTCCCCATGTCATCTGCTCTCCCAGTTTGTAAATGACCATGATGTCTTGCTCTCCAGCATTCACCTGCCCCTGGTTTCCATTTTCCTAGACACACGTGGGCGACCAAAGGTGGTGGCCACAACTCCTCATCACCTGTGGTTCGTGGCGTCTTATACAGCTGAATCTTTACACTTGCCAGATTCATTCCACTCCCTTGAGTTTGACTCAGCCTAGATCCTGGCTCTAAGACCCACTCCCTCAGTGAAGACTTCTCTTAACTCTCCCAGCACATGGCACATTCTCCTCTAAGCTCTTACTTACACCCTCAATACTTATCAGTACTTTAAGCAAAGGCTGCTTAGCATTGCAATTTAATTTTTACGTGCCCATGTCTGGGACCTTGTTGTCTACTTGTTCCCTGGTACCAAGCCCAATGCCGATACATAGAGGCTCCATAAATACATGCATGAATGAATAAATGAATGAATGAGTTGACGGAATGCATTTCTACACAGCTTGGCATTTTTAATCTTTGGGAATTGAGGTCTACATCAGACTTAAGTCTAAATACAGCAGATTTTAGCTCAATCTTGTCAGTTACTCTTATCACAAATTACGTTATGGATCTGGGAGACACTAGGATCAGCAGATGGAGATAGAATTAAACAGGGAGCTATTAGGAATGGCATGGAGCTGTGGCCAAGCACAGAGGTGGGACTGGGGACTAGGGATGGGCAATCATCCCAAACTCTGGTTCAGGAACCGAGTAACCTGCATTCCATCCAGGTCAACCACTGAAAAGCAGGTTCTGTGAACCAGGGCAAGTCATTGATTCTTTCTGAGCTCAAGAAAGTTCATATACATCTACCAATGTGTATACAAAGCCCCCCCGCGTAAGCAGAACAGATGACTACAGGGCTCAAGAAACATCTATGTGAAAGAAAGCAAGCCCAAAAAAGAGCTTTCATCATTTGTCTATTTCAGAAGAAATGTTCAGGAGCACGGGTGTTTAGGAGACCATCCTTTATGGGCTAAAATGACTAGAAGCAGCCTCTGTAAGTCACTGGAGAATTGGAAATACACTCTCGTCCTCTTGAATGTTCTTCAAGACTCAGTGAGAGGTAGATAGGTCCAAACAGAAAGGATGAAGGCTCTTCCCATCCCCTCCCCTCGACCCTTCCTGAACACAGTTGAGCACTACTAGCATTGTCATAAACATCTGACTGCTTAACAACCTGGTAAATAGTGGGACTGGGTCCCTGGGCACTGAATGACGGTGACAAAGGACTGAGGAAGAGGAGGAGGGGAGGGAAGGAAGAGGGAGAGGAGAGAAAGAAAGCCAACCTCCTTGAGACATTCCCATATGCCAAGCTCTGGGCCTCGGTCACTTTCTTACCTCACCTCACAAAGCAGCTCTCTGTTGCAGTGGGCAACCAAAGCCAAGGCCTTAGGAACTTGCCCATGGTCACATCTCTGAGTAGCAGAGGCACTCACCAGTCAAAATGCACAGGCTGCAAGGGACCAAGGGTGTCAAGGGACAGAAAAGAGACCCTGAGAGGGCAGATGGAGGATGCTTGAGGCTTGCTGGGGCCAGATCTGTGGCTTGTGAGACACTTTAAACATCAAGTCACCATCTGGTTTAATCCAGGTGTGATATTGTCCATCATGGGAAAGCAATGGGGGGGGGGGGGGGGGGGGGGGGGGGGGGGGGGGAGGTGAGGAGTCATGCTCTGGTGGAGCCCGAGCAGCTGGAGTGAGGGAGAGAGCGTGGCACAGGAGCTTGGGGACAGGGGCGACCTGCCCATGGGCACGAAGGATTTCCACAAACAATCAGTACACACATTAGTGTGTACCAATAAAACATGAGTCCTAGTTTAACCCCGTGCAGACACAGAGCATAAGGTTTCCTTATGTGTAGAGTAGGAGATTAAAAAAAATTTTAAAGTCCTTTGGCAACCTCTTTAACCCATCTCTAATGAGGTCCCAGATGTCTCAACGGGGCCACAAACCCAGCACATCTAACTGCATCTGTGAGGACATGGTCCCCCCTGTCTCTACCAGAAGGCCATCCTGGGAGCTCTGTTTGGAAGCTAAGGCAATTAATTGGCGTGCATGAACCTGGTGGGTAGAGTGATAGGGAGAGAAGAGGAGAGATTCCTAAAGCATGTCCCAAATTTATCTCAACTTTCACATTTGTGCTGGGAAAAACACACCCAATGTATAACCAACGGGGATAGCTCATTACTTCAATGTTCCAAGTTTTCAATCCGCTAGGCAACTTCTGAGAAAATGTCATCCCCCAGTGAGGGAGGGAGGAAGGGAAGGAGAGGGAGGGAGAGGGAAGGGGAGGGAAGGAGGAGGCCCACAGGAAGGTCTGAGGATTGCTACAGAGCCAGCGTCTCAGGAGAACATGATTGAAAACAAATCACAAGTTTGCCGCTTCAGAGATGTTAACCAAATCATGGAATAAAAATTTGTAATGAAAAATATGGGCTGATATATACATATTGTTTATGCAATACTCTGGCAATCATTCTGCAGAGATGTAAGGAAATCAGAGCACAAAAAGAGGGACATCCATCGCCCACACCTATGCCAGGCGAAAGGGGAAGGGATCTCTGGTTTAAATTTTAAGCCAAACATAGGGCACCTGGGTGGTTCAATCGGTTACGCGTCCGACTTCGGCTCAGGTCATGATCCGGTGGTTTGTGGGTTCGAGCCCTGTGTTGTGCTCTGTGCTGACAGTTCAGAGTTTGAAGCCTGCTTTGGATTCTGTGTCTCTCTCTCCCCATCTCTGCCCCTCCCCTGCTCACTCTCTGTCTCTCCCAAAAATAAAATTGAAAGCATTTTTTAATAAAATAAAATAAATAAATTTTAAGCCAAACATCAAACCATTAGTCAATAGTGATAGGGTAACAGTGAAAGGTAACAGTGAAAACGGAGCTGTCTGGATGTAGAATCCACGTAAAAGTGAAATGTTAACACTGCAAAGATCCCAGTCATTGGCCCAGGTTTCACAGTGGTAACAACACCGAGAGACTTCTCACTATGTGCAGGCACCTGTCCGGATGCTATTTGGTGTAACCCACTCAGCAACCCCATATGCAAAGTGCCAACCCCACACCCCGGTCACCAAGGGAGGAATTAAAAGGTCGTGCAAGTATGTGTAAGAGTCAAGGTTTGACTCCAGGCAGCCTGACTCCAGGAGTCCCCTTTGTTTATAATACTATAAACATTTCTTTATGTCCATGTCCCCTATGCTTATAATATTAAACACCAACATTTACTGGGTACTTAGCATGTTCCAGGCACTGTCCTAAGTGGTTATGAGATGGTATTCTCATCCTTTGTTTTTAAATGAAAAAACCGAGGCACAGGGAAGAGCTATAAATGACCCCAGATCTCAGAGTATGTTGTACAACCAGGGCTCAGAACTAAGTAGCCTGGTTCTGGGACTCATGGCCCTGGCCAGTGGATAATTGCCTAAGGAACACACACATCCGGGTTGAGGGAAAGCGTTCACTGAGATCTTAAAAGCATGAGAGAATCCCACTGCCTGAAATCTGATCAAGGTCATGCGTGGGGAAATTTTCCACCTGGCTGCCCACATTAGGGACACAGAATCATGGGAACAAGATGAAAAACATACCTCTTGATATTTTTGCCACGTGGGCTTGGACCCCAGTTTAACAAACGTGGCTTTGCCCTCGGTACCACCCTCTTGGCACCCGTGGGATGGTTCTCCACCCAGGTCAGGGCACCCTTGAACTCTTCGTTTTCTCAAAAAGATAGCCCTTCTGTTTAACTTCCCAGGTACATGAATCTGCCCCAACTAGTCCCACACGTAAGTGGACTCCAGCCCTCATCAGTGAACCTATTCACAGACTGACTGCCCGACCTACTCCAGCCCAAACCCCCACTGGATGAAGTCACATTTGTAGAAAGAAAACTTACTCTAGGTTCGGTTCTTGCATTTAGATGGGCCACCAGAAAGCCAAATATCTGGGCTGTGTTATCCTCCCCGCCCCCCTTGCAGAATTTCTTCCCTTGAGTTGCATTTGGATATTTTGCTGTCAACATTTACCAAAAATCTTCTGTGAAACCGTTAAATGAAACTCCTATAGCATCTGCCATAGGAAAAAAATTGAGGATATTGTCTACTGTATCACCCAGTCCCCATAGGAAAGACCCCATAACAAACCTGCTCTTTTTCAAGCTCAAAAAAGCTTTACTCATCTTGAGGAAATAGTATGTTTTGTCACTTCTGAGCATGAACATTATGTCTTAACTGCCCATCCCTTTTTCTATCTCCCTCTCACTTCTTAAAGCTTCTAGGAAGCTCAGAGTCAAACTTGAAATTGAAGGTACGGACCTTCTTAGTCTCTACAAGAGGCCATAAAACTTGTAATCTTACCATCTCATAGGAAAAAAATTAAGGTATATATTATTTGGTGTAATTAAGGTGTATATTTATTTCCCTATTTATAAGTTCTATGCATGTACATGATTATATATTATTAACTGATATTTTAAAGCACAATATACAAGGGGCGCCTGGATGGCGCAGTCGGTTAAGCGTCCGACTTCAGCCAGGTCACGATCTCGCGGTCCGTGAGTTCGAGCCCCGCGTCAGGCTCTGGGCCGATGGCTCAGAGCCTGGAGCCTGTTTCCGATTCTGTGTCTCCCTCTCTCTCTGCCCCTCCCCCGTTCATGCTCTGTCTCTCTCTGTCCCAAAAATAAATAAAAACGTTAAAGCACAATATACACAGAGGGCAAAGTTCACTGTTCATGACTAAGGATATAAATTCATATTTTAAAATGTCTTCTAATAATTTCAAAATCGTTTTGGCCTTTTCTCTCAGACCTCGCTAGATTAGACTGTCATCGCACTTGCTCTTAGTGAAGCTGAGACAGAGCTTGCCCAGGCAGCCCGGGAAGGATCAGCAGATGGTACTAGCATGAAAGGCAAACCAGCAGTTTCTTTGCAGGGATATTTTGAAGATACTATCCTCCTTTTGCGAGGAGATACTTAAGCATGGGTAATAGAAACCAGAATCCGCGTAACTGGACGCAGGTGCACGGCAAGATGCCACAGGTTGCCAACGGCAACCCAGCCAGCCAGCAAGGAGGCTTTTCGGCATCTCTGGGTGTGGAGAGCCTGCCCAGAGCTCCGCAGACACCGTCCGGGAGTGTCACGGGCTGGCCGAGGGAAGCATGTGACAGGCGCGCGTTAAACAGGACGAGATCTCAATGGCTCTCATTTTAAGATGAAAAGTCTCTAACTAAACATTCTGATATGGGTGCTTGCCACACTACAGTTGATCTGATGTACAGATCACGTCCCTTCGGAATCCATCTATCTCTGTCCTCTATCTTGGTTTACCTTATCCTGGTCCTGACCTCCTAGTCATGTGCTCTCCTCTCGGTCACTCTATTTTTAGTCCTACTTACCATTATTTCTGGCCTGGGTCGTCCTGAAATCCTTTATGGAGTGGGAACGTACCTTCCTCCACGTCATGAGCAGGATGGATAGAAGAAACAAAGAGGAGGCTTTTTCTCAGCGTCCATATTGTTCACTTCAGCTAATGGTGTATTTGGGATTCTTTCATGTAAAAGAAGTCTCGGGGGTGAGTCAGGCAGCTCCATGAAATTATCTGGGACTCAGCGGCCTGCAGTCACTCCTAAGAGTGGTCTTCCTGTCTGTCATCTTCCAGCAGCTAGAGCTCCAACCACCACGTCCGTTCTCCAGGCTGACAGCAACAGGACGGAGGGGTGGGGCACCCCCAGCAGAAGGGCTCCATGCCGCTTGCCCTCGCACAGCCTCACCCAGGTAGGAGGTAGAGTGAGAGGGCCGTGAGGGTGGGTGAGAAACAGTAAAAGTCAGGGAGGGGCGCCTCGGTGGCTCAGTCTGCTAAGCTTCCTGCTTCTGGTTTGCGCTCTGGTCATGATCTCATGGTTTGGGAGTTTGAGCCCCGTGTCCAGAATCTCCCCATTTGGGATTCTCTTTCTTTCCTTCTCTCTCTCTGCCCCTCCCCTGCTCATGCTAGCTCTCTCTCTCTCTCTCTCTCTCTCTCTCAAAATAAATAAATAAACTTTAAAGATAATAAGTAAATAGATATGTGTCAGGGAGAATGGAGATTGGGAGAATGATAAGCAGTTTTCGCCACATCTGTTTTAAGATTCGAGATCTTTCAGGGTCTCCTGGGTGGCTCAGTTGGTTGAGTGTCTGACACTTGATTTGGACTCAGGTCATGATCTCACAGTTCGTGAGTTCGAGCCCTGCATTGACAGCACAGAGCTGCTTGGGATTCTGTCTCTCTCTGCCCCTCCCCCGCTTGCTCTCTATATCTCTCAATATAAATTTAAAAAAAAATTTTAAATAAAGTTTAAAAAAATTAAGGTTTTCATTAGCTAAGTAGGACTCAGTATTAGAATGGCATTCAGGAGAATCCTCATTCTAGACCATCACCCTGAACCTAATTTGCATCTTTTTTTGCCCCCCATTCAAAGACCCAGTATCAATTACCACTCAAAGGTATTTAATTTTTTTTTAATGTTTATTTTTGAGACAGAGAGAGACAGAGCATGAATGGCGGAGGGTCAGAGAGAGAGGGAGACACAGAATCTGAAGCAGCCTCCAGGCTCCGAGCTGTCAGCACAGAGCCCGACTCGGGGCTCGAACTCACGGACCGTGAGATCATGACCTGAGCCGAAGTCGGACGCTCAACCGGCTGAGCCACCCAGGCGCCCCCCCACTCAAAGGTATTTAAAGTAAGAATCATCCCAGGAATACATTGTCCACTGTAGAAGCCCTAGAAAGTATGTGAATGCATAGTTAACACAGATGTACAGAAAGGCAAACATTTTTTTGTCTAAGAGAAACCACAATGGGTATCTTCTCAGACACAGTTGCACATCAGGTTTTGCAAACTGGATCCTCCTTCAATTAACTATTTAGTGAAACTTGCAGTGAATTGGGGTGGGGGAGACCTCCATCTTGTAACATGAATGATCATATTCTAACACGTCTGTGTCTGGATTTGAAACGTTCGCTTAGACTGTTCTAAGTTAGTGCCAGCTCTCCAGACTAAAACGTGGCCTCTGACACAAACCCGAAATGCAAGTGTCACGATGGGCATCGCCTCCTGTTTGAAGTCTCAGCTGCCACGTGTCTCCCAGAGACCCCAGTGGCAAGATGGTCCCTGGGATTTTGCTGCTTTCCCCTCGAACTGACTTCAAGAGCCAGACATATGAGCAGATGCTGAGTGGACAGTCTGCTGTTGTTGAACACGAGTCAGGGACAGAATTCATTGTGCAACGACGCACATCTCTCATCTTTCAGATGCCAAAAGTATAAAAATACCCCAGTGGGTCACTCACCAGAATAACATAGGCAGTGTTCCATTCATGAGCTCACACTGTGCCAGTGACATCACAGGAAGGCCTGTGCAGTTTACAACGAATCAACCAGAGACCCTAAAATAGATAGGCTCTCCCTTCCTGGGCCTCGCCCCTCCCACCAAACCTGGGGTGCTTGCTGGCTCGAGTTTACAGGAAAAGTCCAGGAACCTGGAGAGTTTCACTGAGCTGAAGAGTAAAACATATTGGGGATGGGGGTTGAATTTAACTGTGTACCTTATGAGTAATGAAATCGCCACAGCAAAAGGTGTGGTTTCCAGAAGGCTGACAGGCCGTGAGCACATTCACTCACCCGCCAGCATTAACTCCAGTGCATGAGGAGGGGAGGGAATCTCTCCCTCTGTTGTGTACTTTCCCCCTCTCCGAACTGCAAGTGAAAAAGGAAAACTATAAAACCAAGAGGCTGCATGTCCCCTGAGACATTTAGATTTAAGCTGGACCAAGCACTGCCCGTGTATCACAGGCCACAATTTCACCCTGGCAGGGAAGTGAACTAAGTGACTTAATGGGTATTTTCCATCTCTAATTTCCATGATTAAAAGAAAGAGGTTGAGAGGGGTACATGTGGAGCCTATTGTGAGTTTGCCAATGAATCCTAATTTAGATCAAAGAGAGTCAATGTGACACTGAACCATAAACACCCTAGTGTGCGTTACTTCAAGGAAGTTGTTAGTGCGTCCCCGATGGCTATTATGTGATATAGTTGCACTCTATAGCCTGCACCCTTTAATTACTAATATAGAAGAAAATCCCATATGAGAGGAAGGAATGTAAATGAGACCTCTGCTCTTTTGAACATTTTATGCATTTGCCAAATGAAAATTTGCTGTGGACTTTGGTTTTTCCTGATCGCTGTTGGTAGTGATCATTTGGCTCATGGGATTAAATCCGAATTTCCAAAAACGATTTCTGATCAGTGCACAGGTTTTAGATCTTTATGGATGCTTTGCACTGAGACATGGATCATCAGAACCAGATTGGGAACGACGTCTTTGAAGTTTTCAAAGGTAGGGAAGAAGCCCTCTTCCGTTCTCATCTTTCCTCACGCTGAGCGTTGCTCAGCGCGGGTCGAGGGGTACAGCTGAGAGAGGGACCTGTGGAGGCCAGAGCCTTGGTATCACCCCCAACTCGTGCACTATCCCCAACATGTGCCGGTAGCTCCTGTGTAGAGCGGATCGTGCTTTAGGGACACGGGTCTCGTTGTTGCGCACGACCACGCCTGCTGACGTGGGGTTTGCTCACGCTAAGATTTAAAAGCACAATTTTAAGAGAAGGATGGCCCCAAGGGTGCACTTGAACAGTGCGATTTTAAAGATATTTCCTTCTCTAGGATTCTTCTACCCTTAGCCTATGGGCACAAAAAGAGGATCGACAACAACTTGGCACTTAAATGAGGGGCTGAGTGTAGGACCAGGCCTTGTACCAAAGCGAAGATGCTCATTAGACACAACAACGACTGAAGATATTAACCATTCCAGGCGATTTGCCGTGACCAACACTGCATCTCGTTCAGTAAAGCAAACTCCTGCTTTGCCATCTGTCTCATACTACAAAGAGATAATAATAATAAAATCGTTGCTTCATGAGTACACCAGGTAGAGGATAATTCTCTGGTAGACCACATCAGTGTTCTTCTCCGAAGGATGCCATATTCTCAATGAGGCAGAGAACACAGGGGAGAGTGCGTGATTATGCACAAACGGGATGCCTAAAATCAAAAACCAATGCAGCATATGTCAGTATTTAAAGCCCCATCAAAGAAACATCCAACTTTTCAGCTGTAACCCAAATACAAATTTTCCTTACCCTGTCAATTAGCAGATTACACAACTTCTGTAGCAGGAAGACCATTCTGCCAGCAGAGCCGTAGTGTTTGGAATGGGTCCAGGTCAGACAGATGGTGTGGAAAAAGGATGCAATGAGACGTTCCCGATTGGCAGAGTCAACAGTTCTTCCGTGCGGCAAACAGAACCTTTGAAGGGCGGAGCCAAAAGGTAAAGTGTGTTTCCCACACCGCGGGAGAAGCACGCAGGCGGCCAGAATCACCAGGGTCATCAGTGACTAGCACAACAATGGGCTGGCTTCAGGGAAGCGTCTAGAGAAGAAAAATAGGCAAAACATTACATAAACGGAAAACTTGTTCTTTGGCACGTAAAAAGCGCCGCCCTCCTCCCCCAACCCTAAGCCAAAGGGGCATAAAAAGCAGAGCTATATCTTCTCCAAAACACAACGGTTAAATTAGTACAAGAAAGTGTTCTTGCTGTCTTTGGAATGCTGGCTATACTATAAACAATCAAATGATGTACCCACGAGGGGAAGACAAAGGATATTTGCTATATTGTTATTAAATTCCACCTGCACATGTCACACTCTGTTTGCAAAACTGGCTCGCTTACCGACAGCACCCATCCAGCTGCACAGAAAAGCTTGATTCAGGAGCTGACTATTGAAGTTACTATGCATAGTAATAACAATAACAGCCCACTGAATTCCAAAAGTGAGCTCTAAAATGTAATCACTTTGGGGCGCCTGGGTGGCTCAGTCGGTTAAGCGTCCAACTTCAGCCCGGGTCACGATCTCGTGGTCCATGAGTTCGAGCCCCGCGTCAGGCTCTGGGCTGATGGCTCAGAGCCTGGAGCCTGTTTCCAGTTCTGTCTCCCTCTCTCTCTGCCCCTCCCCCGTTCATGCTCTGTCTCTCTCTGTCTCAAAAATAAATAAACATTAAAAAAATAAAATAAAATGTAATCACTCATTGAGGATTTTTTTTTAATTTTTAAGAATTTAAATTCCCTTTCATTAAGATCAAAGAAGCAAGGCTATTTCATTAACTTAAACATCTTTAGGTCAGTAAAAGTGTCTTTGTAGCTATCTCTTTATTTTTTTATTTAAAAAAAAATTTTTTTTTAATGTTTATTTATTTTTGAGACAGAGAGAGACACAGCATGAACAGGGGAGGGGCAGAGAGAGAGGGAGACACAGAATCTGAAACAGGCTCCAGGCTCTGAGCGGTCAGCACAGAGCCTGACGCAGGGCTCGAACCCACGGACTGTGAGATCATGACCTGAGCCGAAGTCGGACGTTTAACCGACCGAGCCACCCAGGCGCCCCTGTAGCTATCTCTTTAATAGCAACCGGCCATCGTAAGCACCATCAGTGCACTTAATCCTCTACACAACCCTGCAAAGTGGAATGATTCTCATCATTTTAGAGGTAAGAAATTAAAGACCCAAGAAAGGAGCCTGGACACCCCCTGGCCATAGCTCGAAGTGCTGCTATTCCAATACCTGGGTTCTGGCTCAAAACCCTGTTTCTCCATTCCCCTCTGGTGCCCCCCAAGGAGGAAGTGAATGTTTGTTGCAAGTTCCAAGTCAAACTTCTCTCTCCAAATGGAGAAGTACGGGGCGATGATGTGTGGATGAATTGGCCCAATGCAAAAGAGCCGGTTGGATGTATGTGCTAATTTTTATTCTCGCGACTTCTGGGCCTTCACTAGAAATCACTTCACCGTGAAGTGATTTGTGCCCAAACACAAGTTGGAGTCTTACTTTTAGGCAGCTCTTCCTGAAGGGGATCGTGCATGACCAGGAACCTAATTCCACCCTGCCACCTGTCTTCTGCTAAGAGACAGAGAGATAGGCAACTCATAAGGTGGGCATGATACGTCTGATCTTCACAGTGCCCTTCTCCACCAAACCCTGATTCTTTTCCTTCTATTTTTGCCCACTCACCTATAGAGGCTCAGGTCTCTATGTTGCAATCGCGTAGAGAGGAAAACACGGAGGTCATTATCCGAGGCTGCTGGGCTAAGTTCTTTTCAGCTGCACTGGCAAAAGCAGACTCAGCCTTCGTACAGAGGCTGGGTTTTCTTTGACATGATCTTGTTGGAACAAAATGGGAGAGAACTCGCATGTCATGCTCTGTCTATAATAGCCCCTGATTAGAGAGAATATAGACCTGGCAACACGTTTGATGCTATAGAGATTTCAGAACCAAAGCAAGGTCGACCTGCCAAGCCTGGCATGAAATTTTATGACTAGGACCACTGTTTTACTTCAGAACAGCTATAAGAAAGATGATTCAATGATTAAAACAGCAAGTAACTTGGTCGTCAGTTTCAAGTTTTCAACCCAGGTCCCTGCCCTATATCCACACCCTGTGAAGAGAAGGGGGAAAAAAAGCACAAAAGGCTCATAGAAGTAACAATTGCCTATTTTAATGTTGGCAACGGATAAATGACAATTATGTTGTTAATTGATAGTTATTCCAATGAGTTGTCATCCATGTAGATTGTTCAGATTAGCAATGTTGTTTTTGCATTGTGATTAAACCACTGAGTTGCTGCATAAAGGCTGTTGTATTCCATAGTAGACACATTCTAATAACCCAGAAGAGAAAAAGGGCCAAGCCCCTTAAAAGAGGCAGTTGATTTTTTAAAAAGGCTGGGAGATATAAAATCTCGTTAAGATGTGATTTTTAGCCGAATGCTAGATTAATGAAATGCACTGTTTAATTAAGGAAGTTTCTATACAAATGAAGTATTAATAAGACAAAAGGCAGTAAAAAGGGAGCAACAACCGAAGAGGTTTAGAACAAATTCACACCCCAAGACTAAATAGCAGCCACCAACTCTGTACCTTTAAAAAACAAAACAAAACAAAACAAACAACTCTACATCTTACTTAAATGTTTCTGTGGCTTTCCAACGTTGCAAACAATTTTGAAGTTTGAAGTTTTTCTACTCTATAGGAGCTTTAAGTTATAGCCGCTGATTAGTAACATTAAAAAAAGTGATCTCAAAGTCTGCAGCCAGCCATTCAAGAGGGCTTGACTGATCCCTCCCTGTGGCAGCTGCCCAAATCTTGGGTAGAGAAGCCTGTTGGAATTAAGCAGAACCTAGCAGCCATTTCATGGAATTTCGGCATGAAATTGGACAAAAAGCATCATGTGAAGCAAGCTTCTCTTTATTTCTTCTTAAAGTAGGTCCAGCCAACAAGCCTGGCAATGACTCTTGCTAAATTGGGGTAATATTCCCGTTCTTATCAACTGTACATACTTTAAAAAAAGGAAAAACCAACTCACCTTTTGGCAGTCATTTGCATCCGTGCAAGTATTCCTACGCTTCACTCCTCCACCCCTCACCTCTCTCAGTATTGACATTGCTGTACTACTGTCCCACTCAATGGAGCAGTGAACATCTGTGGTTTTAACTTGCCCAGAATTATTTCCCTTTCTTCTGATAATTGGACTCTAATTTCCGGGAACCACCCCTCATCTACACTAAGCCTTATGGTTTAGATGGGACAGTCTCACACACACACACACACACACACACACACACCGTCTCAGGAGTGGACATGTATCTCAGGCCTGACTCATCAGCTTGATCCACTCCTCTGGCCACAGTAAATGGATCAGGGATGAGCACAGAACCCAGCCCGGTAAGAACCAATCTTGGAACTTTTTCTGGAACTCCTAGGAAAGAGAAAGAAGCAATTTGGTCACAACTTTATATGTTTATACCATGCTTGAGAAAATAGGTAAATATAGTGTAGATAATGAGAGTCCAGCTTCTCACTGTCAGAGAAAAAAGTTAAAAATAAGGAAAGAAAGGGGGCGCCTGGGTGGCTCAGTCGCTTTAGCGTGTGACTCTTCATTTGGGCTCAAGTCATGATCCCAGGGTTTGCGGGATCGAGCCCCGTGTTGGGCTTTGCACTGAGTGTGGAACCTGCTTGGGATTCTCTCCCTCCCTCTCTCTCTGCCCCTCCCCTACTTTCACATGAATGCATACTCTCTTGCTCTCCTTCAAAAAATTAAAAAGAAATTAAAAAGAAATAAACTAATTTAAGAAAATAAGGAAAGAAGGGAGGTTAAATGAACCCCAAGATTTTTGGATTGATATTAGAGGTACTAGTATGAATTTGTGGTTTTTAAATATGTACCCAAATGGGGGCACCTGATTGGCTCAGTCAGCTAAGCATCAGACTCTTGATTCGGCTCAGGCCATGAACTCATGATTGGTAAGATCGAGCCCTGCATTGGGCTCTGTGCTATCAGCACAGAGCCTGCTTGGGATTCTCTCTCTCTCTCTCTCTCTCTCTCTCTCTCTCTCTTCCTCTCTCTCCCCTACTCCCCCGCTCACACTCTCTCTCTCAAAATAGATAGATAGATAGATAGACAGACAAATAAATAAAATACGTGCCCAAATAGATGGATAGGTTTCTGATATACTCAGAAATAAATATGTGTGTGTATGCATGAGCTAGTGTATTTCATAGCCTTGTTTTTGAGAAGGCCTAGACACAATGACACCCCAGGAGTGATAAGCATACCTAAGCACCCAGATCTTGGGTTCCAAATACCATTCTCCAACAAAAGGAACCAGGGCTCCTTGGAGACATGATTGATTCTGGGACTACAAAAGAGAAAACATATGAATCTGTTGCATCTCAAAGTGCTAGAAAGTTGGGAAGGGTTCAACAACAATGATGGAGGCAGGGTGCCTGGGTGGCTCAGTCAGTTAAGCGTCTGACTTTGGCTAAGGTCATGATCTCATGGTTCTTGAGTTCAAGCCCCGCATGGAGCTATGTGCTGACAGCTCAGAGCCTGGATCCTGCTTTGGATTTTGTGTCTCTCTCTCTTTCTGCCTCTCTCCCCCTCACACATTTTCTCTCTCTCTCTCTCTCTCAAATTAAATAAACGTAAAAAAAAATAATAATGATGATGGAGGCATATCAAAAGGCATGAAAGAGCTTCCAATAGCCAAAGATGAACCATTTGAAAAACAAAATAAATAATGACATTATTGGATTGTATAATGACAGTATAGAATAAAATAAATGTCCATAAATGTCCACAGAATAAAATAAATGTACAACGTGACTAGTCAGGTTGTAATTTATAGAATAAAATAAAAGTCCATGTCATGGACATTTATTGGTAATGATACCAATAAGTAATTGAATAAATATATCAATGGAGAAGAGACAGCTTTTTTTACAGAAAACTTCCAGCCAATAAATATAGATGGAATGAGGGAACTAGAAAATTACTATTAGAATAATACAGTAAAAATTGTTGCAGGCAAAATCAATCGATGATTTCCAAAATTAATGGGCAAAAGTTTGAGGAAAAATAAGATATTTGTGTAGTCTCAAAGTATCTCCCCCAAGATATGTATTAATTACAAAGGGAGATATTGTTAACTTTTCATTGGAGAAACCTGGCTGACACCATGTTAAATTAACATTACCAGTAATACGACATCCTGATATCATGTACCCCCAATATGATGGCCTGAGAAGAGTCTATATTATTTCTGAGGTATTCTTTTTTTTTTTTTAATTTTTTTTTTTTAACATTTATTTATTTTTGAGACAGAGAGAGAGAGAGCATGAACGGGGGAGGGGCAGAGAGAGAGGGAGACACAGAATCTGAAACGGGCTCCAGGCTCTGAGCAGTCAGCACAGAGCCCGACGCGGGGCTCGAACTCACGGACCGCGAGATCGTGACCTGAGCCGAAGTCGGACGCTTAACCGACTGAGCCACCCAGGCGCCCCATTTCTGAGGTATTCTTAACACAAATGCATGACCTCAGTCTCATCATGAGAAAACATTAGACTCAAATTGAGCGATGTTTTACAAACTGACTGATCAGTACTCTTTGAAAGTATTAAGGTCACTAGAGACAAAAATGGTTAAGGAAATGTCACAGAATGGAGGAGACTAAGGATATGTGACATCTAAGTAAGACGCGAGATCCTCAACTGGATGCTGAAGCAGATTTCCATGGAAAAAAATGGCGACCCTCAGTCTTTTTATTTAGATTGCAACAGTATTAAGTTCTTAGTTTTGAGCATTGTACTTTTGCCACCCAGGAAGTTAACATTACTAGAAGCGGGATGAGGGTATTCAAGAACTTTCTGAATGACTTTTGAAACTCTTTCACAAATTTAAAATGATTTCAAAATAGTTTTTGTACTATTTTGTACAGCATGGGGACTATAGTTAATGGTACTGTATTGTGTATTTAAATGTTGCTAAGAGAGTAGATCTTAAAAAGTCTCATCACAAGAAAACAATTTTGTAACTATAAATGGTGACAGATGTTAACTAGACTTACAGTGGTGATCATTTTACAATATATACAAAGCAAATCATTATGTTGTACACCTCAAATGAATATGTTCTATGTCAATCATACCTGAATTAAATTTTTCAAAAATTAAGATAGCTTTTTTAAAGTTAAAAAAAATTTTTTTTGATATAGAGGTTAAAAGTCAAGGGTCATTTAAGATTACTGAATAATGGCGCAGGAGAAGAGTAGCCAGGGCCTGAAAATAGGAGCTCCTGGATCAAGCTATGACTGAAGCTAACCACGCCAAGACTTTTTGGTTGTTTCTGGACAAGGATGCAAATAAATTTATTCTACAGAACAATAAATTTAAATAAGTACAGCAACGTTGGGAAGAAAGCAAAAGAGAAGTGTACAACAAGGAGAGCAGGTAAGAGTTGCATTCTACAAAATGTTAAAATAGTGTCATTAATATTTTTTAAAAATTGAAATGTTTATAAATACGCTTCTCCAGCTTGCCCAACACTTCTGAATATCACTTCAGGTTATCCACTGAATTCACATTTTGCCTAGCGATACCGCCTACCTAGTGTGCCTGAGAAATGCAAGAAAACTCAGCCTGAAACATCTTTCTATTGGCCATGCCATAGGACATGAAATTCACGGTGTCCATTTCCTTTGGAGTTAATGCCCTAAAGATCTCTACTAAAATGGAAATCCTGTGGCCCAACATATAAAGGCCATCCAGGTTCTATCTGGAAGAGTAACAGTTTATCAACAATTAGCAACTTAGCACCAATTTATTAACCAGATTAAGCACTGCCCCCTCAGAGGGTCTTGGAGGAATGGAGCAGAGGATGAGGAAATTTTTTTAATGTTTATTTATTTTTGAGAGAGTGACAGAGACAGAGTGTGAGCGGGGGAGGGGCAGAGAGAGAGGGAGACACAGAATCTGAAACAGGCTCCAGGCTCTGAGTTGTCAGCACAGAGCCCGACACGGGGCTCGAACTCACGAACCATGAGATCATGGCCTGAGCCGAAGTCGGATGCTTAACCGACTGAGCCACCCAGGTGCCCCGAGGATGAGTACTTTTTAATGAAAGAACCAAGAGGGAGGAAGAATTTGAAGACTAAGAGGGAAGATCTGGATAATGTGCTGACACTGGAGGTCCAGCTTGAAGGTAGCAGGCGGAGAGAGGAGAGAGGAGCACAGACAAAAGGAATAGGGAAAGAAGAATGGCACAGTGCCAAGAACAAACCCGCCAAAGATACCTGTCTGCAGCCACCTCTTGCAGTACTAATAGAATCATTGTCCAAAGGGCACATTAGAGGGGCGCCTGGGTGGCTCGGTTGAGCTTCCGACTTCAGCTCTGGTCATGATCTCATTGTCTGTGAGTTCGAGCCCCGCGTCGGGCTCTGTGCTGACAGCTCAGAGCCTGGAGCCTGTTTCAGATTCTGTGTCTCCCTCTCTCTCTGACCCTCCCCCATTCATGCTCTGTCTCTGTCTCAAAAATAAATAAACATTAAAAAAAAATTAAAAAAAAAAAAAAAAAACAAAGGGTACATTAGATTATGGCTGCCATATACAGTTGTGCTGGCTGTTCCCAGGCAAGGGGACAAGTCGGGATTGAAATCCAGCCCAAGATGCTCTTGCCAAGCCGTGAGTCCGAAGGGGGGGTGGGGGGGGGGTGCTGCATCTGCTGAGAGGAAGGCCTTTCCTGTCGTTGAGCAAATACTTCGCAGTGGCAGCCTTGCATCAAAATAATTGTCAAGCCCTTTTCCCCGAGGGGACGAGAACGTGTTGATACTTTCCTGGTGGCACAATCTCCTTCCACTTCCGGGGAATGTGCCAATAGACCTTGCTGCCTTTCACATCCACTGTGCTCCCAGGCCACTCCCACCCAGTCGCCCTTCTAACACTCAGATGTGTTTTGGAGGTGGTTGAAGGCGGAGGACAGGGGGCTCTGGCTGGAAAGAACTTTGTAGCCGTTATCAAGTTATTTTCAAAGGCAGAACTACTGGAGCAAAGTCTGTGCCGGAAACGTTTTGTGTGCTGGTCTATCGTTCGAGCTGTTCGGAGAAGGACAGTGACAGAAGCTTCCATGCTACTAGCATCCTCAACAAAAATCACAAGTTAAACATCTTCATCCACTCTTTTTTCTGCTACCTTATGGACTGCAAAAAATACTTGAGTCAAAATTAGGGCAATCACCATGCCCTGTGAGTTATTTCTCCCTACTGTTCTCAGGACAGTGTTAACGTGCACGGCTGCTTCTGATACATTTTGACAAGGAGAAAGTGGCAAATTAGCTCATTATCTCTTTAGAGCAGTGCAGAGACGCTGGGAGAAAATCCCATCTGGCCTTAGAGTATCTTACCTGATGAGCAGAACCAGCAAATGCTCACTTTTGTTTTGCCCAAACTCTTTTCTGCAGCTTTTTCTCAGGCCAGTAGTTGAAGCCAGGCTCCCTTTGGACCAGAAGTCATCTGCTGTCCCCTCAGGATTGTGGCCACTTCTGTAGAGCACCACGCACCCATGGTGAGCCCAGATGAGAGCCCAAATTTCACCAGTGAAGGAAGTTGAGGCGATCATCATTAGCATTTATTTCCTGGTTTTTCCTATCCATATTCCCAATCAGTGACGTAATGAAGATGCTGAAGATACAGGAGGCAGCCACGTAAGAGCTTTTATCTGAGACACCATCTGCCCTGAAGCTCTTCCTCCCGAGAGTCTGCTGCTGCCCAAAATATTTGCATAGGGCTACGTTCCTGCTGAATGCAAGCATGTTGCTGTAGAAGGACAGCACATTAATGGCCCTTTCCGCAATCACACGTCCATTATTTATTGACCGCCTACTATATTTAATCAGGTCTTCCCGCTAAGCCCTGAGGAAACAGCGGTGACCGAAATAGACATGGGGAGTGTCATGTCCAATTTGCCATTCTTACCTAGCCAACCCTTTCCACCTTCAGTTTTTGTCACTCCGCCGGGAAGCCCTCCCTGAGCCCTAACCCTGATTTAACGGACCCTCTTCTATTCTCCCCTCACGTTCTGTGCACACCCCCATGGCACTTAATGCTAAAAGGGAACCCCCAGTCCCCAGGATTTCAAACAGGGGCAAAGGTTAGTTTACATCTCAAAATCTCCTTTCATTTTCATTTCAGTTGTAAAGGACCACATAAAATAACTCTTAAAACGTCACCCTTAAGTGCTACTGAAAGGAGGGGAAAATTGATATTCG
This sequence comes from Panthera uncia, assembly GCF_023721935.1. Taxonomy (NCBI): domain Eukaryota; kingdom Metazoa; phylum Chordata; class Mammalia; order Carnivora; family Felidae; genus Panthera; species Panthera uncia. Next base: position 58,716,115 of record NW_026057584.1, on the reverse strand, counting down.
TTGCGCAAAATCTGGAAAAAATAAAGTCTATATTGCTCATAATGGCAAATGTGGTTGTGGGTCATGAATCTGGTCTAACTCACTAAAATCCATAAAAATAGTTACAACTTGTTCGTAAAACACCTCTTGCGAGACTTTCCGTAAGAAACTTCAGAAGGTAATGAAACATCGGATAATGGGGAGTGCTAATTGACTCTGGCAAAGCCCTGAGAGGCTCTGCTTCATCTTCCTTAGGTGCGCCATGGATACTGCCCCCACAGACAGGTGACTTCTTCACCCAAGTTTCCAAGAACCAATAGCCAAAAGAGCCAGGGCCCTTCCTACCATGAGACCTCTAACCTAGATTTTACTTTTGAGTTTAACATGGTACCTTCTCGTGTCTTCCTGCACATTCCTGGGTCATCAGATAGAGTGATTTTGGTAAATAGATCCTATAATTGAGAATTAAGATCATTAAGGTCTCCCAGGCATGTCCCATGTTCAAAATTTAAAATTGAAACCAGGCCTATAATTCATAGTGAAAGATGGAAAACCAAAGGGAAACTAAAGTAGAAAAGAGAAAAAATTCTCACACAGGCTGAGAAAACCCTTTCATGTCTAGCTTCTCTCATAAAATATGGAGTCTTGGGGAAATCACAGTATCTTGGATTCAGAAAACCATTTTTACGCTTTTTCTTCTTTGCATTAAAAAAAAAAATCCATGATAGTCTTGGCCCACTTCCTCAGGTTTTCCAGACCCATGAGCCATTCTGCATCACCATGGCGTTTATTATAATCTTGAGCTCTTGACAAAAGTAGAGGCAATTTTCCATCACGGTGAAACATTTGCTAAGTACTGACAAACACAATTTGCACATCTCCAAATGGAGCTAATTTTGACATGATAAAATAAAATAAGATTACTGCGTATTTAGGCTTCATAATGACCAATTTGATTTCACAAAATAATTCAAAGGGAGGTAGGGGAAATCCACCAATTACTAACTGTCAAAAACATATTAAGAGGCATCATGGCCAGTGTAAAGTTATTAAGTTAATCAACGGAAACTTCTGTTCTCCCCCCAGCCAATCTTCTGTTCAATATTGACTCTCTTGACAGTATCCTTTAATGCCTAGGAACTGCTTTAATAATCTTGAAACAGGAAAAAATAATTAGCATGTATTTGTAACAAAAGGTGTATAGACATTGATGCTGTAATTATAGATCATAATAGAGGATATAACTTAACGTCCTAAAAGACAGCTTGCCTGAACACACGTAGGAGATGATTTGGGGATGTGTGCAGGGATGGTGCAGTTGGGTACTTGGAAAATAATTTAGGCGGCAAGCAATGTGGTCTGCTTACCCAAACCACAGAGCGAATGTAATTAAAAGGGGGAATGGAAAATATTGTGGGTTTGTCCCCAAAAAATTGGGCAGGGACTTTTTCTGACTATAATCTTCTCTTGTTACAAACGTCAGCAGAAGGAAGTAGCGATGTGAAGAACATGAAACAATGGCAGATCTGTCCAGGCTATTCCTCTTAACTGCTTGGTATGCAGACAAACAGTGAGGAAGACAGAGGGAAGTCTGGACAGTAAGGCTGGTAAATTTAGATACTTCATCCCCTATGATAAAAACTCTGTACCAGTCCCCTTTAGTCTTCCACTGAATTCAATTGCAAGAAAAAGAAACAAAGAGAAAGGAGATAGAGAAACTCGGGGTTAACATGAAAAGAGAAAGACCTGCTCAAACAAAAACATGGCTCGCTTCTTCTGTCTTTTCTGCTACCACCAGGTTCCTGTAAAAGTATTAGAGAAGCTCTACAATAGAGTACCAGGGAAGGCACCATGTTCTCTCTCATACAGTATTTATTTATACTTTATTCTACTTGGAATTTCTTTCTTCAGGAAGTTCAGATTTTACTTGAGGCTTTCCCATAGCACAATGTCTTGAAGAAAAGAACTAGGTCAGCGTAACTGGGTTGGATGTTACGATCTGACACCACCAGTGTCGGGCTTGAGACCAGAGGCATCGGTCATTTTTCTTTCGTTAAAGTCAGGTTCCCCGAGGGGAGGTAGTGAGCTGGGGGAAGAGCATGAGAATCAAGAGAGGACCCTGGTGCCAGGAGCTGGGGAGAAGGGCTAGGCTCCAGCTGAGGGAGCCAGACAGTGAGTTGATTATACATACAGATGTGCAGAGCAGTTCTTTGCTTTGAGCGCAGAATGCCTCTTGCCATCAATTTATTTCTCCCTGGGATGGAAATTGAGACTAATCCAGTCTCCATCTTAGTGGGTCCCATCTCCTCTCCCAACGGACACTTTGCACCCTCCCGTGGTGCGGCAAAGATACAATAGGAACATCTCAGATGGAAGGACCAGAATGCAGGGTCCACTTAATCATCAGGCACAGTAGGCACAGTACCTAGGCTCATAATACATTTAGGGGTCCATGCAGATGTTTTTAATTTGTTTTTAAAATCAGGAGAATAATGAATCCAGCAATCATGCTCCTAGGTGTATACCCCCTAAAGTTGAAACAGGCATTCGAATATTTACACGTGAATATTCATCGACGCCAGTAGAAAGGTTAAACAACCGAATTCCCACCAGTGGACGAAGGGATGACCAAAATGTGATCTATCCATACAACGATGCAATACTATTCGGTCGTGAAAATATTCAGCCACGTAACTGATAATGTTCCATTGTGGATGAACCTCCAAGATGTGGCGTTAAGTGAAAGAAGCCAGATACAAAAGGCGACATGCCGTAGAATTCCACTTACATGAAATATCCAGAAGAGGTAAATCCATGGAGACAGAAAGCAGATTAGAGGTTCTCAAGGGACTGGGTGAAGGAGGTTATGGAGAGTAACTGCTTAATAGGTACAGGGTTTCTTTTCCAGGTAGAGCTTTGGAACTAGACAGAGGTGGTGGTTGTACAACATTGTCACGAAATTAAATGCCGTTGCATCGTACATCTTAAAATAGTTCATTGTATGTTATGTGAATGTTATCTTGATAGAAAAAAGAAAGAAATGAATCCAACCTGGATCATATTTACCTTTGTACCAAGGTTATCATAAAATACAAACTTGTAGAAAATTCGTGAAGGGGCCCCCAACGCAAAAGTGCCTGCAGCATACCGAAGCCATAATGCAGCCTTGACAGAATGCACAAAGCCCAGGCGCAAGCCAGAAGGAACATGAACTATCTGAGGAAGTGAGAGAAGCCACAGTGGCTGGAGCACAGCAAATGAGGGACAGACTCCTTGAGGAAGATGGTCAAGTCAGCAGGGGATCAACCATGGGAAAGACTCAGGATGCTATTGGAAGTGCCAATAAAGAGTTTTAAGGAGACTGGTTTTGTTTTGTTTTTTTTTTTTAATCCCTCTGGGCTGCTATTTTGGAGAGTAGACTAGTAGGGAGTCAAGAAGGGTGGTTACTTTGGTGGAGTCCAAATAAGAGGATATTGCCATAATCTGGATTAAGACAAAAAAATAATGGCTGCTGGCAGGAGAGGTGTAGAGAGACGCATGGCTTTGGAACATTTGAATTTTTTTTTTTAATTTTTTTTTTAAGTTTATTTATTTTTGAGACAGAGAGAGACAGAGCATGAACGGGGGAGGGTCAGAGAGAGAGGGAGACGCAGAATCGGAAGCAGGCTCCAGGCTCCAGGCTCTGAGCCATGAGCCCAGAGCCTGACGTGGGGCTCGAACTCACAGACCGCGAGATCGTGACCTGAGCTGAAGTCGGACGCTTAACCGACTGAGCCACCCAGGCGCCCTGGAACATTTGAAATATCAACAGGACCAATATGGGGGATGAGAAGGAGAAGGTGGTCAAGGCTCATTTTCGCTTTTCTGGCATGAGCATCTAGATGCATATGATGATGCTATTCATTAAGAAAGAAGCCACCTGGGTGGCTCAGTCAGTTAAGCGTCTGACTTCGGCTCGGGTCATGATCTTGCAGTTCACGGGTTCGATCCCCATGTTGGGCTCTGTGCTGACGGCTCAGAGCCTGGAGCCTGCTTCGGATTCTGTGTCTCCCTCTCTCTCTGCCCCACCCCTGCTCACGCTCTATCTCTCTCTCTCAAAAATAAATTAACACATTAAAAAAATTAAAAAAAAAAAAAAAGATAGATACTGATGGTCCAGGATTAGGGGCAGACATTCAGAAATTGTGTTTTGAACATATAAATTTTGAAGTACCTGTGAAACTTTCAACAGGGAGGACAAAAGGGTAGTTCAGTATCTTGGGTGCAATTCAAGTGGGGAGCAGAGTAGGGACAGAAAACTTGGTGACTGTCCATGTCCAGAGTAAAAGGAAACCCCCAGAATGAATGAGATCAAAATGAGGAGAGTAAGAGTGCAAAATGAGGAGAGAATTCAACTCAGATCAGGACTTGAGAAAACCCAACATTTTAAGTGTCAGAAGAAAAGCTAGGAAAGGAGATAAGTGGAAAGAAGTAGAAGGAAACTCAGGAGGGCCATGGATGTCAAGGAAAGATACTGTTTCAAGAAGAGGAGGACACACAACTGACCCCAACACTTTTGAGGTCAAGCAGAATGTGAATGTTTAAATGTTACATGGTTATGCTGTGGAGGTCATTATCGACCTTTTCGAAAGCTTGTTGTTAGTGGATGGGACAGAAACCAGACGAGAGTAAATTGAGAAGAGGGTGGGAGAGGGGCATCTGGGTGGCTCAGTTGGTTGAGCATCCGATTTCAGCTCAGGTCACGATCTCATGGTTCATGAGTTCAAGCCCTGCATTGGGCTCTGCACTGACAGTGCAGAGCCTGCTTGGGATTCTCTCTGTCTCTCTGTCTCTCAAAATAAATAAACTTAAGGAAACTTTTTTAAATAAGAGGGTAGGAGAAGAGGGGGTGGACAGAATGTGGAACAGCTCTTTCAAGAAGTTGTGAAGCTGGAGGAGCAGGTGATCGTGAGACAAGCCAAAGCCCGACTTCGCTCACCCTCACTGCCCATTTGGCAAGAGGGGAATGAAGGCACAGCAGAGACTGCTAATTCTTAGAGACCAGGGACGAGCATCAGAGGCCCTTCTGCAGCTGGAGGCTTGACTGCCCAACAACTTGACAGGGGCCGCACCACGACCCTGCTAATTTTGTGACTTTGCAAAGGACAGCGTTCTCCGCCCTTTCAGAGCAAAACCACAGAGAAACTGAAGTTTGGCAGCTTTCTCGCCAGCAGCTCTCAAGTTGTGGGGGGAAATCCTCAAGAACACGAAGGCATGATCACAGTGGGTCCGAGTCCAGAATGCCATCTTCAAATAATATTAAGACTCTGTACAAACAGCAAGCCAGAGGGCAAGTCGGGGAGGGGCAGAGGGAGAGAGAATGTTAATCAGGCTCCAGACCCAGCACACAGCCCGACACGGGGCTTGATCTCACAGCCTTGGGATCGTGACCTGAGGTAAAATCAGGAGTTGGATGCTCAGCTGACTGAGCCAACCAGGCGTCCCCCGAACACAGTTAGGAGGACACCCAGCGCCAGTGCTGAAGACAGAGCCCCGCCCCAAGATCCCCTTGCACGTTCCTCCTCACTGTTCACTTCCTTCCACCGCGCCTCTCCCCCCTGTGTCGTTAGTTTAAATTCTGGGACACAAGAAACATCAATACTGTCCCTTCATCCTTTGCCAACCGCAGAAGGAACCAGCCCAGCAGAGAGAGGCCCAGATGATACAAGCCTCCTGGTTCTGGGTGGTTTACACCTACTGCCCCTGCCGATGTATAGCATCAGGCAAATGATGCTTTCACAGGGCAGAATGTTACTTTTTCCTTCCTCAAGAACTGCGATTAGAGAGTTGGCTGTGTGCGTATGTTGCTGCCTTAGAGTCTCTAGTTTCTGTTTCAGGGTTGACTACTGTCTCCAGTGTTCGGGTAGATTCAAGAAGACTTGAACCAGAAAGACAGACCCCCACAAGCAACTTTTCTGGGTTTTTTTCCCCACCCTGAATGTGGCCTATCAAGTAAGCTTTGAGGTTCACACTAGAGCCTGAGCAAGTAAGTCTCTATGTTCTTTCTTTGAACATCATAAAATGTTTATTAGGTGTCCTCATGCATATAACCCTGTGCCAAGCAGACAGAGGGCCTACACTCTGGCTCTTACATACTTGAGGTACGATGTTCCAGATGTCGCATCTGTGGACACTTAGCAGGGTTATGCTGGAGCTCCTGGTGGGTAATGTTTAAGGGGGAAAAAAAAGCTAGCCCTCCCCTAACTTTGAAATAAAGGGAATATGTTGTTATAATGTTAAAGAGTACAGGAAACTAGATTAACAAGATAGAATTTTTTTTTTTTTTTTTTAAAGTCAGAAAGGCAATTGTAGTCAGAATGTCATCAGCCTATTCACCTTCAGGACAAAAACTACGAATTGATCATCTTTTTATCCCAAGTGCCAAGCTCATGGCACAAGGATCCAATGTGAGAAAGAAAAGTAAATGATAGTCAGAAACAGGGCAGAGATGTCTGTTACCAGCATTTCAGGTTAATACTAAGCTGCCAATGCAGTAAGATAGATTTTTTTTTTCTTAAAAATGTTTGTTGTGGTTTTTTTTTTTTTTTTGAGAGAGAGAGAGAGAGAGTGTATGAGCGCAAGTGGGGGGAGGGGCAGAGAGAGAGAATCCCAAGCAGGCTCCGCACAGTCAGCACAGAGCCCGACGTGGGACTCGAACTCACAAACCATGAGATCATGACCTGAGCAGAAGCCAAGAGTCAGCTGCTTAACTGACTGAGCCACCAAGGCACCCTGCAGTAAGATATTTTTAAAAGTAGAGGTATCAGAATTGGAAATGAAGAGACAAAACTTTTCTTATTTGAGGACTACATGACTGTCTCCATAAAAATGTTATAAAATCTATAGGCAAACTATTAGACCTAGCAAGAGAATTATGTAGGATTGTTAGACAGAAACAGTTTATAGAAATCAATAGCAAGTATATAGATCAGTAGTGACTAATTTACTCATTTAACTTAAAAAAAAAAAAGTGGGGGGTGCCTGGGTGGCTCAGTTGGTTAAGCAGCCAACTTCGGCTCAGGTCATGATCTCGCAGTCTGTGAGTTCGAGCCCCACGTCGGGCTCTGTGCTGACAGCCTGGAGCCTGTTTCAGATTCTGTGTCTCCCTCTCTCTGACCCTCCCCCGTTCATGCTCTGTCTCTGTCTCAAAAATAAATAAACGTTAAAAAAAAATTTTTTAAAAAAAGTTATTCCTATAGCAAAAGAACAAAAAACCAAAAAACAACCAAAGAAACAACATAGAAAAAAATGTAAAAAGATGTGTAAGACCTTTCAAAGAGAAGATCGTATATAAAAAGAACATTAAAATAGACTTGAATAAGGGAAGATACAGAATTTCCATGGATAGGAAGATAACATTCTTCCTCCAAACTAACATATACACTCAATATACTTCCAATAGAATCCTAACATGATTTTTCAGTGGTACTTGACAGTTTAATCTTAAGCTCACAGAAAAAGCTAGGGACCAAAACAGTCAAACTATTTTGAAGGACAGGTTAGAGGTGAGCAGAGGCTTGCCCTACCAGATAGCAAGATGTGGAAGCTAGGGCACCTACGTGGCTCAGTAGGTGGAGCGTCCGACTCTTGACCTTGGCTCAGGTGATGATCCCAGGGTCGTGGGATCAAGCCCTGCATCAGGCTCTGCACTGAGCATGAAGTCTGGTTAAAATTCTCTCTCCCTCTGTCCCTCTCTCCCGCTTGTGCGCTCTCTCTCTAAAAAACAACAAAAAAAGATATTAAAGCCATGGTATGGTTGTATGGTGCTCACACAGGGAAGACAGAAAGGACTGGAGGAATAGAGCTACATAAAAATGGAAACTTGATAAATGACAGAAGTAGCATTACAATCAGTGGGGGAAAGTTGGGCCATTCAATAATGTGCCAAGAAGACATCCATATGAAAATAGTAGAGACTTCACACCTAAATGAATAACTTCAAATTGGACTAACAAGCTAAACCGAAAAACAAAATGGTAAAATTTTTATAACACCAGAGAATTTCCTTAGAAAGACAGAATAGCTGCACCTCATAGATTCAATAAAACTCTCACAAAACGGCAACCTATATACACAAAACACCATAATGCTAGGAAGAAAAGCCCCATGTTGGAAAAAGATATTATTAGCCCATTGATCTCTAAAATAATATGTATCTGGAATTTATTATGTTTAATTTTTTTGTGTTTACTTATTTTTGAGACAGAGAGAAACAGAGCATGAGAGGGAGAGGTGCAGAGAGCAAGGGAGAGGCAGAATCCCAAGAGGCTCCAGGCTCTGAGCTGTCAGCACGGAGCCCGACGTGGGGCTTGAACCCACGAACCATGAGGTCACGACCTGAGCTGAAGTCAGATGCTTAACCAACTGAGCCACCCAGGTGCCCAAGAATGTAAAAATCAATGCAAAAATGCAAATAATTAAAAAGGCAAAAGGGCAAAGGATTCGAATAGCTAATTCCCTTCAGAGGAAACATGGATTATAAACTTAATGAAATAGGCTCAACCGCACCAGAATAAAGGGAAATGAGAATCAAACTCATGAGTTATTTCACATCCATCATGTGGGAATATATGGTAATTCTGGGGGTCTGCAAGAGAGGGTTTCCCCAATGTGAAGCTGGCTTATGCAGCTGGCGGGCTGGTCAAAAGGACTACGTGAGTTGGAGTGGGTGTGGGGATGCCGGGAAGAACTGGAGAACAGAGCAGACAAGAGGCCACGGTGCCGTAGCAGCCTATATCCCAGCCCCTGGATGAAGGGCACCACGGAAGGCAGTCAGCTGGGCTTGAGCCTTCTTTACAATATTCCATCCAAGAGGGTGGTCTCCTGTGTAGAAGCCTCAACAGTGAGAGGCTAGGGGGAGTAGCACACCAGGGCAGGGGCTGAATTGCCAGTTAAAGGGTGGAACCAGTAAGAAAAGCACGCATTGTTTGTTACTCTTGTCCAATGCTCGCTTATGCCTGCTGATATCCATGTCTTTATATACACGTGGCTTAGGTTTTCCGATGCCTGTTTAACTTTTTACCCTTACTTGTTTTTCTCCCAGATGAACTGTAAACCATTTTGTCAAATTCCAAAATAAAATTGCATTGCTTTTCATTGGAAAAAATACCTGCCAAGGCCAGCAGTTAGACAGTATGGGAACATGTGAACGCCTATACACTGCTGGTAGGACTGTGATTTGGTATGAACTCAGTGCAGATCAACTTGGCAATACTTAACAAACTTGAAGAATATCCTGTTGGCCAGTGACCGAAGTTCACGATACATACCTCAAACACTCACACAAGTGCACAAGGAAACATGTCAAGTATTTCATTGCAGCATTGTTTATAAGCGAAAAATTTTAAGTAACTGAAACATGCGTCGACAAGAAAATGGAGAAATTGTGATATACTCAATGAACTACAGCGTTTTTAAATGAATGCTTTAGAGAAACATGTATTCACATGGATACATCTCAACAACATGAATGAGAAAAACAAGTTCCATAATCTACACTATGATACCATTTATATAAAGTTTCAAAAACATGAAGACAATCCTATATATGCATATATATAATAAGCATGTAACACAGTTCATGGTATCATTCCGATAAACAAAATTGAGAGCAGCAGGTACCTCTGTGGGTAAAGGGAAAGGAATGGAATGAGACAGGGCTGCATAGATTTCACTGTAGCCAGAACTTTTTAAAAAGAAGCAAATGTGTGTAAAATATAAGATTGTAAAAGCTGGATGGTGGATACACGGGTATTCACTATATTGTTTTCTATATTTTTTTCTGTATGTTTAAATGCTTCATAATAAAAAGGCACAATACAAATAATAGCAATTTTGTTAATGTTTGCTGATAGACAGCTAGCTAGATGAAAGCGAATAAACACATTAATACATGATGGGGATAACTGTTTCCAAATGTAGGAAGAATATTGATTCCTCCAAGGCTTATATTTACTTAATTCTTAGCTATGTATCAGGCACTGTGAGAAATGGTTTACATGCATTAACTTATTTAATCTCCTCCATCCCCCTTATGGAGATAATGCTCCTCCTATTATCATTTCACAGATTGGAAAACTGAGGCTGGGAATGGAATGTAGAGTCCAAGGTCACATAACTAGTAAGCAGCAGAGCCAGGACATAAACCCATATGTGTCTAAGTCTGAAATCTAGGCACTGTGTCTACTGTGAAAAGTTTCACCTTTATTAAACGAGTCAAGATGAAAAGCCACAGAAATTTACCAAGAGCACAAATGGGAAAGATGCAATTTACTGAAGATTTTTAAAGAATCAGGGTGTAAGGAGGACTAAGTAATTGGCTACACACAATTAAAAGTGAGGCCCAAACCAAACCTGTGTGCATAATGAAAATATGAAGGGAAGAACATATAGCATGAGAGATTAACTACAAAGCTAACATTGGCAAGAAAGCCAATATCCCTTAACCCCAAAAACACAGACAGCCCTTTGATAAGAGTCCTCAAACAGTAGATGGACTTTTCAGGCCTTTTAATCAGTTCCCTTGGGTACATTTCACTGGCCCTTCAAGGCTCACCCTTTCTGACTCACTCAGGCTCTAAACTAAGTTCTCCCTCATCTAAACCCGACTCATCTGGCACTGATGGTTTTTTTGTGGTACTTTCTACAGGACCAAGTCATCAACTAATTCAGACCACTTACGTTATGCAAGAAGGAATTGTATCTTATGTTTTAGTTGGCATTATTTGATAACAAGTAACAGCCTCCCAGACGTTAAGAACTAAAGGTGGAAGGCGAGGAACCTCTGTAAGGTTTTAAGGGTATCTTACTGAACCCAAGAGCCCGAAACGTAGACAGGCACAAAACATTGGAACAAAAACTGCGGTTACCAGCAATCAAGGCAGCTGTTCTCGTCATCTTTTTATTCTGGGATTGTACAGTCTTGTCTTTTATTCTTTCTGCTTCACATCCATGTCCCAAATGCAACCTCCCAAGACATCGGTTTCCCTGTTCTAAATTCGCAAATCACCTACTTGGCTCCAATTTGACCAGATGTCCACTCCTTGTCCAATCATCTAAACAACTCCTCCCTGAAGGTGGCAGAAGTAATCCTCAGAAAATAGGTCAAAAGTTGGGCAGCAATCCTAGAAATTATCTGCTACAACATTTCATTTCTGTTGTCTATTAATTGGATGCTTAGACTTTTCTTGGAGAAAATAGGCCGAATTTCTTTGATGGCCTTTTCCAACTTAAGGTTGGAGCCACTGAATGCTAAATTCAATCAAAATGAATCTAAAGATTCTCTGGTTGGTTCCTAGAAATGTTAAAATAGGATAGAATTCTACATCAGGTTGTAATTTCCTTAAGATGACACTTTCTGTGCTTCATTCTTTATTTCCATCCTTTCTGACGGGGCAGTCACTTCCCTGACATTGTCCACCAGCAATTTAGATTCTATAGTTCTCTTTTCATATTTTTTTTTCCATTAAAAAAAAAAAAACTCCCTCTTTCTGAAGAAGAAAAATCAATGCATGAACTACAAACAATGGAAACCCCCAAGTACTGTCCCCTTCACCACAGAAAAATGTCTTCAGATGTGGAAGGAGAAAAAATTATGAGTTGCTGCTCTAAGCCAGAGGCACTATGATAAATGCTTACATTTTAATCCTCACAACAATCATATGAGGGATACCATTGTTATCCCTTTTGTGGATGATGAAAATTAGGTTGTTTTTTTTTTTTAATTTTTTTCAACGTTTTTTATTTATTTTTGGACAGAGAGAGACAGAGCATGAACGGGGGAGGGGCAGAGAGAGAGGGAGACACAGAATCGGAAACAGGCTCCAGGCTCCGAGCCATCAGCCCAGAGCCTGACGCGGGGCTCGAACTCACGGACCGCGAGATCGTGACCTGGCTGAAGTCGGACGCTTAACCGACTGTGCCACCCAGGCGCCCCGAAAATTAGGTTTTAAGAAGGTAAGAAACCTATCTGTTCTCACATATCAAGTAGGTAGCTTAATACGGATTTATAAAAGAAAGAAAGGAATTAAAACCTGGGGAGTGGGGAAAGACTGAAGGAAACCGAGACCTCTCATTCGGCACCCTTTTAATACCGAAAAACTGCATTTAAATATATAATGAAGAAATGATTAAGAATCATGTTACTTAACAGCATATGCAGTTCTTTAAAAATTTCAAATCCAGGGGCACCTGGGTGGCTCAGTTGGTTAAGCGTCTTTACTCTTGGTTTCAGCTCAGGTCACGATCTCATGGTTTGTGGGTTTGAGCCCTGCATCGGGCTCGATGTGCAGAACTTGCTTGGGATTTTCTCTCTCTGCCCCTCCTCTACTTGTGCTCTCTCTCAAAATAAACTTAAAAAAAAAAAAATTTCAACTCCAGCTTAGAGGTCACTTAAATTTTTATAGTTAATATTTATTAATATAAAAATGTACCCATTTTATGAGAAACTTCAACAATTTTCTCATTCCTTACTCAGCATCTGCCTCCTTTATTCTCTTTACCATCAAATTTAACAGAATAGCTATGCTTGTTTCCATAGCCTCTTCTCCTGTGCTTTCAACCAGTCTTTTACCCAATACTCTCACCAACTGCTTAAAAAGATCAGCAGGCAACTCCTTATTGCCAAAACCAACGGTCTTTTCCTGCTTTGCATCCAACTTAACCTCTCTACTACATTTTATGTTCATCACCATCATGACACCATCTATGGTTTCTGACAACCTCCCTGATGACTCCTCTTTCTCCCAATTCCTTAAGTCTGACCATTTTCCAAGGGTTCAGGCTTTAGCTCAAACAGATCCCCATGCAGTGTTCAAACATCTTGGATTTAAATGAGAGCTCTTGCATTTTTCTCTAAGACCCAGGATCCAAAAAGATTAGGAACCACTGGTAAAAATTAAATTCTGAACGCCTCTGCAATCTGACCACCTCCTCCAGCTCTTCCACTCCATTCGTCACAAATCCTCGTCATGTGTAACAAATCACACTGTGCCTTTCCTGACGCCATTTCCTCTGCCTTTCCCCAGATCTCTCCATGCAGAATTCTCCCTCCTCTACATTTCTGGAGCACGTTGCATCCGCTGCTGGTATATATTTATCACAATATATACAAATCTATCCAAAAGACCAAAATCAGTATCTTTGGGTCTTCAACACTTTAGAGAAGGTGATTTCACTTAAAATATCAACCAATTCATTTTGTGCTCAGTATCAGACAAAAGACTTGCTACTCATTTATGGCAAAAAGTTTTAAACATAGTATTTGGTGAACCAAATAGCTCTTTTACATTAAAAACATTCTTACCAACTTAATTAAAACTAAAAACCAAACGGTTACTAATAGGGTTAAAGCCAAATGCTATTAGTAATAATAACCACAAATTTCAAGCTATATTGAATACAAGATTTTTAATAAAACAAAAGTTTTGAGATCAAAGATGCTTGCTCTATTTAAGTGATTCTAACCCAGGAGTGTTTATCAGAACCACTTACGGAGCTATTACAAAATACATATATAGTCTCCATCCCCAGAAATGTAGATTTAGGTAAAAAATGCAGCAAGACCTGTGGACGTTTTAAAATGCTCCCAGCATTTTCTGATGCAATACTGGCTAAAAATGATTTTCTATGAAGTATGTTTGACATGCCTTCAACTTATGAGTACACGTATTTTTACTATTTAAGTATTTCCACTATTTTGAAGTATCTTAAGCATTTTCACTATTTTGCCCAATGTTACTTACAGGGCACCTGACTTTTGCAACGTATTCCTTTAAAGCTTTATGTGCTTTTTGGTTAATTGCATTACTTCTCAAAGTCATTAAGTCTCAAAATACAGAAAATAAAATTTTCTTGTGATATTTTCTTTAAGTTGAGGTATACAGAGTACAGACATCTACCCGACTAGGTGACTACGTTCTGATAGTTCTGATAAAGAGGAATTATTTGCATGTAAATATACTGAATATGCACCCTCTAGGCCTTCACGAAAATAAAGCAATTGATGAAATACCTACTAAAGAGTATACTTGCACTAAGAAATATACTCTTACACAATACTAAGATTCTAGAACTAGAAAAAAATAGATCAATATATTCAGCACTTTTAAATACAAAAATAGAAATATTTGAAATGACCTAGGCTGAGGCTGAACACTGACTCTTTTGCTAGGTAAAGAGCCACAGCTCACGGACATATTCCTAGTGGGCACTCTTTAAAATCTAAAAGTGTAAATAATTTTTAGGACTACTTAACGTTCTTCATTGTATTCATGCTCCAAGAACTGATAAAATATGCTTGGAAACTCATGGATCAAAAGCACTCTATAAACTTACTGTAAAATTTCAATATTATTTAAAAACATCTCTACTATCACACTCTAGAAAGATTTTTAATCCCCTGACTTAATAGGTATTTTGCTCAAGTGAGCAACCTTCTCACATAATCCTTTTCACACATCTTCAGTAATAAAAAAACTTCTAAAAATTAACTGGAGTTTAAAGATTCAAATTATGATCCTTGTAACTTCAAAATAATTGTACATTCCATTAATTTCTATAATTCAAGTAATAATGCCTATTTCACATCACAAGCTTAAGTCTCACATTTAGGAAAGAAAACTCTGCCTGTGTTTCTGTGTATCTAGAGTTGTCCTATGCATTCAAAGATATTATTGACAGTGTCAGACTGGGCCTGGAAAACAATGGAAATCTTAATCTTCACCCCCACTGGAAACACGTGGAAAGTAACTGGATTTTTCATTTAAAAATATCCAAAATACAGTCATATTGTTAACTTTTCCTTTCCTTTTCACTCTGCCCTTATCATGATTAGACCTACACAAACTCAAAACATAACTTTTTCAACTAACTCGTGCCACGGTTACCAAAGTATGTCTTATGTTATCATTTTCAAGAATCTTCATGTAAACTCACATTTTTAATGAATCAAAATATTCTGCACTGCTTTAACTGCGGAAATAAAAACAAGGTTTGCAAAATGGGATTATTACAATTAATGTGAATCAATGTGGACTTAGAATTAAAAGATTTTTTTTTCAAAAGTTTTATTTAATGAGCTCATTTTCAGGAGAAAATCAGTCATCTGCTAGTGCCTCTACTCCTCCCTTTTCAAGTAAATATCCCTTCTCCCAATAATTTCAGTGTCTGAGATCAAGAATCTGTGAAAAAAGGTGAAGAAAAATGAACCATACAGATTTTTCTTACCCCATACCACTGCAAATATTTTAAATGCATAGGAATACAACAAACTCAAAAGAAAAAAAATAGTGTTTTATTAACTACCACACTGTTATAATACACTTTAAACGTACAATAAGGTAGCCTTTAAGTTTGAGGTGGTCTTAAGAATAACAAATGAACAGAATTCCAAATTTTGAAATAGGTGAACTGCTGCAGTTATAGGTATACATTTAGGAAAATTGTATAGCTCTTACAAGACCAGCAATGAAACTTTATTTTGTACATTTTTTAATAATTGAAAATATAAACAATAATTAAAAAATAAAAAGAAAATACAGCATAATAAAAAACATACATTTCTCAATTAAATGTACTGGATACATATAAATTTTAAGGGAAGAAGCAAAAAAGGAAAATGGTTGATATTTAAGTGCAGACTGACTACCTAGACAAAAAAAAAAAAAAAAAAAAAGACTTAAAAAAATATCATAAACCTCTAGTTTTCTATGACTAATATCCATATGGTTGGAGTATCGTCACTATGGAAGTGATTTTATGTTTGCATATGTTATACTTTACTGGTAATTTACATGATGGCTTTTAAGGCCCTGGCAGACATATGGTTTTTGGAAACAAGATTGGATTAAAAAAAAAAAAAAAAAAAAAAAAAATCACTGCTAAGACGCAATACACCTTATTTTTTTTGGTCCTCCAATATTCAAGAAAAGGGATAATTCACTTTAACATTTTCTTACCACCCAAATGCCTCAACCTATACATTTTAAACTTTTTTTTTAAACATTGGTTATATTGCCCAACTTCGTTATTGAAAGAATATTAACAAGACATTATTTTGGCAAATTAAATCTTAAACATGGCTTTTCAACAGGATTTTAAAAGGGACTATCCCTAGAGTTCCATGTTAAAATGTAGTTTTCAAAATCTTACAAGAGTAATGCTTAAAATATTGTACATAGTTAACCTAATTAAAATAATTAGCTTCAAAATGACAAATTGATAAGCTAAGTAAAGCCTACACTATGTAACATTTGCTTGGAAACTTGATTTGTCAGTTATGCATAATAAAAATTCCAGTCATCAAGAAAATTACAAAAATTTTTTTATCATAACATGATTTCTTTCACCCACCAACTTTTTTTTTTATCTTACAATAGATAAATACCAACATGTTCTCATTTTTACACTAAACCACACAGGATTGATGCATTTGGTTAGACTACCATTCGCATTGTTAAATTCAATTTTCTCTTTATATAACTTGGTAAAATTTCATTTCTTCTAGATTCCAAAAGTACCTACAAAACCCATGCAATTTTACCATTTTTAATATACTATGGAATATCATACAAAGTAAGGCATTTCAGTGTCATGTATAACCAAGTTACTGTCAATCCAAAAATTTTTGCACATCAATAAAAAGATATCTAAGAACTTAGGAACAATATTCTTCTCACTACTGTATAAAAATAACCACAATGAATAAGTATTTGTGTAATATTTACTCCATTGTCTCGTTTCCAGAAACTGTGACAAGCTGTAAAGGTATTTCAGTGTTGGTAAGGATATCCTGATTGCTGGTGGTGGAAGTATTAACAGTTCCTATCCCTGAAACAGAACCTTGTTGAATATTTGCAAGGATAAGTGTTGTTCCTCCTGCAGTAATCAAAGCATCGTCTCGTGCAGCTTCCACAGATGCCAGCACTGCACTGCTAGAGTGAATACCTTTTTTATTCTGATGTGTTTTAATATGTTTGGCAAGGTGGTCACTTCTCATAAAGCGTTTTGAACATTCTGGACAAACAAATTTCTTCTCACCTGTTAAAAAGAAATTAGGTTACTTAGTTTTTTAAATTCAACATGAATAGACTGATCATCTGCTGAGAAAGAAAATAAGCCAACACTGACAGAGACAGGAAGCAGAGTTCAGTTCCATTAAAAGCGTATTCGTTTCGTGAGCTGTCCTTGCAAGATTTCTCACATAGAGTACTCTTCCCTCAAAATAAATCTGTCCTCTTTACTTCTGAATGAAAAGTGATCTTCGAACTTATAGACTGATATTTGGATATGACTTGAATACCTCAGCTATGCCAATAGTTTGTTTTGAAACATCTGTTAGAAGACACCGTACAGCTAAAAAATGACCATCTGCAAAGAGCACACTGTTTTAAGCTATATTTAAGGTATTATTAGCATGTCATATCCACGATACTAAACCTTTTAAATGTGAATTCAAGGAACTACACAGGGTACTTAAGATTAAAGCAAAAACATAGCCTGTGCTCCAATAAGACTGATAATCCCAGGAATAATGGAGATGGCTAGCTGATGTGATTTTAGCTGGAATAGTCAAGAGCAAGCCTGATATACCATCATGTTATAGTTAATTCAAGACCCTGATGCCTAACTTTATTTCCCCAGTATGAATAAAATCCTTTTTTTAAATACAAAAGACTGACTGAACTTCTATTATGTTGAAGACAACTACAAAAGAGAATTACTGGAGGAAAAGGCAAAAGGCAAATCTAAAAGGAATCCAGAGAGAAATCAAGTAGTAAACAAATCTACCTATCTCTTATTTCAGCACCTCCACCTTAAGTAGGTCCTCATCAGACCTCACGCCTGAACTATGCTGCAGTGACACCCTAAGTCATTATCCCCCCCTCTCCTATCCAGTCAGTCAATGGCAGACAAATCTTCCTTAAATACCAAATCGTATCAGTGTGAAACTTCACCATGACACTAAGTGGTACGGAAATATAAGAATAACTTGCAGATTATGAAATAGATTCTCTACTGCCTAACTTAAAAGGACCTCCATAACATAGCTCTATCCTACTTAACAGAAATGTGCTATATAGAATCTCACCTTCACTCATGGCAAATGGTCTCTCACCTCTTCTATTCACATATCATTCTATTCTTCTGGGAAGGTATTTCCCAAAATTTCTTTTGGAATTAATCCTGAGAGATGCTCCATGGAAAATGGCACAACAATCAAAGGAGGCTGGGAAATGCTACACATACTACATCTCCCAACTTAAGAGATGCACAGTCTTCTTAATGTTCAATTAATGGTCCTAAGAGGTGTTGCCTTGAAGGTAGCTGGACTAAACCCTGTTTAACTCAGTGTTTCTCACATTTATTTGATCACAGACTTTTTTGTCCCCTTTTATGTTATTCCTTTTTATATCCTGATCAAATTCCACAGAGGAAAATTCTGTTACCAGGCCACTTTAAGGTCCCAGCCCACTGCCCAACAATGTCTTACTATCCCATGCAACACTGATCTCTGTCTCTAAGTACACTCGATCTATTTTCTTATTTTGTTTGCTGCAGCTTGAAACAGGTTAAACTCATCTGTCTAACCTGACAAATAAGACAGAAAATAAGTAGCACATGTAATATGTATACTACCAAATACTTCACAGGTTATTTTATATATTTAAAGACAATGTAGAAGGTGTGAAAGTAGAGTGAGAGACAGCTTATTTGCTTACTCTAACAGAGAACCTGGATTTGAATCCAGATCTAGAACCAACACTTTCATTTCACAATAAGCTTTATTGTGACTATAAATATATATTTTTCAATTCTTCAGTGTTGAGCATAGACTGATGAACACCTTGACCATTATATGGTAGCAGGAGAAAACTCTAAGATACATTAAGTTAGGATTTAGTTGGAGTCACTCCTAGGCTCATTTCATGTAACAACCCCACAATACCATGAAAAACAATCAAACAGAAGAGTTCTTCCATCAATAATGCCCTGGTTATTCCTCATTGAAATGTTTTTTGCTTACCTCACAGATACTAAAACAAGAAAAGGTAAAATACTTCAATTTATCAGAAAAAAAAAGAATTATTCTTTAGCATGTTGAAGAAAAATAAAGACAGATCAAGAGTAAAAGCAGACAACTAATTTAAAAGGTTAACATAATAAATAAGAATTGCATAAATGTGGCTTAAGACATTAAACAACGTTACAACAAAACAAAAAAAGCTAACTATATAAAAAAAAAAGCTAACCAAAGTCTGCATAAAATAAAATGCTATTTTACAAGATAAACCATATTGGCTTATTTGGAATTACTGTTCTTAAATTGGTATTACTGAAGATAAAAATTGAATGTAACTAGTCATATTTTAAAAGATTCAGATCAGTAAGATGTGGGGGGGGGGGGACTTCAAGATACTATGCCCTATAAGTCATTTTTTTTTTTCAGTGAAAAGTAAATATTAGTAACCTGTATGTGTTCTTCTGTGCCTCTGTAATTCATCACTTCGAGTAAATCTTTTACCACAGAACATCCAGTTACAAACAAAAGGACGCTCCCCAGAATGCCAACGCAGATGAGCTCTCAGATGTGAGGTCTTCCCATAGACTTTACCACATCCTGGTATATGACAAATGTGTTGCTTCTTTTTTCCAAGATTGGTACCTCTAAAAAACACACAGAGAATAATATATACTTCTATGGAAATATTCAAGTAAACATTACTACTTCTATATTCCCAAGCTGAATTTCAAATCGAAGACGTTAACGCCATGAGGTCAATCAGAAACCAAGACCATTTAAGATCAATTTAAATTTTAAAAAATGTGTGTGTGTGTATATATATATGTGTGTGTGTATATATATATATATATATATATACACACACACATATATCTCTAACATGTAATATCACATTATTAATTTTACTTCAGATTTAATGTGATTGCTGTCCAAATGTAAACATGCTCAAGAATTATATAATTTAAAAGGACATTTCACAAAGAAAGATTGTACAAATAAAGCTACTTAAGTATTCTGTCAGAACCATTCACAAATTCAATGCATAGGCCCAATCCATGTCCTAGTGGTATAAGAAACTAAATAGTCTCTTCAAAGTCACAATGTCAGCTAATTTAAAAATTAAATAAACCAAGAAATGACTACATAACCAATCACAGGTACAATAAAAACGATAGGCACCTTAAGCAGACTTTAAATTAACATGACTTAAGCATATTTATTCCTTTATTTGTATAGCCACACCCTGAATATACACGGAGACTTGGGAGAAAATCGTAAAAAAAAAAAATCTAGACAAAGCTACTGTCATAGCTCCCTTAGCACTACAGAAAATAAATATAAATCAAAATTATCTTTACAGTTAAAATTCCTTTCATATTAACCATGCAAAGATACCCCAAATTACACATCAGAGATATAATAAAATACAGTTTCTCCACAGCATAAAATTTGACATTTGTTACATTTCAGTATTTGATACCAAGAACAGGGTTTGGGAGATATGTGCTTAGATGAATGAACACAGGTATTTTAGCCTAAGCAAGAAGAAAACTTTCTTGATTCCAGAACTGATATTCAAATAGTATTAAACACTATAGAAAGTGTTATTTCCCAAGCTTTAAAAAAAAAAAAAAAAAAATTGGGCTGGTTACTAAATAAAAATGAGTTTATAAAAAATATGACACTTTAGACTCACTGTCAAAATCATATAAACTCTGCAATGTTTCTGAGATTACAAAAAGGTACATTTAAGACCCCCCCGCCCCGACTTCCCCTCCTCCCCCAATCTCATAGTCTAGGTATATAGCCTGTAAACTGTCCATAAGCCTGAAAATCCTCCTTTATATATTATACCTAGCGTTTTTCAATTTTTACTGGAAAAATGCATATTTCCCCACATTTATATTTTAATGTACTCACACTCAGTAGCATGTGAAATTGCCATAGGACAAACAGTGCTAAACGGTGCAGTGCTGGCTGTTAGATGCCATAGGTGTTCTGAACAGGGAGACATCAATGTGGGCTCCAGTAGTTAGAGAAGGCTTCGTGGAAGAGGTGGGTAGGATTTAGATAGAAAGGAGGGAAGGCATTCCAGGCAGAGGAATAGCATAAGTAAAGACAAGGAGGAGTCATGCTGTTGTCTTAAGGGCAAGGACGTCATAATCTAACACAATTCTAGTTTCTGCTCCAGTCCACCCCCAATTTCTATAACTCTCTTCCAAGAGCTGAGTTGAGTGAAACAGGTTTTTCTGGCTCACCTGCAATGCCAAAGTATTAACCAAAGCCAATATTTCATTTAATTTAGTTTTTAAAACTTATTTTATTCTTACACAGCCCTAAGAAAAAAGAGTAATGTTTGTGGTTATTGGTGTACAAACCAATTTCACATATTGTGTTCACCATAGCAATTTCACAGAGAACCCAATTCAGTTCACTCTTGTACTCATGACTTCTTGCCTCTATGCTAAGTGTACCACTCAGGTGAATCCATGTGCTTTTATAAACTCAAAAGTGCTAAATACTTTACTAACTAAGCAAAATTTAGCTTGAGAGCACTAACAAAGCACAAGATTGTAACAAATTACAGCAACAAATCTGGGTTCTCAAAGAACCAAAGAGCTCGGGAGAGGTATTTTCAATTGAATTTTAAGAAAATGAGAAATACTATTTGAAAATGGGACAGGCATCTTGGGGGGGGGGGGGGGGAGGGGGACAGGATGCACACAAATATATCTAATTTAAGGGAAAAGCCTAACACCCGGGTCCAAATTTCTATTTAAAAAGGAAATTTTATTCAAGATAAGATCTAGATATGTTAGATATGGATTTATGACACGTGATGTGAAGGAAAAGAACTTTCTCAACAAATAAATATAAAGGTAATAATAAAAGATTTAGTCGTAAGTTTTCTTCTTGATTTACATAATCAAACCACTAACACCTATACCACCTAGAAAAAACAAACAACTTTGAGTTTCTATTCCTAATTGCCTAAACTTGTTCTCAATAGTTTAGCAATGCCAAGACAGAGTGACACAATAAATAATGCTAAATTCTCAGTATGGGAATTAAGAAAAGTGAAGTAAATCAAGTACTTTCTTTTGCTTGGAATGGAAGAAATGAGACACCAACTGAAATTGCTGACAGATTTTGCAAAATAACTTAATTTTTAAAATATGGACTGATGTTTAATCCACACAAACCCCACATAACAATAATGCTTTTAGAATTTATTCTACTTTATTAAAATTACCTGCCTCTTCCACTAGAGTAAAAAGTTTCTGAGGGCTGGTTCTGCTTAATAAATATTGGTTAAATGCCCAGATGAATACAATTTTTAAATATTTAACTATATTTTACACCTTGCTCAAGAAGGTAAACAAAATTTTGTTCTCTGAATATTCCACTTGATATATGTGTATTTTTAATAGCTGAGGGAAAAAAGGCCAATATTCTAAAATGTTTGAAGTACTGCCCACCTCACCTTTGCAGAACCCTTTAGAATGCTCTGGATTTACTATATGCTATGCTTCTATTAATTAGATGCAACAACTGTCAATGATACAATTTTGCCTGTCATGTATATATCAGTTGAAGTTTGTTCAAATGAGCTCTAAGAAACAATAGTTTTTTTTCGTAAGAAATTCCATTTTGATTGCTTAGAATAATTTTTAAAAATGAACTCACAAAAGTTCTAGAAAAAATAAGTCTTTTTTTTAAGGTATTTCATAAAGACTGATTCACTAAAACTTTTGTGCATAAAACAAAGTTTGCAAAGTTTTAAGTGGTAGAACTCTTCTTTTACTTGTATAACAATGCATTATACAAACCACTGACAAAGTTGAAAGGCAATGTAAAACTAGGAAAAAATACCTGCACATATGATGGTTAAACACACGAATTAACAGATTCACAAAAGACAATTCACAAAAGAAATCTTAAAATGGTAAAATAACACACCAAAAAATGTTCAATCTCACAATGTAACAAAAAATATACTAAATGAAATAATAATGAGGAATTATTTTTCATATCAGACTTTAAAAGGTATTAAAAAAATGATGAAATCCAGTGTTGGCAAGGGTGTGGGAAAGCAGATACTTTCATACACCACTGGTAGGAGTATAACTTGAAACAGATAGAAAAGCAGACAATTCCCTTCGATCCAACAATTTCACTTCTGCCAACTTACAGTGATGAAGTAATCAGACAAAGGTGCAAAAATGTATGTGTAAGATTAGAATGACAGCAATAAACTCTCAAAAAAGATGTTAAATTCTTATGCATCCATACAACAATATTAACAGCCATTAAAAACTTGATGTAGACTCTATACAGACTTGGAAATATGGTCACAAAAATTTTCAAAATAAGAGCAGACATGTAAACAGTGAGAATGATTCCACTTTAAAAGATATGTAAAGTCTGAAAGGATATATACAAAAATGTTATAATGGTTATCTTGACATGGGGTAGAAGTTTGGTATTGTTTTAATATTCTTCTAGATTTCTGAATTTTTATGAGCACATATTAGTTTAATAAATACAAATCTAAAGGAAGTTCATTTTCAAGAAAATGCGTTAAGTAAAATATAGGCCAGATCTTGACCCTCAATTAGATTGGACTTTCACGAACAAATTTATCTTTAAAGTTCCTCTAAAAAGGAGAGTAAATTTCAGAGAAGTTATTGTCTAACCAAACTTAAACTGGCCAAAACATGTCAAAGAATAAATAATATTTCAAACAAATAATTACCCAGTAAACAAAAATACCTAAGGATCTGATATAGAAGCAAATCCACTCAAGAGGTAGTAAGTACAGTTTAGTGGTTAATGGTCTGGAGTAAGAAATTGGGTCTAAATCCCAGTTGCATGTTGCTCTTAAGAATCATTCAACCTCTCTGTGCCTCATTTATAAGACTTTCTAACATCTAAAACTCAGTAAGCCCTCAATGTTAGCAGTTATTAGTCATTGTTACCATCATTGTGAATGGGCTGGCCAATGTACAAATCAACTAATGACACCAACTCGAAGGCAGATAGGCTCTATTTCTATTAGCTTAAACTCATTAACTGTGTTAATAGTATATTTTATCTATTTATGGCATATTTCTGAGAGAGATGTGTTAAGGCTTTTCACTATGACTAGGGATTTGATTAGTATGTCATTAAGAGTCGTATCAGTTTCTGCTCTCTATATATTTCAATGTTATGGGGGGAAAGTATCATAACTATTAAATCTCCTTTGGTGAAAACTTCGTATTATTAAGAAACCTACCCCTATTTAACCATGTGATGATTTTCACCCTGATCCTTCGTTGTCTGACAGTAACACTGCTATCCAAGTTTTCTTGTTAACATTTGCCTAATAAATCTTTTTCCACCCCTTCAACATTCCTGTGCCAATTTATCTGAGATGCTCCCTATAATTAACATAAGGCTGGATTTTGTTTTTAAAATACAATCTGAGTTTCAAGGTCTTAATTATTAAGCTTAATCCATCCACATTTAATATAATCAGTGATCTGTTTTGAGTTTTTCCTGTCATGTTATTCTGCCTTAACATTTATTTTTTTAAAGTACAGAATTAAAATACTACAGTTCCACTTTCTTAAAAAATTCCATCATTAAGGCTTATTATTCATTTCTGTTGAAAATAGAAAATGTTTATGCTTATCAACTATTTCTGAACTTATTTTTATATAACTGCTATTCTCAAGCTAAAAATCAACTCTTTATCTGTATTTAGGCAAATCTCATTGCTGGTTTGCAAATAGGCTAATTTCTCATATGGGCCTGTTAAATGGCATCTGTTACATTTCTTTATTTTAAGGCAAATTAAGTAACTTTAGTTTTAAAAAAGGCACTTCGATCTGAAAATTCTATCTTATATATTTTGTCCCCTTTTTCTACCACACTCATACAGACATACACACAAAATGATCATGTAATGAGAAATTTCCCATAATTAAGTGATACTGCATGCAGTATTTCAAAAATTAGGGTGATGATATTAGCAGTGTTTAAAAAAAAAAAAAAAGAGTATGTTTCATGTGTGCATACCTCCCACCACCTTCTTTACAGTTGGGACAGGTGCAAGCTACCCTTCGAAGTCTTTTTCCTTCTTGATGTTGTTGGTCCCCTTCTTCATCTACCACCTGCACTCTTAAGTGTGTTAGATCATTGGTATTCAATGTAGAATCACCACTGAGCTGCCACTCTTCAGGATCAGGTTCTTCTTCCTTGATCCTAATATCTAAAGAAAAAAGCAAATACAGATGAGAAGCAGCCCACTGGCCCAAAAAGCATGAGATGTGAGCCTCTCTAAGGTAAAGTGAATACTATGTAAAAGTCAAAAATCATGTCTATGGAACATAACCATTGGTCCTAAACATAATCATTGGTTCTCATTTCTATCTTACTCTAAATATCAAAGAATTCAGCCAAAAAGAGAATAAAGCGAGCATGAGAGCTTGCTTTTTAAAAGATTTATTAAGAAAAGTAATTTTCATATGTGGAATTTAAGATACAAAACAGATGAACATAAGGGAAGGGAAGCAAAGATAATGTAAAAACAGGGTGGGGGACAAAACATAAGAGACTCTTAAATACAGGGAACAAACAGGGTTGCTGGAGGGGCTGTGGGTGGGGGGATGGGTTAAATGGGTAAGGGGCATTAAAAGGAGGACACTTGTAGTACTAGGTGTTATACACAGGGGATGAATCACTGGAATCTACTCCTGAAATGATTATTACACTACATATGCTAACTAACTTGGATGTAAATTAGAAAGAAAGAAAGAAAGAAAGAAAGAAAGAAAGAAAGAAAGAAAGAAAGACAGACATTTTTTTTTAAGCAAGCTAAGGCTAAATCACAAGCAATCTGAAACTTCAATTATATACTCGTTCAGCTAATCAATAAATCCAACAGTCAATTCAGATTGGAGCAAATTCTAAAACCCTTCACAGCCTATATCAATCGTTCCTATCAATAGGTACTATGGGAATGCAAAAGAAGGGATCATTCACTTGAAACTGTTACTCACAAATCTAACCTTTAAATTAAGTCATCATTACTAAAATATCTATAATGGCCACAATGTCACTATGGAAGGAGACAGAAATATGAGAGACAGTTTCTATTTTCAAGGAGTTTTATTACAAACCAGATTGGGAAACAAAATGAGGAGGCAATGGTAAGGAAGAATGGACATGGCAGGAAGTTGTGTCATTTTCTCAGCAGAGCCAAACATCTTTATATCGATAGTGATACAATATCATTTTCTACATGAAAACGAAGAGGTTTTTCATCTCAGAAAACTTTGTTAAAGAAACAATACAGGATTTAAAACAAACACTGAATATAACCATCTTTGGTAAAGCAAATTCTCACAGATTTTTATTCTGATTTATGTAGTAAACTAAAAATCTTAATGGAAAATTATTATTTTAAATCCAAAATTAGTCACTAATAACTGGGGCAAAAATAGCTTTAAAAAAATCAAATGTGTCTTGTAACTGCTGAATTTAAACTAATGAAAACTAGAATGTATAACCAACAACCAAGAAAAACACCTCAAACAGTGCAAAACTAGTTTATTTTATCAGGATAACCACAACAAAGTATCGGGGGGAAAGTAGGAAGAAAGGGAAGCATGGCATGGGCAACAGGGTACAGAGCAGTGCCATTCACCAAAATAGGAAATACCGGAGAAAGACCAAGTAGAATTAAAGAAGGACAGTTAATGAGTTCAAGGTTCAAGACCATGGAGTCTGAACGAGTACAGAAGCAGGACCTATACCTTTGGAGCTCAAAATAGAGGCAAGTGCTGGAGATACAGAAATTATCGGTATATATACAGTGATGGGAGTCTTTCCAAAGAAGTAGGTTAGATCACTCCACGACTATAAAGAGGATGAGAAAAGAAAGTAGCCAGTGAGGAATACAAACATTTAGGGAACAGGCAAAAGAGGAGGAACCTGCAAAGGTAATTAGTATCCAGGAAAATGTGCTACATCAATGAAAGAATGTGTTTCAAGAAAGAAAGGAAGTGGTCAACATCAAATACTGCAAATAAGTTAAGAAAGAAACTAAGAAAGTGGGCAAGAAGTGAGAATGTGTTTAATAACAAGTACAGACAAGTTTTTCAAGAAGTCTGGTTTAAGAGAGAGACAAAAATATGGCAATAGACGCTTGAGAGGACCAAAGAGGAGAATTAAGGGGAGGGAGTGTTTTGTTTTATTTTTAAAGACACAAAAAACTTGAACATGTTTAAATGCTTATGAGAAAGATCTATTACAGAGAGACTGGTTGAAAATACAGGATTTTGAAACCCCTAAAAAGTGAGGAGGGGATGATGACCCATAGACCCTACAAGTTCAGCTGATGGAGCACAGCCACAACTCCCTCTATTACATGAGGTAAGAAAAGATACAAGCACATTCGTTCATACCATAAGTAATTAGCTGCTATGTGCTGTGAACAATGCTAGACTCCAGATGCAGAGAGAATTCGATGGCTAGAAATTGAAGGAAAATTGGTTTCTATTTCCTCAGTGAAAAGATGAAGAATTACACTATATATAAAATTCCTCCAAATACACAACATAAATGTGTATTGACTTCTGTTCCTTTATAATCTGATGCCCATCTGTATCACTATGACCAGATACATAAGTACTTGCACAAATATTGCATAATACTAGCTTTGTAAGTTAAAGAAAAGACATAGTACATGGATACCACATATCCAGAGTAGAGTAAGTTTGAAGTCCACACATGAGGCAGTTTATCAGATGTTTTTAAAGCTGCTCATCTTACATTATTTGTGATGAGGCAGCAGGTAAAAAGGAGGACAAAATACTAATATCAAGGATGGATAAAGCAGTCTAGACAGACAGAAGACTTGAAGACACCAAAGAGAAGAAAAAAACAGCAATCGATGAGAGAGGGCAAGAATGAAATGCAACTTAACTGAGGGAATGAAGATATTATATAGCACGTTCCTGCCCCCCATTGCTAGTTCTCTTACTGGAACCTACAAAATACGTTTAAACATTGTGTCGTGGACATAAATACTCACAATTTAGTGTCCTTTCTTACTGAATCTGAATACAGCACAAGCAAAAATACTTCACATGTAAATTGAACCCATCTTGTCCACCAACCAACCTTCTCCTGGCATCTCCTTTAGTTGACAGCATTACAAGTCACCTAATTTTTCGGACTATCAACTCTAGCAGAGTCCTGTCAGTCCATTCCCAGCCTCTCATCTTCCTCTTTTGCTAATCCATCTTCTCCACAGCCTCTAAAATGTTCTTCTTAAATAAAAATCTAATGACATCACCTTCCTGATAACCACACTTACACTAATTCTCTATTTTCTACAGTATAAAGACCACACTCATTAACTTGGTATTCAAGAATGTTCTCAACCTGGCCCCAACCTGGTCTTCCAAACCTCACTATTAAAAACACTGAAATTCTCAGGGCTCCTGGGTGGCTCAGTGGGTTAAGCATCCGACTCTTGATTTTGGTTCAGGTCATCATCTCACAGCTCATGGGATCAAGCCCCACACACATCAGTGGGAGCCTGCTTGGGATTCTCTCTCTACCCCTCTTCCACTTGCACTCTCTCCCTCAAAATAAAAAAAACAAAACAAAACAAAAAACAAACAAACAAACAAACAAACAAAAAAAAAAACAGTGAAATTCTCACCATTTTCAGAATACATGCCCTCTCTTAACGTCACTCCTTTGTGTGTGCATCTTGCCTGGACTGTTTTCTATCTCTTTTCCTTTTTCATCGAACTAACCTCTATTTATCCTTAAAGGCTACTTCAAATGTCATCTCTTTTATATATACTTATGGTAGAATTATATTTATTGGCTCATATATCCCTTTAGATATTGAGTGCTTCACTCCAAAGTGCTCAGAAAATACAATCTGACTAAATGAACAAAAACTTCCCTAAGGAGGAACTTCCAATATAGGCAATAATCTACCTGGAGAGACTTTGCCCTCTGCTTTTCTGTGCTCCTTCTATCTGCAAATAATACATAAAGAGAAGTGTTTTTTTTATAAGATTAAAAGTCATTTCATAGGGACAGGACCACTAAGTGTTCACTAAAAATAATAGATTAATTGCCCAAAATGTGTTACACCAATTTTAAATCACTCCACTTGTTCATACGCAATCTGGGGTATTTTAGAATCTTAATGATAAAATTAATTAATCCAATAAATTGGAAATAATTCCCCTTTGCTAACTGCATATCATTTTAATTACAGACACCTTAAAAATAAGTCTCCAGTACTAGGCAGTCAAGGTTACATCTTCCTCAATAGCCGAGTGTAGACGACAGGAAAATATTTTTTACTGTGCTCTATTAATGTCTTACGTGTGGTACCTAATCATTCTTAGAAATCTATTTATAAGGCTCAGAGGAAAGGGAAGTAATAATCCATCAAAATAGATCATACAAGTATGAAGAAGTACCCAATATTATTAGGTATCAGGAAAATAAAAAGCAAAATCACAATGAGGTATCATACCACCACAATGGCTAACATTCAAAACAGACCAGGCCAACTGTTGGCAAAGTAGTGGAATAACTAAAACTCTCCCACACTGCTAGTGGGTGTATAAATCGGTATAATTTTAGAAAACCTTTTGACCACATCTTCTAAAACTAAACCTATGCATACCCTATAACCTAAGCAATTTCACTCCAACAGAAATGCATACACTAAAAATTCACCCTAAATGAAACAATTCCAATGTCCACCAGTATTAGAATGGAAAATAAATCATAATATATTCATTCATACAGTTAAATGTGTTAAAACAATGAAAATTAACAACCTATATGCAACAGGAATGAATGTCACAAACATAATTTAAAACAAAAGGCTCACATTTTTTCTCTCTCTAGAAATTCTATTTTTATATAAAGCTTATTAACACAGGTAAAACTACTCTACAGTGACTGCCTATCTTTAAAAAGGGGTAATAACTGGGTCTAAGGAGATTGCTGGTTTGTTGATAATGTCCTATATTTTAATCTGGGTAATTTTTCCTAGGTGTTCATTCTATACAAATTCATCAAGGTACACACATATGATTTTACATTTTTCTGAATGTGTATTATACTTCAATATAAATATTATTCTAAATAAAAAATTTTCTGAGTAATCTATAGATTACTTAGGAATTCTGTGTCAATCAGCTTCTTTTGTTGCGGCTTCATCTGTAGTTCCTTATAATCAACTAACACCTTCCCCCAACATAGGAATTTAAAACAAAACAAAACAAAACAAAACAAAACCTTTAAGAGATGAGTGTGCTCTAAAAATTAAGTCCATAAACTGAAGTTTAGAATATAATATTATTCACTCAACAAGTATGTGAGTGACAATAATGTGCCAGGCACTGTTGTAGGTTCTAAGGATAAACAGTTAATACAACAGTTACCTTCATCAAGTTTCCTATTTAGTTGCGAGAAGACAGAACAATTAAGTAAATACACAACATTTTAGGTGATAAAGTGTAATGAGAATGGTAAAGAGAGCAGGAAGTGAAAGGAGTGAAATACTAGCTGTTTTAAATAGAGGGGTCAGAGAAAACTGCCTGGAGGCAAAGGATGAGCAAGGTGGAAGAAAGTATTCTGGGCAGAAGGAAAAGCAAGTTGGATGCATGTTTGGTGTATTCAAGGAAAAGCAAAGAGGCCTGTGTGGGTAGAATGAAATGAATATGGAGAAAGTGTAGTAAGAGATAAGATCACAAAGTAAAAATGTGGAAGAGGAGGAGAGATGATCATATATGATGTTACACATTGCATATTACCTCACAGACCATTATAAGGACTTTACATTTCATTCAGAGTGAGGGAAGCCACCAAGGCATTAGGAGTAGAAGGGTGATATAATTTAAATTACATCTTACTAAAATAAATTCAGTATCACTCTGGATGCTGCATTAAAGAGACTGTTGGGAACAAGGGCATAAGTAGGGAAACTAATTAAATTAGGAAGCTAATACATAATTACCAAAGCAAAAGATGACAGTGGCCTAAAATTAAGGTGTTATTGAGGAAGTAGTAAGGACTGGCCAGTCAGGTAGAGTCCATGACATTTGCTAACAACCTGTTTATTACTAACAGGTTTTTTTGTGAGGTGTTGAGAACAAGAAAGGAGTTAAAGACAATTCTAAGGTTTTTGTGCTGTGTAATAAAAGAGATGGAGCTGCCATTAACTGAGATAGGGTAGACTGGAAGGTGAAAAGATTGTGGGAGAAGGGTGCCAATCAGGCCCCCATTTTTGGATATGAAAGTTTGGAGGTGCCTATGAAATAACCAAATGATGATGCTCATCAGGCAGTTGATGGCTCTGGAGTTCAGGCAAAAGCATGCCCTGCAGATATAAATTTGGACATCCATCAGCATACACAGCTGATTATTGAGAGTGACTTGGAATGGAATACAGATAAAAGGAAACCCTGAGCACTTCAACGTTCACAAGTAGAGGAGACTAAAAGGAACCAGCCAGAGACACGAGGAAACTAGTGTCCAGAAAGCAAGTGAAGCAGTCATTTCAAGAACATAATCATAGGTGTCAGTGCTTGATGAGTCAGGTAAAATGAAGACTGAGAAATGACTTTTGGATGTAAAAATGTGGTAATCACTGGTGATCTTGACAAAGACTGTTGCAGTAGAGAAGTTAGGACACAATCCTGCCTAGAGTAGATTGAAAGAATGAAAGATGAATTGCAAACAAGTACATACGACACTTCCCAAGAGTTATGCTGGGAAAGCAAGCATTCTAAGAATGTCACTGAAATTCCTAAGCTAGCCAACAAAGGCAGATTTAGCATGTCTAGTAGCAAATACATGTATTAATATATACTAACAATATAAAAAATGAATATGCTTAAAAAAACAAATGTGCTTATTTGAAAGGACTTTGGGTACATAAGAAAAAACAAGTTTAAATGCAAAAAAAAAAATTGAAGCAATATAAATAGAAATTCTCAAAGAGGGGTGCCTGGGTGGCTCAGTTGGTTAAGCATCTGACTGTTGATTTTGGTTGTCATGATCTCATGGTTGGTGGGATCAAGCCCCATGCCAGGCTCTGCACTGACAGCATGGAGCCTGCTTGGGATTCTCTCTCTATTCCCCTCTCTCTCTCTGCCTCTCCCTGCTGGTGCACATGTGCAACGCTTTCTCTTTCTCTCAAACATTAAAAAAAAAGAATGTTAAAATAAACAGCACTTTTTTTTTAAGTTTATTTATTTATTTATTTTGAGAGAGAGAGCAAGTGGGGGTGGGGGGGGAGGAGAGAGAGAGAATCCCAAGGGCTAGAACTCACAAACCCCAAGATCATGACCAGAGCCAAAATCAGGAGTCAAAGGCTTAATCAACTAAGCCCAGGTGCCCCAATGGCACTATTTTCAAAATTATATTTATTCTCTACCTCAAAATGTTTAAATTTCCTTTTCATCTGGCTTGGTATATGGCAGTATTGTCTCACGTTTATGGTTGTTTTCATGGCCTACCATAATAAAACAAAATAGGAAGGAAGGGAGGGAGGGAGAAAAAGAGAAAGAGAAAGGAAGGAAGGAGGAAAGAAAGTTTGGCTGCTTTTGTGGATTAGGAAGATAAAGCCAGCCAGTGGTCTCCAAATCTTTGATTGGCACTATTAGTAAAGCTGTGAATATGCACCCCATAAATATTAAGCATATACACTCTAATTGACTATAAAATATTAGAAAACAAATACATGTAAGAGATTAACAATTTTAATTTTATTGTTAATTACAATGGCTCAATATTAGATAATGCCACAACAAAATATTTAGGGCAAGATTCAATGTTATCAATAGCAGATAGAAAGTGACTACTCTGCCATTTTCTTGGGTGTTCAGTGATAACTTCATTTTCTTTGCTAGTCAATGCATGGCTTCTTTACATGGATATTAAAGACACTCGTCCACTTTAAAGGTTATTTAGTTAAAATCAGAAAATATAAATTCATTCAATTCAAGGATATATAAATAGCAATACGCAGCATCGTGCTAAAAGCATGTAAAAAGAGAGAGTGAGCAGGCATATCATATGTAACACAAACAGAGCTGACATGGAATCAATGAAGGCACCAGTGGTAATCTGTATGTATAATCAATATTAGTCAGGCATTAATAACCCAGGACATGCATAGATTTCTATTAAAAATATTACCAGAAAATGCTAAACGCTTCCTCCTAAGACTATTTATCAACAGAGCTAATAGAATATTTAAGATACATTCTTAACTGGTTTATCAAGTCTGGAATATGCATATTTAATTTAAATAAATAATACTAGATAAATATGAATTACCATACTGTTGATAAAATGAGATATTCTCCTTTATCAATAGTATATCATTAGGATTTTTGTTGTTCTTATCAAAGGCTTTCATATTCTGCCTTCAATTTTTTAAGCTCTGACGAAATTATTTCATTTGATTCTAAAGTTTATTTTATTTACATTTTCCCTTTAATCAGTTTCACCTGCCATAAAAAAAAAAATCACCTGAACAGAATTATAGGATAATCCTACAAGATCTCATATATTATTTTAATTAGATTTTCACATTCATAATTATTCAGATTCCTAAGGATATGTGAGAGCTACCAAGTCTCTTTTTCCAATTTTTCTTTCAAGGAGCTAGTTCTAAACTCCAGACATTGATTCCTAGAAATATAACTGTGCTAGTCTAATCAAAAGAAATTAACACTTTAGGGGAAAGTTTTAAAACCAAACTTTATTCCTTTACTTATTTTAAACAAAATATATGTACATATATTATCTGTGCTTTAACATGAAGCAATCTCTTTCCCACAAATCCTATCTCTCTAAACCTAGATTATTCTTCTATGACTGCTCCCTTCCCCCTACTTAAAATTAATCTTTCATCTCTACTAATCTTTTTCAAATCCTCCCCTTCTCTTTTTTATAGCAGTTTTCAGAATCATCTTCGAAGCTTTTCTACCCAAGTGGAGATTATACAATAGGATTATTCATCCTAGTAAATATAGACAAGAGAAGCTTGTCAGATACACACACAAATGTAAACATAATTAGAAATAACTGATTTTCTAATATGCCTCATAGAAGACTTCACTTTATAACCATACCACAAATATATGAGAAAAAGGCTATGTGACTTGCAATTAATATACTGTAAACAGTAAAATATTAAGTCTCTGTTAAAGGGAGCAGTGTTCTATCAAATAACACTTAAGATTTACTCCTTGTTCAGACACTACTGTAAGCACTTAATATATATTCCTCTACTTAATAGATAAGAAAACAAACATTAGTAGTTTCAAGTAGTTAGAAGTCACATAATCAAAAATGGATAGAGTCAGAACACAAGGAAAAAAAATTATGCAAAACATACTCCAACTATTGCTAAAAATCGGTTCTCTACCAGGGTTAGTTCCCAGGAAAAGTAGCTTAAGTAAAGTTAGCTTCCTTACATATGAATATATGTCTTTAACTGTAGTTTGATCAAATGAAATTAATGTGACTTTTAAAATCTGGGGAGAATAAAGAAAATGTTGTATATACCTACAATGGAATATTGTACAGCCTTACAAAAAAAAAAAAAGAAAAGGAAATCCTGTCACATGCTACAACATGGATAAACTTGAAAACATTATATGCTAAGTGAAATAAGCCATTCACAGAAGAACAAATGCTGTATGATTCTACTAATATGAAGTATCTAAAGTAGCCAAAATCACAGAAACAAAGTAGAAAGGTGGTTGCTAAGCACTAGGGAGAGGGAAGATGGGAAATGGATACAGAGTCTCAGTTTTACAAGAGGAAGAGCTCTAGAGATCTGTCCCATGAAGGTTGAGTGTTAACTACAGAACTATACACTTAAACATGGTTAAGATGGCACATTTAATGTCATGTGCTTTTTACAATAAAAAAAAAAATCTGGAAAAATCTTCCCTGTTGCTTCCCACCATAGAGGACTTCATTTGAGGAACCTCACAGATAAAATCTTCAATGTCACAGATAACAAGTTCAGAATAACTGTAAAGGATACACATCAATATAAGACAGTACTGCAGACAGTATAAGGCTCCTCCCTTCCCCCATAAGTTTTACAGACTAGTTTTCCTCTCTTCCTCAGATAAGAAAAGACTACTTTAAAGTTACTCTAAAGTTTAAAAAAAAAAAAAGATAAAAGTTGTTCTCTGCCACATCCCCAGGTTAAAAAACCAAAAAGGATGAGTTTCCAATAATCCTTGACTGCTAAGGAACAGCAAGAAAGTGATCTGTTACAAGTGGTTATCACAACTCTCTCTATTCATACCCTAATAATACCAAACATTCATTCTAAGAGTAGATTCAGTTTTCGGAGACAACTGAAGATGAACTGAAGTGACATATTACGAATATATTAAATACTTAAACTGGGAGATAAAACATTGCTCTTTATTCAAAACTGTGACCCTAACATAAGCTGGATCTTACAGAAGTTAATTAACATTCTTACCACCTAATTTCTAAATATTCTATCCCTGGAAACAACTTCCTAGTCTAAGTATATGATGACAAAATTACACTTAAAAAAACTCTTTTTCCTTAGTAAAAAAGCAAGAGTGGAAATCTACAAAAACAGCAATCAAAAAGTTATGTATGATTCTTTAACCTCACCTCACACAATCCTATTCTCAGTTTTCATGCCAGCTACCCAATAAACTTCTTCCATGTTCAGATATATACATGTTTCATTACTCATCAAGAATGCAAGCAAAAAAAAAAAAAAAATTCTACATTGATTTCATTACTAAGTCATTCTCATTTCATGTTGCAAGAACTCTCTTCTAAAATACATGGTTTGCAATCCTCTCTTAAAATATCTCTTTACCAATACTGAGTTGCATGTTAACTAAAATTTTTAAAAATATATTTCTTTAAAAAATCGTCATTACAGATTTCAGTTATGCTTTTTAGATACTACATATTATCATAACTTCTTGAAATACAATGGCAATGGAATACAGCATAATATAAACTCATTTTCTCAAATTTAAATAAGGTAGGCTCTTTTCATTAAGTTTTAATTATAAAAACTTAAAATTAAACACTGGAGAAGAGTGTTATCTACTACTTCAATGTTTATTTGTATACCACTTTATTTTTGTTAATGTTTATTTATTTTTGAGAGAGAGAGCACACGCACACAAGAGAGGGAGGGACATGGGGGGTGGGGGTGGGGGACACAGGATCCAAAGCGGGCTCTGCACTGACAGCAGAAAGCCCGTTTGCAGGGCTTGAACTCACGAATCATGAGATCACAATCTGAGCCGAGGTTGGACACTCAACCAACTGAGGCTCCTGGGTGCCCTTCGAATCACTTTAAAAATACACTGAAAACTTCTAAAATTCAAAACCTTCAAGGCATGAGTTGTTTAGGATGGTAGTTTACAAGATAACCACAGGGTACCATATTCTGAATGGAAATCTCTCCAGAAATAATTACACACTTACCTACTTTCTTTAGCAGAACCTGAAAATATTATTTAATCTTTAATGACTGCAATTCATTATTAAAATAATTTGGTACTGGACAAGCCCTAGAACACTGCACTAAGTCCAGAATTCCATTTTTTTATTTCATATATCTACTTTTTTTTTTTTTTGCCTTCTTCCCAACTCTAGTGATATCAACCCTGTCTCCCAAGCTACACACCCATTATCCTTTCTAATGTGTATCTTCTAACCCAACTTGAAACTGGAAATCAGCCAAGTTTGTTAAAAATTGTATCTGAATACTGGAAAAATTAGGCCTAAAGAATCTGAGGCTTCTCCTAAGGCTTCTCCTGAGGCTTCTCCTAAGAAACTCCAAAAACTATGCCACAGTGGCTATACCTGTTGCAGCTTAAGGGCTTTCAAACTGTCTTTAAAGGACACTATAAACTGTAAATCTGTCAGTAGAGAAAATGAATACGTAGGGTCCCAGGTCCTCATGTAAATCAGAGCAACTCCATGAGGTCAGTTTTACATACTGAGGTTCTGATAGCCATATTGCTACCACTATATGGCTAGAAAAAATAATAGTTTGGGGTTTTTTCCCCTGCCTCATTTAAAAAAAAATTCTCCATTTAAACAAAAGATTCCTTTTCCTCAATGTCTCAGAAATGCCTATTTTTCCCCCTAAGGATTATTCAACAACACTTTCTGTGGATTTTCAACAATCTTAACTTGAGTTGCTATCATCAGGAATAGGAAACCACACCACCTATGTACAACTTTGAACAATTATGTTTAGTTGTATGTTAAAAGTTTCACTGTTTTTCTATCTTTTCCTTTGTCTTCTACCTAACATCATCTCTTTGCCATACCACCTACATAAGAGGAGCACCTTGTCATTCTTGGGCTTGGCTATCACAAGGAAAATAAACCGAAAAGCCGCACCTCAGCAGTTTTAGAATTTATCCATTTTCCTTTGCCCTTAGATTCCAATGTCTTCAATCCAAACATTTAATGAGCACCTACTGTCACTAAAATTATAATCTAACCCATCAATCAGGACTAGTAAGGTTGTGCTACAGTAATAAACAATCCCAAATCTCAATGGCTTGACACAACAAAATTATTTATTTCTCACTGATTTTACATATCCAATTCAGATTTGCAGGGGGGATCGGCTGGCTCATCAGTCCCTCATGAACCTAAATGCTACCTGACACACACTTCCAAGACTGCCTTGATGAACAAGGTAAAAAGGAATGTGGTAAACAACATCCTGCTTTTAAATTTCAATTCAGTTTATTGGCCATAATTCACATGGCCACACCTGACTTCAAAAATGACAGGAAACATCAAGAGAACAGAATTGGACTATTTATGAAGAATCCTGACTCCCAAGTCCCCTTCGTGGTCAAACATTTAATTTATTCTCCTTCCTACAAGAGGAATACACCTGTCCCCTACCTGTAGAACACAACCTGAAAATTCCATCTAGTAATAGCATTAAGCTCAAAGACCAGGATCTGTTGATGGTATGGAAATAATCTATCAGATCCAGATGTGGTCCCTCTTCACAGAAACCTATTTACTAAAACAAGTTATCTATCTCTCCCTACACATAAAAAATACACAATGATATATGTAAATATAAGTATAACCATAAAAATGAGGTAAGAATGAGGTTAAGTATAACCATAGAAAACCACTCTCACTCAAAAGAAAGGGAACAGGAGACACAACAGTCAGTGGTTCATAGTAATTCATAAACCTCGCTGAACAGACGGGGTGGGGGCAGGGTATACTCTGATCACTAGGAGGAGTTTCTCAGCAGTGTTCTCTATGCCTCTTAGCTCTACCCTCCAGGACGTTTTTCCTTGTCTATTATCCTGCTTACCACAAATGAAGTGGACACAGAATGTGCCTCCCCAGCTAAGCAGAATTCTCAGCCTGCTGGTACAAGGTTAAGGGGCAGGGACTAAGAACATTAAATCTCAATCAGTTACAATTTTTTCACACTTTTTTCATGCTTGTGGTTTCTTCAGCTATACAACTCCCTGAAAAACTCAGAAGGCTTCTTATATGTTTGATTCTAGCCATTTCCAAGTGCCAGTATCTAGACCACAGATTTTTTTTCTAGATACAGCTTAGACTGACTAGATTTGCTGGCTCTCTTGTCACATGAAACTGTGTCTCTCTACTTAATTGTGAGTACTTAGGGCTTACCTTTACCTGGCTTTAGTAGGGAAGCCATACTTTCATCTCTTTTCCCTAACCGGAATGAATTAGTAGGCCGTTACTCTGAGTCACCTTAATGCATTCAGATATTTTAACAATAGATGATGGTCATCACCTTGTTTGGATCCTTGCCATAAGACTTTTAATTATTTTCTCAAAAGGCTTCTCAGTTTCATCTCTTACTGACTGAATGTGAGAACCAGTTGCTTCTTCCAATCCTACAAATCCCCAAATAGCTTCTCATTCCTACATGCAAACCAGCCAATCACTTTCTAGCTCATTTCCTTCTTATAACTTGTCAAATGGAGCCAACAGCAGTTAAAATACAATTTGTTTTCCAGCTTCATCCCCTAAAGCTACAAATGCATTAGGTATATTACTTGTCCTCAAGTTATTGCAAACGACTCTGCACAGCATCTTCCCAGCCTCTAGTATCAGTTTCCTTGCTGCCTGATCCTTGAACCACATCTGAAGATTTTTTGTTAGAGCACCCTACAGTATTAATTTTGATTTTAGTCAGAGTAGGCTACACAACACAGGTGCTGCCCAACAGAAACATAATGCAAGTCACTTACGTAATTCTAAATTTTCTAGATGCCACATAAAAAAACTTAAAAACCGTGAATTTTAATAATATGTCATTTAACCCAATATATTCAAAATAATTACACTTCAACCCATCAACAGTACAGAAATTGACCTATTTTACATTCTTATTTTCTTGCATACTAAAATGTTCAAAATCCAGTTTGTATCTTACACTTAATCATATCTGAGTTCAATCCAGCCACAATTTAAGTGCTTCACTGCACCAGACAGCTAGTGCCTACCATATTGAACCATGCAGGGCAAAATTAGGTTGCAGCAGCAATAGCAAGCAAGCCCTGAAATCTCAGTGGTTTATCTTTTTATTCATGTCCATCATAGGTCAGCTGAGGGTGTACTGCATGCTTTCCATACTTAGGGGTCAAGGCCAGCAGAGTAGTCACTATGGTCTGTTTCATTGGCCAAAGTAAGCTACACGGCTACACCCAAGTTGGGTGTGCCCAGAAAGAAAACCAGAAACAATAGGTAGATAGCACTAATGACTACCATCTCCATTTTTTAAATCACATTTTAAAACTTTCAAATTACATCTTCAAGGAATTGGAATTCAACATTTTTCTTTTTTTCCAATATACACCCACTTCAAAATGCAAAACGATAAAATGGTAAACTACTTCTACTACTAGCCAGTTAAAACAGGAACTCTAGAATACGTATAGTTTCTTCACTATGGAACATAATTTTTTCTTCAAAAAGGATTCTGAAGATTTGGTAAAAGCAATTGAAAAGATGCGACTAGAACTCAAAATACTCCTTTTACTTCAATTGTGGCAAACAAGTACTTTAAATCTTCTTTAACTTCTCGTGCCAACCTTAAGTGATTACTGCTGCTGAAACAAGTCCAGGCTGAAGAAAAATGGTAGGGGAAAAGCCACATTCCTCAAAAGTAGGGTGAAAGAAAAATAAAGAGAGGAATAATGTTACTCAAAATTAAGGATATTTTTCAAAAAGATTTCCTTATGGTCCTTATCAGTTAACTTTCTGCCATTTAACACTGTAACATAAAAACCAATTGCCTACTTATTTATCCAAATTATCAGGTAATACTTCAAAGCCTGGTGTTTTATTTTCACAGGTTTAAGGTGAAACCCCCTTCCTCTTATAAATAAATGCTTATATTCTATTCCACCTTCATTTAAGCATTCAAAAAAAGAATTTTAGCATATTAGAGGACCCAAGATAATAGCTGGATTTGATGAAATGCTGGGAATTAAAGAGTATCCTAGTGAGTTACATGTAGTAGGCAATAAACAAGTTATCACAAGAAAGGGCTTAGGTAAATAAGAAAGCAAATTTTCCTTAGGAAATAAATGCACTGGTATATATGTGGACTGGTTTCATATAGCATTTAATTCCTCCTTACAAAATCTTTTCAAGTCTGGTGTTCTAACTTATTAAAAGACTAGGATAAAATAAGCTCTTTCAAATAAAGCAGAGGTGATAACAGAACCAATAAGCAATCCATGGAGATGCATTTCTGAGAAAAAATAATCCGACAAGTCAAATCTCAACCAACAAAACATCCAAAACCAAATCTATGGAGTCCAAACTAAATTTTCTGATGCCAGACATTAGAATAAATGCCTGTCCTTCTGCTACCCAAAGAAATTATTACCCACTAAAACTTTATAATCCTACAAGATTATCCTAGAAATGGTAGAAAATATAGCTTTTTCTGTATGTTTTATTGATGCTACCAAGGCAGCTAACTGTAGTCTCCATCCCTAAAAATCTCCTGAAAATCTTTCTAAGTCTCTTGTCCAGTTTACCTACTCTCATGACTTCATGTCCATCACCTCTACAGAATTTCAGTCCTCTATGTCTACTACCAACAGTCATTTCAACCTAGAACTACAAATTCAATCCATTAAAACTGCTTTCCCTTTGCTTCCCCTAGATCAGTTTCCCTTCCCAACTCTTTTGAAATGTCTAACATTCTTACTTCCTTACTTTATTCCTGTATAACTGAAAAAGCTTCCTACCTTCTTTAGTGCTAATTTCTTCCCATTCCAATCTATTCTTGAAGTATGCCTTCCAAGAACTGATCAATTCATGTTATTCATCTATTCAAAAACCTTCAACCTTTTAACCTTCAGTTAAAAATATTAAAATCCTCGGGGCGCCTGGGTGGCGCAGTCGGTTAAGCGTCCGACTTCAGCCAGGTCACGATCTCACGGTCCGTGAGTTCGAGCCCCGCGTCAGGCTCTGGGCTGATGGCTCAGAGCCTGGAGCCTGTTTCCGATTCTGTGTCTCCCTCTCTCTCTGTCCCTCCCCCGTTCATGCTCTGTCTCTCTCTGTCCCAAAAAAATAAATAAACGTTGAAAAAAAAAAAATTTAAAAATATTAAAATCCTCACCAGTAGTATAGTCAGTGCTCCCCAGTCTTACCCAAACGTGTCCTATCAGCCACCAGTCCCCAAACAACATCCCAGCCTTCTCTTCAGCTATTACAGTATTTCCTGAAGTGTTCCTTATAATTAACCCAACAAAATACGAATCTTTAGAGATACATAATCTAAAAAAGAAAAAGGATGCTACTTCATTTCCTTAAACAGTCAAGAGGTTTATTTTCCACAGGATTTCTCAGAAACTTTACATGTTAAAGAGAATTTTCATAACTTGTTTAATAGTATCTAATAACATCTCACAAACCATTTTTTTGGGAAATGCTAGGCTGTCTCCTGGATAGGCTGCCTCTATGCTCTTAATGCTTTTTGCCTTGTTGGTATATATCTTCCTTTCATTCTCTACCTATACAAATTTAGATTCCTCTACAGAAGTTCTGGAAGTTCTCTGTTCTCTGTAAGTCTTCCCAGACAACTGGAGCCCTCTTTGAACTTCTACACAATTATCTGTAACATACAATTATAACATCACACTGATTTATACTGTCAATTGTACATAGGTTTATATAGTTGATTACTGTTCCATGTGTCTGATTTAAATACCCCCAACAAATCTGTAAGCTTCTTGGAAATAGGAAAATATGCATCCTTCTCTTAACCACATAATATCAAAATTAAGGGCTATCTGACTTACTTGACAAAAGACAGTTGCACTCTAAGAAACCTGTTCAACTCCTCTCTTCTCTCAAACTCTTGGGCCTTAGTTACTATCCCTTTGCCAGAATTTAAACAGCAAAAGCATTTATAAAAAATCCATCTAGTTTTTCCCTTTCATGTGTAAGAAAAATCAAGAATATTTCATTGTAGTTTAGTATAACTGGATAGTGTCTAAAATTTATCACTTATCTTCATATTAAAGGTGATAAAGCAGGGAAACAGTCTTTACGGTCAAAATCCATCTCCCAGGTTTTCACAGAACCATACAACCTCTTGACACTTGTGATACAACCATGTCCAAGCTGTTATTATGAACAAGGCTCACTAACCAAAACAACACAGGGGATTTTAAACACCAAAATTAAAGTCCAATCTTATAAATTTCTTTTTTAAAAACTCAGCTATCCATAATGTCCCCTAATAAAAAACAGGAAAGAACAAGACCCACATTTCAAGAAGCTTTTTGGTATAGAAACTTCAAATATATACAAAATTAGAACAATATAATAAACCCCCAATGTACCCATCATGCAGCTTCAACAATCAACTCTGGGACAATTCTGTTTATCCATACCCACATTGTCTCCATGTTACTTTGAAACAAATCCCAGATATAACATTTCATCCACAAATTGTTCAGTATGCATTGCTCAAAGATAAAGAAGTTTCATTTTTAAAATCTCTCACCACGTTATTCTTAGAATATACAAAACTTAACAGAGTTAAAAAAAAAAAAAAGACTTCAGGTGAAGTCATTTAATTCTTCTAAATTCCCTCACATTCAGGCAAGACTAAATCTAAAATTCCTTTTGCTTCTATTGGCTTTTTTCTCCACAGGTTTATAGGTTGGTTTCTGAAACAGAATTCTAAACGTAAAGAGTCTGTTAAAAGCTACAAATTTCGCACAATTACACAACTCCAAGTG
This sequence comes from Panthera uncia, assembly GCF_023721935.1. NCBI lineage: Eukaryota > Metazoa > Chordata > Mammalia > Carnivora > Felidae > Panthera > Panthera uncia. The sequence continues at coordinate 58,672,717 of NW_026057584.1, read as the reverse complement.
GTATGAAATAAACAGGTACCACGCATCCCATACATCGGAACAAAGTTAACTGTTTCAGAAGCAAGCAGGTAAAATTTACCTTATATATTACCAGACAAATCTATGTTTGCTCTGTATCCATTACTGATATTTGTTCATTTATTCATTCTCAAAAAAAAAAAAAAAAAAAAGAGGGGCGCCTGGGTGGCTCAGTCAGCTAAGCCTCTGACTTCAGCTCAGGTCATGATCTCACAGTCCATGAGTTCGAGCTCTGCGTCGGGCGCTGTGCTGACAGCTCAGAGCCTGGAGCCTACTTCAGATTCTGGCCCTCTCTGCCCCTCCCCTGCTCATGCTCTGTCTCAAAAATAAAAACATTTTTAAAAAATTTTTTAAAAAAAGAAAGAAAAAGAAAAAAGCAGACGTAAAAATGAGAAATGACTACTGAATTCCAAAAGGAGACAAACATGTAACTATAATACAGAACAAGGGAAATAGATGCTATTAAACAAGCAGTAATTTAAAGGAGGCAGGAGGCTCTAACGGCTATGGGACAAGGTAGCATCTAAGCTAAGACTTTAAAGATGTCAATCGGAAGGTTACTCCTCTCTGCTCCCAAAGTACTATCAGTTCAATGTTAGTACATCATTTGCCACTTTATATTACAATCTTCTACATGTCTGCTAACCCAATGGTTCCCAAAGGGAAGAAGAGGAGTCCTGCCCTCCCGAGGACATTTGACAATGTCTGAAGCCATTTTTTATTGTCATGACTGTAAGGTAGGGAGTGCTACTGGCATCTAGTGGGTAGAAGTGAAGGATGCTGCTAAACATCCTAAAATGCACAGGACATCCCCCACAACAAACAGATCAGCAGACCCAAAATATCAATGATGTGGCTATTGAGAGACCCTGGTTTAACCTGTTAGACTGTGAAAACTTTAGTGCATCTTTGTATCTCCAGCATCTGGCAAAGCAGAAATTCTGTAATTATCAGCAGACTCAACAGACCTCAATTTAAAGGTAATGGAATACAATTTTATGTATCAATTATACCTTAATACAGCTGAAAAGGCAAAAGAAAAGCCAGTGAAGATTTCAAGGAAACCAACAGCATGGCCTGTCTTTAGGGAAGAGAACTTATGCAAAGAATATATTGGTACAACTTCCAGTATCCTCCAAAATTGTAAATGCATACATTGTAGGGGGTGCCTGGGCAGCTCAGGTGGTTAAGTATTGATTCTTGATTTTGGCTCAGGTCTGGATTTCAAGGTCTTAAGACGGAGCCCCACCACAGGCTCCGCGCTGGACAAGGAGTCTGGTTAAGACTCTCTCTCTCCCTCTGTGCCCCTGCCCCGCTCACACATGCTCTCTCAAAAAAAAAAAAAAAAAAAAAAAAAAAAATTAAATACATGCACTGTAACCTCTAATCCAGGAATTTTGCTCCTAGATATTTATCTTTCAGGTATGTTTACTTTCTCTAAGGGAAAAAAGAGTACATGTATATAAGGATATGCACCACAGTATTAGCTGAAATATGACTGAAAATAAATACCCATCAATAAGAATCTTATTAAATAAATGACAAGATATTCAATAGAACACTGTTGTTGCCATTGCTAAGAATGAGAGAGCTTTACACTTAAGATCCAACAAAAAAATTTTTAATGCAGAAGAATGAGGGTGTATAGCATGATACAATTCTAAGAAAGGCAGAGAACATATAGGTAAGGTATGTTAATGTCTGTACATGTATCCTTCCACTAGAAACATTTCATGCATTAAAAACATCCATACTTCATGTATCATACATTATATAATATATACATTATGTACTATATCACATGTAATGTATCATATGTTAAAAATACTATACTAGTGTCATCTATACTTCATTAATAAACTTTAAAAAAAAACCTGGTGGTGATGGCTATCTCTAGGATAGGGAACTGGGTGGTTAAGATAAGGAGGGAAGAAAACTAACTTTTAATAATTATCCTTTTATACTTTCTGAATTTGTGCCTTGTGCAGGTATTGTTTATTCAAGAACTAAATACATTTTTTAAAAGAATTTTAAATGCACTGGGGGAAGACTGAGGCATGGAAAAAGATTAAATGTTAGAAACAAGAGCCTAGCTGTAACAGTAAAAGCCAAACTACCGATATGAGAATGGAGAACAGATCACAAAAATATGGCAGAGATGAAACCAAAAGGACTTAGAACTTTCTACAAGGAAACAGAGAAGAATTAATCATGCACCAGCATCCAAACTGCTGGAGAAAAAAAAACAATTGTGCTAATTAATTACTTAAGTAGGCACCCAGTCACCCCTGCAATTCTACATTTCATCAGTAATTTTGCTTTCCAATTCTCTCAGATGACCATTTTATATCTTCTTCCTTCTTAAATTTCTATCACCTGACCTCCTCGCCCATCTCAGCTTGTGTCTTATTACAAAGGGAAATCAGAAGCAGAATGACAAGAATTACCTTATCTTCCCACCACATATCTGCATCTGTAAGGCTCTATCTTATGTCCTTCCTGTCAAAACATGTGATTATCCCTACTTTTATCAGCGGCCAACCCCTACACCTGTGTCCTGTATTTCATCTTGCTTGCCCTCTTAAAAATTTTCCTCTATTATACCTACCTTCTTTCTGCATCAATTTCTCACTCTTCATTGACACAGGCACATGAAAAACCCTACCTCGACCTCAAGTCCATCTCCAGCTACCACCAATTTCAAAATTCCTCTTAACAACAACAACAAAAACCTTAAAATATTAGTCTGTAATTACTACTGCTACTTCCTCTTCCCTTAAATCTCCTTTTATGTCATTCTATTCAGCCCTCCTCACCACTTGTCACCAACAACCAGAATCCCACTTCTCTATCATCTTACATACCTTCCACAATATCTGAAAAGAACACTCTCCCCCATTCTTAAGCAGTTTATTCACTTGACTTCTTGGATATTACTCTCTTCTTGGAAGTTACTATTTCCTTTGCTGGCATCTCCTCTAATTCTCACCCCCTGAATGCTGAAATGCATAGGATTCAGTTCCAAGGATTTCCCTCAATTTTGGCTGTTTTAAGTTTCAGTTACTGAATTTCTATTCGGTTCCTTTACAAATTTACTATGTCATTTTTGTTATAGTCTCTAACTCTGTTAAAAAGTGCTTAAGCTTGGGGGTGCCTGGGTGGCTTAGTCAGCGATCTTGTAGTTTGTGAGTTCAAGCCCCACGTCAGGCTCTGTGCTGACAGCACAGAACCTGGAGCCTGCTTCTGGTTCTGTGTCTCCCTCTTTCTCTTCCTCTCCCCTGCTTGCAATCTCTCAAAAATAAACACACATTAAAAAATTAAAAAAAAAAAAAAAACCCTTAACTTTAAAATAAGTGCTCAAGTTTGGCTTTTATCTCCTAGACCACAGTAAACAGCTTGTGTTAGTCTATGTTTGATAATTGTAGTATCTAGAGTTCAAATAAGTCTTATTTCTGTTGTCTGACAGGTCTCACTTATGCTGTCTCATCTTCTCATATGCCTGGTTACCTTTGATTCTGTGCTAGACATAACATTTAAAAAATCTAGAAAAATAATTTGAGGCTCCGAATTATACTACTTTCCAAACTCTTCTTTACCTACATTCTCTACTAAGTTATTAATTTTCAAAACACGTGCACTTGAAAATCACTTGGGAACTTATTTAAAATAGATCTTTCCTGGGGCGCCTGGGTGGCTCAGTCGGTTGAGCGTCCAACTCTTGATTTTAGCTCAGATCATGGTTTCACAGTTTGTGAGTCTGAGCCCAGTGTTGGGCTCTGCGCAGAACCTGCTTGGGATTCTCTGTCTCCCTCTCTCTCTGTCCCTCCCCTGCTCACATGCTTTCTCTCTCTCAAGATAAGTAAATTTTAAAACAAAACAAAATAAAACAGATCTTTCCTAAGCCTCATGCATGGCAATTAAATTAGAATTGGGAGGAAGTAAACACAAGTTGTTGGCATTTTTTAAAAGTTCCCTGTGAGAGCCTACCATGCAGCCAAATATTGAAAAGCAATGATCCAAAAGATTTCATCTGGTCACATCTATCTACATTAATGACTCCCAAAGTCTCATCTCTAGCCCATCCACTGTTTATTGAACCATCTATTTGGGATATCTAAATAAGCATTTCATATTTAACAACGCCACAACAGAAGTCCTAATTCTCCATTTACTCCACCTTTCCCCACTGTCCTTATTACTAGCCTAGCCAAATTCAGTATCCTCTTTTGCCTATATTATGGCACTAGCTTTGTGCTTAAACTAGCCATTGCAATTCCCACCCCACCCCCGATCCCCATCTGCCACAGAGACCTGCCAGAGTGATCTTTTTAAAACATAAATAAAATGAGGTCATTTCCATACTCAAAACCCTCCAATGTTTTCCTATTAAAAAATAAATAAATAAAAATCCAAATACCTTACCATGGCCTATATCCTCTGGCCCCTGCCTTCTTCTAATCTCATCTTCCAACACCTCTCATTCACTAAACTCCAACCCCCTCAGTTCATTCTCCCATCCAGGAACATTCACTCCTCTAGATCTCAGTATGATAGGTTCCTTTCTTAATGTTCAGACCTGTACTTCCATTGTATTTCCTTTTAAGGAGGTTATTTCCTAAATATCCTACCTAAAATAACCACCAATCTCCATGGGGTTTTTTCATGTTCCCTACTATTCCATAACCCTATGTTATTTTCTTCATAACACTAATTATCTAAAATTACTGTTTACTTTTTTTTTTTATCCACTAAAACACAAAATTCATGAGAGTGAGGACTTTGTCTCTTTACTATAGCAAGGAACTTAAAAAAACATTACCTGGAATACTTTAGCATACCCTCAAACATTTGATGACTGAATGAATGATGATAGATTACTCTCATCTAGGTTGCTGGGAGGATGATGTTACTATTCATCAGAGGAGAATTTATGAGATTTATGAAAAGCACCACATGTCAAGTACGCTCATAAAATAAAATTGGATACAAAAACTATCCCAAGAGGGGCGCCTGGGTGGCTCAGTTGGTTAAGCGGCCGACTTCGGCTCAGGTCATGATCTCGCAGTCCGTGAGTTCGAGCCCCGCGTCGGGCTCTGTGCTGACAGCTCAGAGCCTGGAGCCTGTTTCAGATTCTGTGTCTCCCTCTCTCTGACCCTCCCCTGTTCATGCTCTGTCTCTCCCTGTCTCAAAAATAAATAAAACGTTAAAAAAAAAAATTAAAAAAAAACAAAAACTATCCCAAGAACCACTAAAATGACCAAGTATTTTAGAGACTGGCTTTAATAAAGTAATTCTCTTAGATTAAAAGTAATAGGGCACTATAGATCAGTGTATCAATGAAAGCATACTAATGAAAATCACACATTAGGTGATTTCCATTTTGCTGGGTCTAAGAATTCTAACTTGCATTATTACTAGTGGCTACATTATGGAAAAAATGTGGCTAATAACAAATTGAATATACTACTTAAAAAAATGAGAAAAATAACTTAAAAACAGATCCAGAGATCATTTGTTAAAGATGCATCTAATGAGTTGAATTAGTTGACCTAAGATTCCAAGATTTAAACTGCATAGCTACATCAGAACAATACTGCTATTATATTTACCAATGTTAGATAGATATTTGAGACTTCTGTATCATCCTCAAAGAATTATTCATGGATGCGTGAGCACTCTATTTCCATAGACTCTAAAAAAACAAGTGTTACCAAAAACATACATTAAAAATGATTTTACTTTGGAAGGTATATAATGTACTCCAGATAAAAATTACGAATTGAAATTTCCAATGTCTTGCAGAAACTCGAATTATATTGGATGATTTGTAAATCAATAGAAATTAAAATCAAAAACTATGCTCCAAAGTTTCTAAATTATTTTGCTCAAAAAAGTGTCCAGTAAAAACTTTCATATACCCAAAATTCACCATGACCAAACTTAAAAGCAAATGGAGAAAAAATTTATGGTATGTAACAAAAGAGTAATGGCCTTAACATATAAAGATGTCTTAAAGGAAAAAAAAACAAGGTATCTTACAAATCAGTGGGGTAGAAACATGCCAAAAAAAAAAAAAAAAAGGAAGGCAATTTACCAAACACAATTTGCCAATAAAGAGGCAAATACATTCCAGTTCCCTAATAATAAATGAATGTGTTAGATTCTACTTATGCCCTCCAAAGCTTTGCCCATTTGATAAAATGATTATCCCAGTATGAATGAAGTATGCAAAAGTATAATGCTGGTGCAAGAGCATTTTTGCAATATATAGAAAAGCCTTAAATAATTAACATTCTTTAACCCAACAATTCCACTTTTAGTACTTCTGCACGAGTAATCAGAAATGTGAGCAAAGATTTCTATATAATAGGAAAAAATGAGGAATAACCTAAACATCTGACAATAGAAGATTAGTTAAATCATGGAACATCCATACAAACATACTTATCTACAAATAATCATGTAGAAAACTGTGGGAAAATGCACATAATACATTGTTTGAAAAAGTTACAAAGCTGTTGTGTACATGACCTCAACTTTATCGAGACACTTAATAATATATAATATGCACAGAAAAACAGACTAGAATATTATACAGCAGATTACTAGCAAATAATTTACCAACTTTACTGGCTGTGGGATTACTATTTTTTTTGTTTCCTTTTCAGAGCTGTCCTGAATTTCTGAATCTAGGACTCTTGTTACGTTTCTTCTTTCTGATTTTCTGCTGGACAGATAATTTTCTAATGGATTGATAATTTTCTATCTCCTGGTCTAATTTAGAAGTTAAAAATTACATTTTTATTCTTGTTACTTATATAAAAATTATAAATTTCTACAAAAAGACTAAATCTAGTCTCCATAAAGATCATCCTCCTAAAAATGGCAAGAACCTTTACCCACACCTAGATTCCTTTATTTTCATACTTAGCATTCCATTTCTTTTTCAACAATATAAACATTAACTACCAAAAATGAATGCTATATATTAAAACATAATTGATAAAATGAGTTCATAATGATATCCCCCAAAAATAAAGAGAATCTTTGATAGGACTAGGATGCCAATTCATCCAATTCATTCAAAAACAGATAAATTTCTTAAAAATGAATTTAATAGCTTATCTTGCCTTTTTTTTTTTTTTTGAGCAGCAGGCAAAAGTTTATTGGGAATTATAAGATTGGAGAATAAGAACAGTAGGAAAACTCTCTTTACAGAGAGGGGATATTCAAAAGCTAAGGCCCTTATCTTGCCTTTTTTGTACAAACCTTTTTTTGGATAACCAAATAGCTAATAAGGGAAAGTTTTTTTATGGGAGAATCAAAAGTCGTAACACAAAAAGATTCAGAAGATTAGAAAAATCACCATTGTACAAACCTTAACGAAATAATCCAAAAGACGATGAAAAGCTGTTAAAACCATTAGTTGAGAAGCGGAGAGCTGGAGGCACATCAACCAATAAAATAGTTTCTGAATCCTAATTTGAACAAATTAATCCTAAAAAAAGCCTCTACATTTTTAAAAATTTATTACTGAAGTATAAATTGGCATACAGTGTCATATTAGTTTCAGGTGTACAAAATATTGATTTGACAATTCTATACCTTACTCAATGCTCACCACAATAAGCGTTAGTCACCATCTGTCACTATACGTTATTACAATTTTATTGACTATTTTACACTCCCTACGCTGTACTTTCATTTCCATGGCTTATTTAGTTTATAACTGAAGTCTGTATCTCTCAATCCCCTTCAACTATTAAAAACACATTTTTTTAACCAACTGGGGAAAGTTAAACATTATAAGGATATTAGGTAATATTAAAAGATTACTAGGAGCACCTGGGTGGCTCAGTCAGTTAAGTGTCCAACTTCAGCTCAGGTCATGATCTCATAGTTCATGGGTTCGAGCCCCGTGTAGGGCTCTGTGCTGACAGCTTGGAGCCTGGAGCCTGCTTCGGATTCTGTGTCTCCCTCTCTCTCTGCCCCTCCCCTGTTCGTGCTCTGTCTCTGTCTCTCAAAAGTAAATGTTAAAAAAATTAAAAAAAAATTTAAAAAAAAGATTACTAGAAATTTAGAGTATGGTAAATAATATTGTGCTTATGTTTTTAAACATCCTTATTCATCAGAGCAGTTTTCAAACATCTTAAATCTTTTAAACTCATGATCACTTTTATACTGTCAAGGAGCTTTTGTTTGTGTGAGTTATACCGATTTGCCAGAGGATGGGGTGAGGGAGAATAGCTGACTATGAAGTGGTACGGGGAACTGGTAGGAGTGATGAAATGATACTGGATCTTGAGTATGGTGGTGATTACACATAAGTGCATGTGGCTGTCAAACTGCAGAATTATGCACTAAAAAGGATGAATTTCTCATTTAAGTTATGTCTGTATAAAAAATGAGAATGGTAATGCAAACTGGTGCAGCTACTCTGGAAAACAGTAGGGAGGTTCCTTAAAAAACTAAAAACAGAACTACCCTACGACCCAGCAATTGCACTACTAGGCATTCATCCAAGGGATACAGGTGTGCTGTTTCGAAGGGACACCCCCACGTTTATGGCAGCACTATCAACAATAGCCAAAGTATGGAAAGAGCCTAACATCCATCGATGGATGAATGGATAAAGAAGATGTGGTCTATATATACAATGGAGTATTACTCGGCAATGAAAAAGAATGAAATCTTGCCATTTGCAACTACATGGATGGAACTAAAGGGTATTATGCTAAGCGAAATTAATCAGTCAAGAGAAAGACAAGTATCATATGACTTCACTCATATGAGGACTTTAAGGTACAAAACAGATGAACATAAGGGAAGGGAAGCAAAAATAATATAAAAACAGGAGCACCTAGGTGGTTCAGTCGGTTAAGTGTCTGATTTCAGATCAGGTCACGATCTCACAGTTTGTGAGTTCGAGCCCCGCATCGGGCTCTGTGCTGACAGCTTAGAGCCTGGAGCCTGCTTCAAATTCTGTATCTCCCTCTCTCTCTGCTCCTCCCCTGCTCATGCTCGCTCTCTCTCTCTCTCTCTCTCTCTCCCCTTCAAAAATAAATAAAAACATTTTTAAAAAGTTTTTAAAAAATAATATAAAAACGGAGGGGACAAAACTTAAGAGACTCTTTTTTTTTTTTTTTTTTAATTTATTTTTGGGACAGAGAGAGACAGAGCATGAACGGGGGAGGGGCAGAGAGAGAGAGGGAGACACAGAATCGGAAACAGGCTCCAGGCTCCGAGCCATCAGCCCAGAGCCTGACGCGGGGCTCGAACTCACGGAGTGCGAGATCGTGACCTGGCTGAAGTCGGACGCTTAACCGACTGCGCCACCCAGGCGCCCCAAGAGACTCTTAAATATAGAAAACAGAGCTGCTGAAGGGATTGGGGGGGTGGGCTAAATGGGTAAGGGGAATTAAGGAATCTACTGAAATCACTGTTGCACTATACACTAGTTTGGATGCAAATTAAAAGATTAGTTAATTAAAATTTAAAAAGTTAAAAAATAAGAAATAGGAAAACATTTAAAATTTTTATGTACTCAAAGGGCCTTTGTTTACATAAGTATAATCTATCAATATTTACCATATTAGGAATCAAAATGGGGAAAACTTAAAGCTGTATTAATTTTAAAATAAACTCATTAGACGTTAACATAAATAACATTTTTATGGAAAATATATTTTCAAAATGTGAGAACAGTATTAAGTCTTTCCAAATCTCTTTAATATCTAGCTTATTAGGAAACAACTAGATCTTTATATAAGCTCCTATGTTCAATCTGTTATCACCCATTGTGTATAGCTTCAGGAAACTCCACTGCACACTATATGTGAAGTGAGAGTAAAAAGGGCAAATAACATATTAGTATTATTATTAAAATACCTTTGATCTCACAGACCCCCATGAAAAGGGTACCAGGGACTCCCAGACCACATGCTGAGAGTGGTCCACTCCATTAACCACATCCATTTTGGGTTAAAATTACACAATTCTGAAATTTTACTTTAAAATACTCCAGAAGATTTTGGGATGAGCACTGGGTGTTGTATGGAAACCAATTTGACAGTAAATTTCATATATTAAAAAAAATAAAAATAAAAAATAAAAAATAAAATACTCCAGAAGAATAAAATTTTAAACAGCAGAAATAGAGGAAACAAGAATGACAGAACACTGATAAATGTTGAAACTAGGAGGTGGTTACATTAAAGTTCACTATACATTTCTCTGCTTTATGAAATTTCCCACAACTCTCAAATAAGTTACAAGTATTTTATTGTCAGTTAAACTTAATTTTTTTATTTTAGAGAGAGAGAGCAGGGGAGAGGAGTAAAGGGGGGAGAGAGGGAGGGAGGGAGACAGAGAGGGAGAGAGGGAGGGAGGGAGGGAGGGAGGGAGGGAGGGAGGGAGGGGAAGGGGGGGGAGAGAAGCTTAAGTAGGCTTCACGCTCAGTGCACAGCCTGACACAGGGCTCGATCCCATGACCCTGGGGGATCAGGACCTGAGCTAAAATCAAAAGTCAGACACTCAACCAACTAAGCCACCCAGCTGCCCTAAACTGTTAATTTTTTTTTAAGCTTTATTTATTTTTGAGAGAGAGGGACAGAGACAGAGCATGAGTGGGGGAGAGGCAGAGAGAGGGAGACACAGAATCTGAAGCAGGCTCCAGGCTCTGAGCTGTCAGCACAGAGCCTGATGCGGGACTTGAACTCACGAACCACAAGATCATGCCCCAAGCCGAAGTCGGACGCTTAACCGACTGAGCTACCCAGGTGCCCCTAAACTGTTAATTTTTTATCCACTTCTGTGCTCACTATTATTTCCACATTTCCCACTCATTTCCTCTGGAACCATTTTTCTACTTAATCCTTCAGTAGTTAGTTTAGTGAGGTCTTTGAATAGTAAACTCTCAGGCCTTGAATATTTAAAATGTCTTCATTACATCCTAATTCTTGAGTAGAAGTTTAATTGCATATAGAATTCTTGACTGCTGGTTATTTTCTCTGAGTACTACGAAGATATGACTACACCATCTTCTGGCATCTGTGTGGCTGATGATAAGTTGGTAGGTCTGCAATTTCTATGTAAGTAATCTGTCTTTTCTGTTAAAATTTAAGATTATCTTTCTCCGTAATTTTAGTGTAAGTCAGGGGTGAACTTATTTTTGTTTTCCTTAATACCTGAAGTAAAATTTTCATCTGTGGACTGTATTTCTTCAACACAAGAAAATTCTCATCCATTATCTCAACGAATACTACTACTCCTACCATTCAATCTATTCTCTTTTTATAAAATTCCTATGCTGGTGGCTCTCGATCTTTCAAGTCTCCTGACTGCTTGTTCATTATTTCTATGCTGTCTTGTGGGCAAATTCCTCAGAACATCACCATTCGCTCACTCTTTTCCTAGGTCCAGCCTAAAGATTGCCCTATTTCCTCCTTCCATTCCTCCACAAATTTATTTCACCTAATCCAAAACAATGCTGACAAGACACACCACCACCAGTAAAAAAGAAAAAGCACTATCAATTAAATATTGACATGCCATGGATTGTGATATATACTCCATGTTTCAGAAATATTAAATGTTAAACAATGTGTGTTTTAGAAGCAATGAAGTATGTTTAGCGCTTCTAGGATTTCTGATTATTGGTTTACATATCTACCCTTGTTTTACAACTTCCTTTTTGTCATTAACGATTATAAACATACTGATCTTATTTTATTATTATTTTTTTTAGAGAGAGAGCACGACCAGTAGAGGCAGAATCTTAAGTAGGCTCCAAGCCCAAAGCATAGCCCGACAGGGGGCTCGATCGCACAATCCTGAGATCATACGTGACTTGAACTGAATCAAGAGTCAAACATTTAACCAATTGAGCCACCCAGGTGCCCCTAAACATACAGATTTTAAATTAAACTCTTCAACAAGCTGTTCTTTCTTTAATCTGACATGAATTAATTTCCTAATTATTGATTTTATTGGCTATCTTTCATAGATTTTTGCATTCACCAAGCATTTTAGAATTTTGGTTTTCAAGTTTATCTTCAGTAAAATTTTTCTCTCTGTATCCCAAGTCTGGAATTGTTGCAAGTGCCTCCACAAATCTCTCTGGCCCCAGCACGGATCCAGATCTTATATTGGATTTAAAGGAAATATTAGGGATATCACAAATCCAGACTCTGAGCTAACAGTTCAGTGTTTCAGACTGGTTCAAATGCTGGTCAGATTGTGTTCCTGTCCTCCTATTCCCTGTAACTTCTTCACATTTCTCTAAGTGTACAGCCTCATTTAAGCCATACCTTGGAGTAACAGAGACCTACACTGTTTTAAACTCCCCTCTAACAAAAAGGAGCTGTACTCCAGCTCTTGGTTTTGGTTTTGTTTGTTTGTTTGTTTGTTTGAGGGAGAGCACACACATGCAAGGAGGGAAGAAGGGCAGAGAAGAAGAGGGAGAAAATCTTAAGCAACCTTGATGCAGGGCTTGATCCCACGACCCTGGAATCATGACCTGCGCCGCAATCAAGAGTTGGATGCTTAACCAACTGAGCCACCCAGACACCCGCCAGCTGTTGGTTTTAAGCAGTGAATCTGATTCTTGGCTCTTCCTTCCTCATGTGGGGTTACTTTTATCGATATTAATAGATAATTAAATAGGATATAATTCCTGACTTAAATACTTAAATAGCAGGTATGTTCATCCTGTTAAAAAAAAAAAAAAAAAAAAGGAACTAAAAATTAAGCAGGATTAAAAAACTGTACAGGCAATAGAATTATAATATTAAAAAAACATACATGACACCATGTTTTATCTTGAGAAGAGATTAGAAACTTCCACATTCTACGTTAAAATTTTCAAAAAGACTCTGCACTGACAGCTCAGAGCTTGCTTGGAATTCTCTCTCTGCCCCTCCACTTCTTGCACGTGTGAGCACTCTCTCAAAATAAAGTAACATTTAAAAAAATTTCCAAAAAGAAAAAACTATTTCCATAATGTTTTTATTTTCCATACCAATCATGTACTACACTTTTATAAGCAGATCAAGCAACTTCAAGAAGTACAGAAAATACACACAACTGAATGAATAAAAAGTACTGGGGAAATCAGAGTATGAATGATTTTCCCAAGCTTTAAAATAAAAATTTTAGAAATTTCCAAAATTTAGTGAAAGACCATGACACGCATATACAGTATATAGATCACAAACGAAGAGTTCGTATTAAAAACAAAGCAGAGTATACTGAATAATATCTAACTAAAAGATCCTCAGATTGTGTTTAATGAAACACTTTAAGGTCTACATAAAACAGTAGCTAGGTTGATCCTCTATTTGTATAAGAGGGCTAAAAGATTTACCAATTACCTTAAGTCATCATGGATCACAGTCATTCACATTTTTTTTCCATTCTTTAGCTCTACAAAGACTGCATTTCCCACCATACATCCTGCTTTTCAAGCAACAGTTTTGGCCTTTTAGCAGCATTTGTCCATTCCTATAATCAGCCAATTCTGACATGTGATTAGATAAAACCAAAAATTATTACTTTCACTTTGTTATAATCACCAATAAAAATGTTTCAGAAGATATTTCCCCCTACACTTACCATGAAAAAAATACAATAAGGCTAGTACCTTCCTCCAAAAAATGAAAGAAAAAAAACACATATTGATGTAAATTAAATAGCAGAACATCAAATCAGTGTAGTATAGCAAAAAACAAAACAAAACAAAAAAACAGAAAACCCACAAAGGTTAGCTGTAAAAGCCTTGGGCCAGTTTCCTTCTCTACCCAAATGTTAGAAAAATAACAAGATTATTGCAAGAAAGAATTACATTATATATCTAAAAACACCTAAATAGTAGTTGACACATTTTTCTCTTTTACCCTTGCCCTCCAACACTTAACTATGAAAAGTTTTAAAAATCCAACTTTTTGTAATGCTTCCATTTTCTCCCTATAATTTTAAAAAGCACATCTACCAATTAGTCCACAACTATGCAGTTATCCAAGGGTAATAGGAAATTCCAAACATGAGGCTTTTTGCTCTAAAGAAGTAATGAGAGGTGCCTGGGTGGCTCACTTGGTTAAGCATCTGACTCTTGATTTGGGCTCAAATCATGACCTCAGGGTTTGTGGGATTGAGCCCCACACTAGGCTCTGTGCTGCTGACGGGAGCCTGCTTGGGATTCTCTCTCTTCCTCTCTTTCTCTGCCCCCTCCCCGCAACTCGCATGCACACGCTCTCTAAAAATAAATTAAAAACCTTAAAAAAAAAAAGAAAGAAGACAGACTTCAAGCTGTATTACAAAGCTGTAATCATCAAGACAGTATGGTACTGGCACAAAAACAGACACTCAGATCAATGGAACAGAACAGAGAACCCAGAAATGGACTCACAAACATATGGCCAACTAATCTTTGACAAAGCAGGAAAGAACATCCAACGGAATAAAGACAGTCTCTTTAGCAAGTGGTGCTGGGAAAACTGGACAACGACATGCAGAAGAATGAACCTGGACCACTTTCTTACACCATACACAAAAATAAGCTCAAAATGGATGAAAGACCTAAATGTAAGACAGGAAGCCATCAAAATCCTCGAGGAGAAAGCAGGCAAAAAACCTCTCTGACCTTGGCCACAGCAACTTCTTACTCAACACATCTCCGGAGGCGAGGGAAACAAAAGCAAAAATGTACTGGGGCTCATCAAAATAAAAAGCTTCTGCATAGCAAAAGAAACAATCAGAACTGGAAAGCAACCGACAGAATGGGTGAAGACGTTTGCAGATGTGTCAGATGGAGACTTGGTGTCCAGGATCTATGGAGAGCTTGTCAAACTCAACACCCAGGGGACAAATGATCCAGTGAAGAAATGGGCAAGGAACGTGAATGGACACTTCTCCAAAGAAGACATCCAGATGGCCAACCGACACATAAAAAAAATGCTCAACATCACTCGTCATCCGGGAAATGCAGATCAAAACCACAACGGGATACCGCCTCACACCTGTCAGAATGGCTAACACTGACAACTCAGGCAACAGCAGATGCTGGCAAGGATGCAGAGAAAAAGGATCTCTTTTGCACTGCTGGTGGGAATGCAAACTGTTGCAGGCACTCTGGAAAACAATATGGAGGTTCCTCAAAGGATTAAAAACAGAACTACCCTACGACCCAGCAATTGCACTACTAGGTATTTACCCAAGGGATGCAGGTGTGCTGTTTCAAAGGGGCACATGCACCCCAATGTTTACAGCAGCGCTATCAACAAACAGCCAAAGTATGGAAAGAGCCCAGGTGTCCACTGATGGATGAAAAGATAAAGAAGATATGGTGTGTGTGTGTGTGTGTGTGTGTATATATACATATATATATACACACACACACACACACACACACACACACGCACACACACACACAATGGAGTTTTACTCGGTGGTCAAAAAAAAGTGGTCTTGCCATCTACAACTACGTGGATGGAACTAGAGGGTATTATGCTAGGTAAAACTGGTTGGTCAGAGGAGGACAGATGTCATGTGACTTCACTCATATGAGGATTTTAAGAGGCAGAGAAGATGAATATAAGAGAAGGGAGGCAGGAATGATATGTGAACAGGTAGGGGGACAAAAACATGGGAGACTCTTAAATGTGAAGAACAGGCAGAGGGTTACTGGAGGGGTTGTGGGAGGGGTGATGCGCTGAATGGGTGGGGGGCACTGGGGAGTTTACTCCTGAAATCACTGTTGCACTGTATGCTAACTTGGATGTAAATTTAAAAATAAAAAAGAAAGAAAAAGAAAGAAGCAATGATTTCCATAAACCTTTCTTCCTACCTCAAACACCTGACTGAATTTTAAATGTGCCCAGTCTTGAAGGATAAATTTGTATTTATATAACAAAATCTGGTAGAGAACTAAAATTTGAGAGCCTGAGTAAAGGCAGTCTTGGTGTGAACTCTGGGGACATTTTCTGACCAGAAAAAATGTTGGAAAAAGACATAAATCCATACTTTGTCTCTCCCCACTGATTTTCAAATACACAGCAATGGTAGACAAAATAAAACTTCAAAAAACAGAACTTCTCTAAAACAGCATGCATTTCTCAACGGGAAAAAAACAGAAATATAATAAGTGAGTGGGGTTGCAACTTGGGGCATGATGAGCTGCTCTACGTTCAGTCTGGTTTCTAAGGGATAAGAGGCACTAAACATACCCATCATGAGAAGGGGCCCAGAGTCAGATGCACTGCCTTAAACAGGCAGGAGCTGGTCATTTTTGTTAAAGGGAAACTTAAGAAAAACAAAAAGTCAAAGAAATTCCAGAGCCCCAGTAAAAAATCTGTCTTCTCATTTATTGTAAAATTGTTACATACTTAACAAAAACAAAAATTCAAACCAATGATGTAAAAGTATTTGAAGCATTTCATCTGGGCATACTATGCTCTAACACAGATTTAAAAAACCTTATTCTTATTTTCAACTAAAACACATCCTAAAATAATTTATCTTGCTTCTTGCCAATTAAAACTCCAACACACCAAGGGATAGTTTTCCTATCACCAAATCTCCCCCAAATTAAAATTTCCTGGGTTACATTGCTAAATATGCTGTTGTATACTATGCAGCATTTATTCTCATTTTACTTTCTCAAAAATTTTCCCCATTCCTAAAACTGGAACAAAATTCACTTTTGATGGCCTTCTTTTATTTTACCCTTCCTTGCCACCATTCAATAAACTAAATTACCACTTTAAAAAGTCCACTTCATATTTGATTCCTACAGTGTTGTTATTCTGATAGTATTTTAGAAGTAATGTATTTGAAGTATTTGGTGCTTTGTAACACTGATTTATGACCAACATAAATCCACAAAAATCACAAATAAATTCCCTAGGGATGTTTTTCTAACATGTACAGATCTCCACAACCTTAACTTTATTCAAGCTTTAAAAACTGGTTTCGAAAAACTACCAGCTAAATCTTCAGAAGTCTGTCATTCTCAAACTTTTTGGTCTCAGAACTCCTTCTAAACGCTTAAATATTACTGAAGTCTCCAAAACTTTGTTTGTGTAGGTTATATGTTTTGATATTTACCATATTAAAATTTATGACAAACTGTAATTGTTTTGTTTAAAAATAGTAAATTATTATGTCAACATAAATTAACATTTTATGAAAAATGATTTTCCAAAAATATAAACAAAAAGTTTAATGAGACACCATGTTTTACATTTTTGTGAATATCTAGGTTAAAAGAAAACTACTAGAGTCTCATACTTGTTTCTACATTCTATCTGTTTGCAACATGTGGTTTGGGCTGAAGCATAGAATATCTAGTCTTACCAAGATATGTGGCTAGAAAAGGAAGAAATAATTTGTCTTTCAATCAATTGTGGGTATTCTCTGATACTGTATCAAACTTGACAAGTGGCAGTTTCTTTTAAGTCAGTGGCAGTGTAAAATCTGAAACCATATTGATAAACTTTCCATACACTTGTTACAGGTGTATCTCAAACTTTGAATGGATCTTTCTACTGCTGCATGATTTTGTAACATGAACTGGTTATCTGACAACTACTGGTTCACTGAGTTATCACACAGATCTTCCAAATGTTGGCACATTTTGTTATAATACAGTATCAAATCCTATTTATTAAGATCATATCCATCTCATCAAAAAAGTAATTAACAAGCAATCAAGTTCACAGAAATAAACTTGAGTTTTCCAAAATTCTGATTTTCACTGGAAAACCCAAATTTTATCATTGGTAGCAAATACTGTTAGGCTTTTTTTAAGTGATAGGCTCACTTAAATCTTTTTTTTTTTTTTTTTGAGAAAATATTTGCACTTAAATACATGAGTCTCTCAATAACCATAGTTTGTCAGTTGTTCTTTCAAGTAAAAACACTCTTTCCCAAAAATAGCATTTAGTTCACCTTGCAACTCACACAACTGCACAATTGGAAAAGAAATTTTTTTAAAGATAATCATCTTGTTTATGGTATGACGTAGAAATTGCTTCATTAAAGCATACTTCCCATTTTGTCACAAAGAATATTACAAAGACATAGCAGGAACTGCAAATTAAATACGAGACAGCACTTCATTCACATCCACTAGGATGGCTATAATCAAAAAGAGGGGTGCCTGGGTGGCTCAGTCAGTTAAACATCCGACTTTGGCTCAGGTCATGATCTCACCACTGGTGAGTCCAAGCCCCACATCCAGCTCTGTGCTGACAGCTCAGAGCCTGGAACCCACTTTGGATTCTGTGTCTCCCTCTCTCTTTGTCCCTCCTCCACTCACACTCTGTCACTGTCTCTCTCTCAAAAATAAATAAACATTAAAAAAATAATTAAAAAATTTAAAAAGATAGTAACGGGTGTTGGTAAGAACGTAAAATGGTGAAATGGTGCAGCCGCTTTGGAAAAAGTTTGGTAAGCAGCTCTTCAAAATGTGAAACATAGTTACCAAACAATCCAGCAATTCCACTCCTTAGTATATAACCCAAATAAATAAAAACATGTCCACATAAAAACTGTCCTCAAATGTTCACAGCAGCATTACTCACAATAGCCAAAAGGTAGAAACACAGTCTGTCAACAGGTAAATGAGTAAAATGAGGTATATCTATACCATGGAGTATAATTCAGCCACAAAAAGGAATGAAATACTGGCCCAGGCTACAATACAAATGAAACTTGAAATTATTATATTAAATTAAAGAAGTCAGACACAAAGAAGCCACAAAATGCATGATTCCACTTATCTGAAATAATCAGCAAATCCAGAACAGGCAAATCCAAAGAGACAGAAAGTAGATTAACAGTTGCCAGGGGTTAAGGGGAGGGAGGGAATGAGGAGTGACTGCTGATGGGCATGGGTTTTTTGTTTTTTTTTTTTTTTGCGGGGTGATGAAAATGCTCTAAAATTAGATGGTGATGATGACTGTACAAGTGTGATTACATTTAAAAAAAAAAAAAAAACAACACTGGGGCACCTGGGTGGCTCAGTCAGTTGAGCGTCCGACTTCAGCTCACTCAGGTCATGATCTCACGGTTCGTGAGTTCGAGCCCTGCGTCAGGCTCTGGGCTGATGGCTCAGAGCCTGGAGCCTGCTTCCAATTCTGTGTCTCCCTCTCTCTCTGCCCCTCCCCCATTCATGCTCTGTCTCTCTCTGTCTCAAAAATAAATAAACATTAAAAAAAAAATTAAAAACAAAAAAACAAAAAACAACAACACTGAATTATATACTTTAAAGAGTGAATTGTGAACTTTACAGTATGTGACTTGTACTTCAGTAAAGCTATTTTTTTAAAAAAGACATGCAGCACTCGAGTCAAGATTTAGTAAAAACAACTATTTTGACTGGTTCATCAAGGTCATTCTTCAGTGAAAATAGCATTTTTCTTTAACTGCAAGCACATGGTCATGAAGAATACAACAAGCCTGGAAGTGGTACTACTTTCATTTTTGCCAGGACAGAAGCCATTTTAGCCACCATCAGGGAAATGTCAACATGATGAAAAAGGCAAATAATGTCAGTATTATGAAAAGTGGTGTCCTTGACATCAAGGACCTCTGAGAGGGTTTCTGGGATCCCCCAGGGATCCACAGACCATGCTTTTATAATGGCTGCTCTAAACCACTGCTTCAGGAGGCTCAAATGCAATTAAAGTCTTGCCAAGTACAGATCTGAGGCTTCAGAACAATTCTAATTTTCTAAGCATATATGACAAATTTCTTCAAAGAAAAAAAGTAATATCTATGGTGATGGGAATTACTTCAAAAAATTAAATTCAAGTGTCCTAATGTAAGAGTTTGGAATCTTTGACTCACTCAGGTTATAATAGTAGTACAATCAACACAATAACCCAAATACAAAATAGAAGAGTAAAACTAAGGATTTAGTGCACATCAAAACACTCAATAAAACGTTATCTAAAGAACATTAAAGTAATAATGATACCATCTCTTTTACAACTGTTTAATTTCTACACAACATTCGAAAAACAGACTTCTGAGATTTCTACCCATACTATCAATAACCATGTATCTAGCACGGTTAAATTTAATGCTCAGCTACATACCTGTAAGAATAAACTATCACAAAATCAAAGAATTTTAGGTCTGGAAGGCACCCTAGATATAGTCACCTAGTCCAACAACCCCATTTTATATAATGAGAAAACCAAGTTTGCAAGAGAAAAAGTAACTTGGCCAAAATCACAGCTAGGTAGTAGGGGAGACAGTCTTGGCTCCCAGTGCTATGTTTTCACCATGCCAACCTAATTCCCCAACCAAAAATAATGCATAAAACATTTAACTTACATCACACCAAGCACAACCAAGACACCTTACCTGCCAAATAAAAATTCTGTAATGCCACCAATCAACACCAATCAAAGGTGAAAACAGATATAAAATTGGGGAAAAACTACAAACATACTTGGCATAATGGAGAAATGAATCCTTGACTTCAAAACTTTTCAGTGAAGAACAATCTGGAAGACACTTTGATGTCTACCTTTCATACAAACATAGGGAATCGTATCATCACCTTTAAAGATACCCAGATACTGAAAACACCTTAAACCAAAAAATATCCCTACATGTTAACAAATCACTGATCTATGGCATGACATGACTTAAGACTCACCTGCAGGACTGTCAGCATTCTCTCCTGGGTGTAGCTGTATACCAGTAGAATCTATAGAGTTCACTGTAACTGTCTGTAGATTTGGCAACTGACCAGTGCTTAGACTAACTGGAGTTGAAGTCAAGGCTCCACCTGCTGCAACTTGACCAAGCGTGAGTGTCTGAACAGGCGTCAAAGTTATTTGCTGGGCAGCAGTATTCTGTATTTGTAAATTCTGCAAGTTCTGGACCCCTTGTACTTGAAATGTTTGCCAAGTTATCTGTCCAGAAGGGGTCACTGTCTGTGCCTGAATTAAAAAGGTTCCAGGATTCAGCTGCAACTGGAGATTTTGCAAAGCCTGTTGTGATATATTTTGACCACTGGCTTGCACACCATGGATTGTCTGTGGTGTAATACCTTGCACAATTTGGGCTTGACTGGTTGGCTGCTGAGACTCTTGAAGTTGTAGATGTTGTACAACAGGCTGAGCTGTAGAAACCTGAATATTCTGAGCCTGTGTCTCTTCAGAAACAGGCGACTGGATATAATTTCCCTGAAGATCTGAAGAATGGACTTGCCCACTAGAAGTAGTCAAGCTATTTGTGTTTTGTTGTAATATACCTGTACTATCTATAGTAACAGGCAACTGTGATGAAGAAGATGTTGGCACAAATAAATCTGTATCAGTATTAGTTTCATTAATATCAGGAGAAACCCGCTCACCAGTCCTTTCTGAATTGTCTGAACTATCCATAGCTTGTCCTGTGTTTATCAAATGTCCATCGGCATTAATGCCTGCAGTCATTGTCTGAGAACTGCCCGAGAGTCCCAAAGAATCTAGATCGACACTATTGATTGGTACAAAGGTAATATTTCCTGGCAGACCAAGAGGCACATTCGCAACTACTTGGGTTTGGCCAGGAAAAGATGAACCACCAATTGCAACTCCCTGAACCTGGACTTGACCAGTCTGTGGTATGAGATTCTGGATATTAGCAGGAGGTGTTCCAGAGGCAAGCAAGGTTTGATTAGAGCCAGGAATGATCTGAATTTGACCACTTTCTTGATTTATACCCCCATTATCTGAAGAGCCTGTGAAACCAATCTGAACTTGCTGACCATCTGTTGACTGAATCTGTGGTATTACTTGATATTGAACATTGGACACTGTACCATTTGATGAATCTGATCCTGGTGCAACTGAAAATATTTGCTGATTCTGCAAATTCTGAAGGGGAAGGACATACTGCCCACTCGAAGTAGCAGCACTTGGAATCTGTACTAGATTACCAGCTTCATCTTTTATAGTTGTAGGTGTGGCTGACAAAACCTCCCATCGGTTTGGTGCTCCTCCTAACTGTGCAGAAGCCAAATCGCCTGTCTGGATAAAGAAAACAAAAAATGTTATGCGATATATGTCTGTGAAATATTTGAATCAATCCTCAAAAAAATCTTAAAAACTGACATAAATCCTACTACCTGAAATTAAAAGTTCTCTTAGTAACACAGTAGACTTCAAATACTGAGACAGTACTATATAAACCATAATATTTACTATTATTTCCAATTTTGTTAATTATTACAAAGATAACCCGTGCTATTTGAGCAGGAAAAAAATTCAGAGTATTCTTTGTTTTATGACCACAAACTGGTCTTCTATTCCCTCACCTATGATCTCTAATCTATACAGTTAAATAAATAAAAATACAGGTAGCTAGAAAAGATTATGAACCGCTCAAACCAAACATTATCACAAACACTGAGGAGTTCAAAAAATATATATACTAAAATATGTATCACTAAATCAGGTACATTATATTTGTGTACAAAAAGGAAACATAACCAGTACAGTGTTATCAAATCATCTAAATAAGAAAAATTAAGATTTGTGTATTACTGCTATAAACCTTAAGTCAAACTATTAAAGCTCCCCTTTTATGGCACATATTAATGTCCTCCAGAGTAAACTCTTGGCTAGGACTATCCCATTAGCAAGCCATCATATTCTTTACTTTTCCCATGAACTACAAAAAAAATATGAGACCTTAAAATTTTTTAATGAGGAAAGATTATTGCCCTGTGACCACATGGCAAAGTCACTCCACCTGAAAGGTTTTTCCAGAATCTAAAAGCTGGAGGATACAGACATGATTTTATCTACCACTCTATTTATGTTTGCAGGAAAATGACAGACATATACATTGTGTATTCTGTTACGTAACAGAATTTAGTTATCATCCTCATATTTTACAGATTGAGCAACACAGGAAAGCAGAAAGCAATAAAATCTTACACATCAACATCAAAGGGCAAAACTTTTTAAGAAAATAAAGGTAATGTCTCACATTGGAGCCGTTCTTTTAATGCCAAGTACTATGATAGTGATTTATGAGATTATTATCTACTCCTTACAACAATTTTGTAAGGTAGGTGTTATCACTATTCTCATTTCACAAATGAAAAACTGAGAAAAATCACACAGCTATCAAATGGCCAAGACAGGATTTAAAACTAGGCCAAGTCTAACTCCAGAACCTAGACCTTTAATTCATACCAAACTGTCTCCCACTAAGATCAAGGGTAAAGACACAGAGAATAAGACTTTATATGAATTACCCTTAAAATAGTCATTCCTATGCCACTTCCTTCTCCATCTATATGTGAATTCCTATGACTATGCTTATCACCAGACAATGAAAACATAAGCAAATCTAGTCCAGCATTCTCAACCTAGGACCCATGCTTGGGCTTCAAGGGATCTCTGAATCCTCTAAAATAACACAGCAACTTTTTGAGAAAGTACAACTGGGGAGCAGAAGGATAATCTAGGGTTACACTGTATTCTCAAAGGAGGTCTATGACCATAAGGCATATATACTGTTCTCTCAGTATAAACCAGTCCACAAAACTTAATGCAAATATTGTAGAACCACATTTTAAAAGTTTCTTAAAGAAACTCACTACCTAATTCTCATGCAGACGCGTAGTTGAAAAGCATGTATTTCAATGGATGAACCACAGTTTAATAACTCAATTCAAGACATTTGAGCATATGTGCCAAGTTGAAATAAGCATGAGTAAGCACATGAAACACACACTCTCTATTTTAAATGGTTCACAGTTTATCCAAGCAGACACAGAAATACATGCTACTACTATGTGAATATAGGTGTGCACTAGCCATAGAAGGGGAACATAGAAGATTGGGGGGGAGGGGGGGGGAAGGTATCACACGAGATATTTAAAGTACTCTTAGAATAAATTTATGATTTCACTGTAGGCATCTAGGAAAGAGAGATGGGGCATTAATAAAGGCATAAAAAAATATTCACAAACAAAAGGAAATTCTAAAGAATGGACAGTTTGTGGAGTTCAAGAGAATCCAGAAAAGGCTCATATTCATAGAGAAAAGCAATGCGGAACAAGACATTTTTATCAAGGCCTGTAGTTAATGGCTTTGTAGATCCTGCTAAGGAGTTTGGACTTTATCCTGCAGATAATAAATGAAAGCTATAAAAAGTTTTTAAGCAAGTGATGCAATCAGGATCTGTGTTTTATAAAGATAAACTAAGGCCCAGTGAAGGAGACTGAAAGAAAGGCGGAAGAGACTAAAGACAGATAAACTGTGGGACCCAGTACAAATGTGTAAGCTTCAACTAAAATAATCATCTTTTAAATACAAACATTTAAACTTATCAAACTTAAATTACTAAAATGAAGACCAGTCATTAAAGTTGCATGTCATTCTTCAACTTCTATCTGGTATAGGCATTATAAGCTTAAGTCATCGTTCTCAATATCTGAGTAATAATTCATGTTTCATTTCAGTCTCTTGGCATCTTAAATAATCTAAAGACATTTACATCTAGACTTTATACTGAAATCTACCATAAAATATGTCTAATATCCAATCTTTATCTTCCTAAGGTTGTTGTTCACCTCTGAATTTTGACCAGCATTAAATTCACAATTATTCAACTTATATCAAAGAATACAGTATCTCAGGTACAGATTGTTTTATCATACTGGCATTTTATCTTTTTCATTCTTTAAAAAAAGTCAAATTTATGGCATCTGAAGTTTTTTGTTTTGTTTTTTTTTTACAAAATAGTAGTAAAGGCAAATAATCAACCATCAGTGAACAGCTTTTTAGTCAAGAAATTCCTTGAAAATAAATATAACTACTCAAATGACAAATCTGAGTAAGTACTATCCAAGGATCCAGAAGTTAAATAAAATAAATTGTGGTACCACTTTTCCCAAAAATGCAGGTCATTAATTGAAGGGAAATCCCCAAACGTTAAGTAACACAGCATGATGCATCTGAACTTTTTGAATAAACCTAAGGAGAAATGCATACATAAGAAATATTTATGAAGCACAAACCCAGAGGGAAGAAAAACAGCAACAAATAATTTAACCAAAAGACAGGCAAAAGGGATCTTTTAAACGAAATAAATTTAGTTTTAAAAAATTTACCAATATTAATTTTTTTTAATAGAATTGGAGGAAAAACACTGATTCAGAAAACTATTAGACTTTCATGGTTTAAGCTATAATTATGTTTGGGGGAGGTAAGTATATTACATTATAAAGAAAAGAACTGACTTCTAGCTAAAACTGTGGAATTGTGTGTGATTTAAAGCAGGACTCAATTTTCTTATGTTAAAAATGGGGGTGGGGGGCACCTGGGTGGCTCAGTCGGTTAAGCATTCAGTTAAGCATTCGACTTCAGCTCAGGCCATGATCTTGCAGTTGTTGAGTTCGAGCCCTGCGTTGGGCTCTGTGTTGACAGCCTGGAGCCTGCTTCAGATTTTGTCTCCCTCTCTCTCTGCCCCTCCCCCACTGGTGCTGTCTCTCTCTCTCTCTCTCTCTCTCTCTCTCCCTCTCCCTCTCTCTCAAAAATAAATAAACATTAAAAAAATTTTTTTTATGGGAAAACTGGGACACCTGAATGGCTCAGTTGGTTAAGCAACTCACTCTTGATTTTGACTCCGGTCAGGATCTCACCGATCTGGAGTTCAAACTCTACTTCAGGCTCTGCACTGACAGGGCACAGAGCCTGCTTGGGATTCTCCCTCTCTCTTTGCCCCTCCCCCTCCCCCTCCCCTGTTTGAGCCAGAGAGCCCACACGCCCGCTCTCTCAAAATAAGTTTTAAAAACTTAAAAAAAAAAAAAAAGGGAAAATTATTACCTCACAGGATCTTAAGAATCAAAATAAAGCGTTATGCTTTATAAACTATAAAGCACTATGCTATAAACCACTATGCTATAAAGCACTATCCTAAAATCCTATCATTATGATTACTCAGATTATGAGGACACAGCATGATTTGAATGCCTAGTACAATCCCTGGCATAAAGATCAGTAAATATTTATTGAATGAATAGTTAAAAGTATTTACTTTAAAATCGCTGCAAAGAAAATGACAGAAAGGAATGGATCAATAAAACTGACCTTGAGATATTAAAGTCTTCTATGAAAAACTCCCAATTTTAAACCAATTTCTTTCCATAATTCAACAGTAAGTCCCCCCAAACTTTCAAAACTATAGAGCCTTGACTAAGCCCATTCATTTGTAAGAGAAATTTCATTAGCAGCACCCCACTCAAAGAGATGACGATTCATAAAATCAAGAGACCAAAGTAAAAACATGTGATGTTAAGCTATTGGAAACACTAATGTTAGGCTTATTGGAAACACTACAGAAACAAAAGGAGAGAGACCTAAAAACACATAACCCAGGCAAGAACTAGCATTTGGTTTAGGTTCAAGATAACTCTCAGGAAAAATCCACCAGTGTTTGTCTCAGTAACTCTTCATATTCTTATCAGACAACTAACAAACACCAAGCTGACATGGAAGTTGGCATCATCGTAAAAAGTTGTAACTTGAAGGTACTCTTAGGTCTCCCTCTGTACATAAACACATAATCACACCGTAAAAAGGACCAAAACCAAGAGTAGCCCTAGGACGTTGCTATAGCAATTCATTACAAGGGCTTTCTCCAGTGCAACCAGGCATAAAAATGGAGGGGGGAGGAGCGGTTGAATGGGAAAAAAAAAAAAAAAAAGAGGCTATCTTCTCAGATAATACCTGTGGAAGGGGGGAAAAATGCATAGCACTTATTGCATAGCATTTGGAAAGGATTATTAACTTCTCAGTTCCCACAAATGGCTTTGTGAAAGCCAGAACCCGGCAAGGACAAAGTGTTACTGGAAACAAAAACAAGTGTGAAGCTAAGGTGGAAAGAAACTAAGAACGACTCAAGTTTCTTAAAATCTTCAAGGAACACTAAAGAACTCAAACCAACTTCAAATAAAAACAATTACCCAATTAACTGATCACAACTTGAAGTACAAATGAAATAAGCAAATAAATAATCCAGAAACTCACATGAATACAGATTGGACAAATTAATGTGACATAAAGGTCTACTTCTTATATTTCTTGATTTATTTTTAAACAACTTTTAATAATAAAATACAAAAAGGGCTTTGACATCAAACCAACTTTGGGAGTCCATGCTGTGGAACATTACAGTTGAGAATGCTTTATGATTAGACCTATTCAACACTGGTCTGAAGGTAACCAAACACTCTTGGCCAGGATCCAGAAAAAACCCCTATCATATTATAACAAATTCTAAATTCAAAATACTTAAAACAAATCTCCAGTGTAGCTCACTGGCTTTTCAATGCCCTTTTAATCTTAAAATACCAAACTCAACTAGCATAAAGTTGAATTTTATGTGTACATTTCCACTTGATTTCATACACAATACTATATGCAATGTGTTACCCTGGATTAGACCCTGGAACAGACAATGGGCATTAGTGGGGAAAAAAGTAAAATGAGAATGAAGTCTGTAATTTAGTTAATAATACTGTATTATTGTTACTTTCCTAGTTTTGACAAACGCACTATG
Source organism: Panthera uncia (assembly GCF_023721935.1). Taxonomy (NCBI): domain Eukaryota; kingdom Metazoa; phylum Chordata; class Mammalia; order Carnivora; family Felidae; genus Panthera; species Panthera uncia. Next base: position 58,645,126 of record NW_026057584.1, on the reverse strand, counting down.
GTTATATTAACATTAGGGGAGGCTGGGTGAAGGGTATAATGTAACTCTCAGTTCTATCTTTGCAACTTTTCTATAAATATAAAATTATTGCAAAATAAAATTTTAAAAAAGCACAGCTACAAAAGCTCTTAACAGGCCTCTCATGATTCCCAGTAATTTGAGTGATTACAGTTAGATTACCTAAGCACATTTTTAAGTAGAAAAAAATGCCCATAAAAATTGCTTAAATTTTTTCATTTTCTGAGATGTACATGTCTGAAATTCATTTTTAAAATGGAAAACTAATTTTCACACTTGCTAAGGCAAACATACTCAAGCCAGTCTTGCTAATTCTACTCGGTGAAAAAAATTTATGCATGCATACCAAACATACAAAGAAAAAAGTGCTCCTACTGATTCTAGTTCACGTTCATCTGGCGGGAAATGTGATGTCAGTAGAGATTTGGTAACTGAGAGGAGGAGTCAAAGAGGCAAGGAAACAAGCTCCCTACAAGTATATGGCCACAGGAGGATGAGACTAGAGACAGTGTTCTACTCCCAGGGCTGAGATTCCCATCTACAAGTACATATACATATACATATACATATACATATACATATACATATTTTTCACCCATAACTTCCTCCTTCACTCCTCCCCTCCCCCTCCCCTAACAGTGAGCTATATACACTTGCTAAGTTGTGGTTACAAGTTTTTGTTCTAATTGAAAATATTTTAAAAGATAAGTAGAAGCAATCTGCTTCACAATTTTACTTGTACAGTGGTTTTTTAAGATAAACAATTTGTTTTGGCTCTATGGGCCTAGAGGAATAATTCATTAAAAAATGCTTACCAATCCATAAGTTTAAAAGTAACAACGCCTCTCACAAATATAATTTTATGCTTTTACATTTTAATCAGCTTACAAAAGCACAAAACCTAAAATACTTTTTAAGACATTAAAACTACTCATATACCTCTACAATATAATTTGAAGCACTAAAAATACAAATACAATATTTAACAATATAGCTTAACATTAGCTTCACTTTTAGTGCCTAGACATACTAAGAATTTCCTGCAGACTATGCCAAATATCAAACTTTTCTGTCTATAGTGACTATTCAAAATATCTCTACACAAATCAATTCCCATAATCCACCTCAAAAAAAAAAAAAAAAAAACAACTGGGAGAGGTTTTAATTATTTAACAAGTGAACACATCCACATGTTTAACGCAACAGCGACGATTCAAACAGATAAAATTCACAACTGATTGTCTTAAAAATTCTGTCTAGCTAATTTGTATTAAGCACTCATGAAACACACTGACCAGCTCCACCCTCTGCCCCCAAACTAAAAACACTACAAACAGGATCCCATCACATTGTATCAGACCGGTAATCATAACAAAATGGAAATACAGCTCTGCCAATCACATTCAACTGTAAGTACAGTATACGTTAGTATGCATGTAAATACAATTCCTTACATGTACTTTTGTTTCTAATACTGGTATTCCATATTCAATTTCAAAAGCCAAAGTATCGTGTAAGTAACTTCGCGGATTTCAACCGTCGCGAATGTTTCACTTACTCCACTTACGAAAAATCACAAATTTAAGTCATCTGCAAAAACTAAAATTCATCAATTTAGAATGGCCACTAAAAAAAAAGCACTCACAAAGTATTCACTGCTGCATACAGAAAGGTAATTCAAAGACTAAACCTTCATTCCTTTTTTGGTTTCTTTTTAGCAATTTAAGATTTAAATCAGTAAGATCTAGTAAGTTGCAGCAGAAAAAGCTCCAGGTTCAAAAACACTAGAAACTAAAGACACTGCCTCTGTAGTTGATACTATCTATGGCCGACAGGCTGTGCTTGAAAATTTTGTAGTGTTCAGCGAAGGAGTTTTCAGCACTGATATGAAATGCTCAAACATCCATTTTGGAGTCCTCCACCCCCGCCCTCTCTGACTTCATTTTGTAGTGAATTTGGATCGAGGCGCCACAGTGACAATTTAGAGAAAGCCGGGGCTGGCCTCTGATCCACAGAGGCACGCGAAGGAACCCGAAAGGGTGCCCCGGCTGCGCGATCCGTCCGTATCGCGGAAGACGCGGGCGCCCGGGAGGCCTTTTGGGCAGGCGGGCGCGCCGCAGGCCCGGGATGGCGGGCCCAGGGCCTTGGCGGGGGCGGGCCGCGCGCGCGAGACTTACCGCTCCGGCGGCGGCGGGGGCCCCGGCTGCGGCAGCCGCCTCCTCCTCGTCGTCGCCCGGCGATGGCGGCCCTATCTTGCTGCAGGTAGCGGCCAGCAGGGCGAGCGGTGACGGCTGAGTGTCCTACCCCCGATGGGCGGGTTCAGAGAGGGAGACAGGGGGAGGGGGTGGCGGTTAGGGCCGGGCCGCCGCTCGCACAGGAAGTGCGCCTCGGTCCTCGCAGGCTGCGCCCGGGCGAGCGCCAGCCCGCGCTCTCCTCCTCCTCCTCGACTCCGGCTCGAGTCCTCCCGCTCGCACGCACACCAGCTCCACCGTCCGCGGGAAGGCGGGCGGCAGGCTGCGCGCCGGGCCTCCACCTTCCGCCCGGAACCCACCCCCGGGAGGGCGCACACGCTCTCACGCTCGCGCGCGCACACACACATACACACACACACACACACACACACGCGCGCGCGCGGGCGGGCGCGCGCGCGCACACACACACACACACACACACTCACACTCACACACTCACAAAAAGGCGGCGGGAGGGGGAGCGCGGGCGGGGTCGGAGCGTTGGCGCCTCGGGCGGGCAGCTCCCGGGGCGGGGGGAGGGGAGGAGAGAGGCGCGGAGGGAGGGGAGAGGCGAGGGGAGGAGAAAGCGGCGCTAGGGGGGAGCCGGGCCGGGGCTCAGCCGCTCCTCACCTGGGCCGCCGCCGCCGCCGCCGCCACCGCGCCGTTTCCGTGCTGCTGCTGCTGCTGCTGCAGATACTCGCCGTGGCCGCCGCCGCTGCCGCCGCCGCCGCCGCTGTCCACGTCCAAGGCAGCCATTTCCTCTTGTTTCACGGGCTTTTCGGGAGCTGCAGGCACAGCGCGGGGGGGTGGGGGTGGGGAGGAAGGCGGGTGGAGGAGAGGGAGGGGGCCCGCGGGCCGAGGCGAAATTACTCCGAAAGCCCGGACCGAGTCCCCTTCCCCTCCCCCACCCGCCCCCCGGCGGCGGCGGCGGCGGATCCCTCCTCCTCTCCTGCTGCTGCCCCCGCCCGCCGCTGCCTGTAACCCTCCTCCTCCTCCTCTTTCCCTCCTCCTCCTCCTCCCCGCGCTGCCCCTGCCCCCTCTCCTCTCCTCTCCTCCCCTTTCCCTTCGCGCCGCTCGCTCTCACTCGCGCTCGCTCCTCTCGCACCGTCAGTCACTCACACACGCCCGCCCGCCGCCCGCGCCCGCACACGGGGGGATGCGCTCCCGGCGGACCGGGCCGCCCGCCCCAGGGCCCGGCAGGGACACGGCGTTGCTGGGGCTTAAGGGGTGGACGGTGGCTGGCCGGGAGGGGAGGGAGGCGGAAGGGAGTGCGGCTTTCTGCCTCTCACAGACACTCGGTCGCACACACGGGGCCGGGAGCCGGCGGCGGCGGCCCCGGGCTGGCTGTGGTCGGCGGCGGCGGCAGCGGCGGCGGCAGCAAGGGTTGCTCTCTCTCGGCTTTACGTACCGGTCATAGTGTGTTTAGGGCACCTCAGGCGGGGCTCCCCGCCGCCTTACACATGGTGAGGAGCGAAGGCGGCGGCGGCGGGAGAGGATGCGGGAAGCGGCGGCGGACACGGCCGGAGCGGTCCGGGGATTTTTTTTTCCTATTTTGATTGACTGTGCGGGAAACACAAAAGGTGGAGCCTCCAGCCCAAAAGGGGGGAAGAGGGTGACAGCCCGCCCGGAAGTCCCGCCTCTCTTCTCCGCGCTCATTCGCCGCCACGCTCTTGGTCGGCAGTGCTCATTGGCTCGGATGCCCGTCAGTCGCTCGGTCAGCCGGCGCGCTTCCTGTTTGCCCCCGGGTGGAAAGAGAGAGACAATAAGCGGCCGTGGCGGCGTAGGTTCCCGAGAGCGGCTACGGCTCGACTGTTACCCCGCTGTGCCCGCCTTGCTCGCCGGCTGCCGCTGCCAGGCCCCAGACGCAGGCCTCTTTCACCTCGCAGGTGCTTGGAGCAGGCCCAGCCAAGCTGTAGAGAGCTGGGCCGGGGAGGAAATCCGTCCCCGGCGGCCCCGGTTCCACTCGACGCTTCCTCCATCCCGACAGCAGCCTCCGCCGGTTCTCCCCAGGGCCTCACGCTCTCGGAGCCGCCGCTTTGCGCTGCCAGAAGGCCGCCGCAGCTCAGCCCCGGGGCTGCCGCTACGGCCGCTGCAGCTACTGAGCAAACCAGACCCGCCCCACGAGCCCGGGGGGAGGGAGTTGGTATTGGGGGAGACACCCCCTCCGAGGCTGGAGGAGGATTTTCTCTCTCACACATTCAGCTCTTAGATTCACAGTCAGAGCCATCTCGTTCCCATCCCCCTTAGCCCCAGGTTTTCCACGCGTCTGCCACTTGTACGTACCCTGGAGGCAGGCATTGAAAACAAAAATCTCCGTTCACCTCACTAACGGGAGAACTTTTTTCATTCTGGCCAGTGGCACCAAAACAGGCACTTAAAGTGTATCTCATTTGGTACATAGCGAGTATATATATTCAACGGGGCAGAATAATTTTTTTAATCCACTCATTTTGCTGGTCAAACATACATTATTCCCTGCTTTTGGATCGTCTTGGTAACAAGTCAACATCCGAAAAAACCCACCAACTATTACCAACATCTTAAAAACAGTGATTCTTAGTATTTTTTCTTGGAACATTTTAGTTATTTACTTTAAAATCTCATTTCACGTATTGGATTAGTTTAACACTACTTTGCCCTAATCACCCTTCATATCTTGCTTTTGTCCCGGAGGGAGGGTAATGCTTAGGCTTTGTGTGTGTGTGTGTGTGTGTGTGTGTGTGTGTGTGTGTGTGTTTTGCCAACTAACATTTCTGCGTATGACCTTTAGATCTAATTGCCAAGAAAGGTTAAATTCAAGAGGTGGAAACGCTGTCCACAATAACCCTTTTTATTAGAAATCTAACTCAAACAAGAATTAATGTTTCAATTATTGTATTTTGTGTGATAGTTGTGCAGTCCAAGCAATTGAACTAGATTTTGTGTGTGCTAACTAAAGTTAATACAATTCTTAGCCCGTTTGTGAGACACTAAATTTGCACCTCAATTCTAAGGCACTTATACTTGTAATCTATACTCATAGGATCAAAAACACTATATTTGGCACTTAACGTACAAAAGACATAACTTCTAGGGAAATAACCTAAAAACCACAAACATGCAAAAACAAGACTTGAAATTCAGAATTTCAAGTTGAGCTCATCTAATAGTAAGACCTTTGGTCTCATATTTAAATAGAAGAATAACTTTAAAAGGCGAGTAGTATAAATGCTGTACTATTTTACCCTTAAGTTTTTTAAAGGAAAATTAAAGCATCAGAATAAGCTGGCTTGGGATGGGGGGAGGAATGGGAGGCTTGAAGAGGAGGACAGACCTGAGAAAAGTGGAGTAGGAGAGGAGGAACGTCACGGTATTGTCACTTTTCTGGCATGGATATGTTGGATAGAGGATCATTCTGTCCCTAGAAGAGGGATTTTCAGCTGTTTCTCTAAGAGTGGCAGTGTGTTTTATGAGTCTAAGATACCACCTACGTGCCCCTTTTACAAAGTCTTAGTCCAGCCACCTATAGAGAGCAAAGTATTTGGCCACAGGAATTCATTTCCTCATTGGTGCCAACTGACAAATGGAATGCAGAAATCATTTTCAAACCTCTTTGGTTCATAGACCATTCTGACAAGATGCAAAAATACCTCACTCATTTAATCTTTCTGAAAAGGGAAAATAACCTACCAGAGCTAACTATTCCTATTCTGCTTTTAATGCAGCGCTTTTAAGAGCTATATATACCAAAAGTATTACTACTACATAATTAGATTCAGAGGACCCCCTCAGCCCACACTTAAAAGAGTGATCGTCATGCAATATCTTAAGGCTGGAAATGAAGACAGTCTCTGGACAGAATACCTTTTTCTTGGCTATTCCAGCACTGTAGTCAAATCTTGAAGTACAGCTTATGTTAATTAAAAGATAGCAGGGTTTTCTCAGTAGAATCTACTGCCACATTACATAAGAATCCAGAACTGCAGTTGCTTATTACGAAGGGAAGCACCATGCTGGACATCATTTATACTTTCTCCTTTGCAAAGATGATTTCAGGAAGTTCTGTGCTGGCCACTGTTTTACATCACAGTAGGAGATCTGGGTGTTACTATATTTTCCTTTATCCTCAATTTCCTCACTTATTTTTGTATCTTCTATGTCTTTGTGTAAAGTTTTCTGAAATCCTTTGGAAACATAAATGTCAAAGGGCCTAAAAGATTTCTACACCCAATCCATGAACTTTAACCCATCTTCAACCCCCTTTTTCTCTACAAAGAGAAGAGGCTACTAAATAATGCTTGATTCACATCTGTAAGAGCCTAGCCATTCTGTATTAAAAACAGCAACAGCCCCGATGAACTGCACCACAGCTGAAGGACTCTTCCCTTTCCCTCATAGTCTCTACTGCTTCTCTTCCTTCCTGAGCATCTGTGAGTGGACCATATGAAACTGCCAATACTCAACCATTTTCATCTAAATGGCAATTTTTAATAGTTGTACCTAAATCAATGTCTCTTTGACATAACCTTTGTTGCTGTGATTGTGACCCTCCTCTTACCTACCCCTGGATCTCTTTAACCTGTTCACACTGGATTTCAAGAATCTTCAAGTTCCATTTACATAATCACTATCATATTTCAGAAACATTCTGGTTGACATTGACTAGTATACTTAACCCCCTTCATACTTTCTATCTTCCCTACCTTATTAAAAATATACCTCAAAAAAGAAAAACAAAAAATATATACCTCAAAGACATATTTCTTATTTTTTCTTAATCTACCAAAAGAGAGAGTATTTTGGGGCTTTTCCTATGTGCCAACTCCTTCACATTTTTAATCCTCACAGCCTTAGGAGATATGTATCATAGACTTATCACTTTATAGATGAGGAAACCGAGGTTAAGCAAGATTATGGGACTTGTTCTGTGTTATTTTTCAAATAGGTGGCAGAATCAGGATTTAAACCCACATGTGTCAGTTTCACCAATCAACATATCAAGTTTTCTTAAATCACCAGTTTAAGAGTTTCATCTACCTATTATGGAAAAAAGAAAAAATAAAACACAATAGGGGTACCTGGCTGGTTCAGATGGTACAGCATGGGACTCTTGACCTCAGGGTCCTGAGTTTGAGCCCCACAGTCGGTGTAGAGATTTATACTCAAAAACAAACCCCTCATACACATATGCAATAAAGTAGATAAAATAGGTACATATGTATAAGGAAGATCATTTAATTTTTTTTTTATTTTAGAGAAAGAACACACAAGGGGGGAGATGGGTCTGGGAGAGAAAGAGGCTCCATGCTGAGCGCAGAGCCCCGGAATCACAACCTGAGCCAAAATCAAGAGTCAGATGCTTAACCAAATGAACTACCCAGGTGCCTGAGGAAGATCATCTTTAAAGCAAGTCTTAGGGTGTGAACTCCATGTGTCAGGGATCATATTTTGAATGCTCTAACCAATACCTAACACATTGTGGATGTTTAAAATTAAGCAGAAAGATTGTCAAGATAATTATCTTGTGGGAAAACAAATGATGAATTAAACCAATAAATACTACATGATAAAATTTGTTCAACCTTATAATAATTCTCCTCTTTCAAAATCACTTTTCCCAAGTAAGTTAGACCCTCATTTTCATTCATTCATTCATTCATTCATTAATGAATATCATCCTAGTACAAAAGGACTCATCTTTTCATAATTCAAGGGATCTCATTCTCTCGATCTAACTTATTGACATACCTAGATATTCTAAACTTTCTAATTGCCCATAACACTTATGAAAACATCTTCATGTCAGTCTAGGAAGCTAAGTGCACTGACAGATTTCTGAGTCATTGCAATTTTCTGAAAAAAGATGGTTTAAGTATTTCTACCTTGTTAATCTGTCTTCAAATGGGGCATCTGGGCAGCTCAATCGGCTAAGCATCCAACTCTTGGTTTTGGCTCAGGTCATGATCTCACGGTTCCTGAGTTTGAGCCCTGTGTTACCCCAAACCAGGCTCCACACTGACAGTGCAGCTCCTGCTTGGGATTCTCTCCCTCTCTGCCCCTCGCCCCCCTCAAAATAAACTTAAAAAAAAAATGTGTCTTTGAATTATAGTGTCTTCTTAATTGCCTTTCTTAGAATAATATAAGATGCCAGAAAGTCTCTTGGTTGTAAATTAGCAAATTGATGAGGTAGCCATACTTAACAAATGACACTACTAGCCTGATTCCACTAAGGTATGATGTCCTTAAATGATGAGAAACAACCTTCAACCTGAACTATATTCATACTTTATTTCATGATTCACTGTCTTTTAATAGAATTTTTTCTATCCTTTAATCCTGTAATCCAGACATATCCATCAACTACAGTGGATCCTTGAACAACACGGTTTGAACTACATCAGTCCACTTTATGCAGATTTTTTTTCAGTAAATACAGTACAGTACTGTGTTTTTTCTCATGATTTTTAATATCATTTCTCCGCCTTACTTTATTGTAAGAATACAGTGTATAATATATATAACATACCAAATATGAGTTAATCGGCTGTTTATGTTATCGGCAAGGCTTCCAGTCAACAGCAGGCTATTAATAGTTAAGTTGTAGGGGATTTAAAATAGTTAGGTTGTAGGGGTATATGCAGATTTTCAACTGTGTAAGGGGTCAGCGCCCCTAACCCCATGTTGTTCAAGGGCAAACTGTATTCCCAAAAGAGCCAACCATACCCAAGGCCTAGTTAGAGAAAGTAAGAGAAAAGGGAAAAAAAGAATCAGGTGGCAGGGAAAAAGCTGGATAGAACTGTATAAAGTATTGAAAACAGTTTTTACCTGAAGGAATAGAAGTTTTCCAATTACCACTAAAATGGTTGAAATGTCACACCATGTCATCATTCCGTTTCAACCCAAGAGGTGGAGTACAAAATAAATGCAATTATACATACACATACATCTATATATATTATATTTATAATATATAGTATAATCCACAATGATTAATAAGTTATGGTGTATTCATTAAGTAACATTTAAAATAAATGAAAAAAGATGATTCATTATGGATAAATCTCAGTAACGCTAAGTGAAAAAAGCTTGTTACAGCAGGATAAACAGTATAAACTTTATATATATGGAGTTGAAAAACATACCAACTTATATTCTGCACTACATGTGGAATAAAACTATAACATCTTGCATGGGAATGATAGACGCTAAATTTTATTTTTTTAATGTTTACCTTTGAAGTAAAGAGAGCACAAGTTGGGGGGGGGGGGTGCAGAGAGAGGGAGACACAGAATCCGAAGCAGGCTCCAGGCTCTGAGCTGTCAGCACAGAGCCCAACGTGGGACTCAAACCCATGAGCTGGGAGATCATGACCTGAGCTGAAGTCAGACGCTTGACTGACTGAGCCACCCAGGCGCGCCACAAATGCTAAATTTTACGTGGTGACAACCCTGGGTGTGGAGAGGAGAATGAGATCTGAATGGATTTCTCAAGAGGCTTTGTATTTGCAAGTTTTACTTAAGTTATGCTGAGTATGTTATTCTGGTATTGTCCCCTATTACTACTGTTTGCCTGAAATACTTCATAATCATAACTTTAAACAAAGAGAATAAATTAATAAATGAGTCTATGGCAGAGTAGTAAAATAAACATGCCCAGGCAACTGATTGACTGAAGGAGTGGAGGGGAGGGAGAGAATGATTCACATATGACTAAGTTTTCCAGCATGTAAAAAATGGGAATGGGTATGGGTTGGACAATCATGAGTTTCATTTTAGATGTGTTGAGTTGGAGGGGCTAGGAGAATATCCATGAGATATCTAAGAGACTATTGTAAATTTGAACCCAGAGCTAAAAAGAGAAATAAGTGTAGGGCATGGATTTGGAAGCCTGTGAAATAATAGAAAAAACATACATTGGCCTCTGCACCTGGCTCCTGGCACAGAGCCCCTAAAACTCTTGTGATTCCCTAAGCGATAAGAAGGTACATCTAACTCTAGGTACATCTTGTGTTCAAATATTTGATCTTTGACCCTGGATCTCGACACAGAGCACCTAAATCCCTTGGAATGTCCTAGATGATAGGAGCATCTTTTGTTCTAATGAGGTGACTTGGGGTGGGCTCCTGGACAGGGGCTGGTCACTAGAAAGACCAAGCCGTGATTAGAGGCTTAGAACTTTCAGCCCCACCACCACCCCCTGGAAAGGTACTGGAAAATGCGTTAACAATCGGACATGCCTATGTGATGATGGCTCCACAAACATCCTCTAAGTACAGAGTTTGAAGAGCCTTCCAGGTTGCTGAACTCATGAAGTTGCTAGAAAGGTGGCATGCCCAGAGAGAGTATGGAAGCTACGCCCCCCATTCCCCCTGTCTTGCCCTATGTGTCTCTTCAACTGTTTATCTGCATCCTTTGTGGTAAACTGGTAAAGGTAGGTAAGTGTTTCCCTGAGTTCCGTGAGACATTCTAGCAAATTATCTACTCCTAGGAGGAAGTTGTGGGAACCCTGATTTATAGCCTGTTGGTCAAAAGAACTTGCAATTCAGGGCACCTGGGTGGCTTAGTCTGTCAAGCGTCTAACTCTTGATTTGGGCTTAGGTCATGATCTCATGGTAGTGAGATCAAGCTCCATGTCAGGCTCCCTGCTGGGCATGGAGCCTACTTCCAATTCTTTCTCTCTCCCTCTGCCACTCCCCCATAGGAACATGCTCCCTGGCGCTCTCTCCCAAAAACAAAACAAAACAAAACAAACAAACAAAAAACAAAAAGAAAGAAAGAAAGAAAGAAAGACCCAAAAAACTGGTGAACTGGGCTCTAACATCAGGACAGTCTTGCGAGATTGAGCCCTTAAACCATGAGGTCTGACACTAACTCCAGGTAGATGGTTCCAGAACTGAACTGAACTGTAAGGCACTCAACTGGTGTTGGTTGGTGTGGGCATAAACATGCACATTTGGTACCAGAAGGGAGAATGTTCTGAGCATCGTGAATGTGAGAATAAAGAGAAAAACCAGGGAGCTTTTCCTAGATGGAGCCCTTACCATCTTCATAGGTGCACTTAACTTCAAACATGAACAGTCTCCCCATCCTTAAAAAGCCTCCTTGTGACTCTGAAGTTTTCTTGAATTATTGTCTTCTTTCTTTCTTTCCCTTCCTTCTCCGAGGTCTCAATAACTTTCTACCTACTGCCTCCCTAATTTAATGCTATACTCAGTTTCTGTGCCTACCATGCTACTCAAAATTGCTGTCTGAAAGGTTGCCAATGACTTCCTCATTGCAAAACCATGGGTTCCCCATCCGCGCTGATTTTCATTCTTTTTCAGGTTTCTTAGCATTTGACACTTAATCCTTAAAACTCTCTCCTCCCTTCAAAGGTCATCTGCTCTCTGGTTTTCTCCCAAATGAGTATTTCTCCATAACTTCTCAATGCTGTCCAGTAATGTCATCTGTGATGATGGAAGCACTCTGTTCGCACCTACCACGTGGGGCTATTGAGCACTTGAAATACAGCGAGTATGACCAAAGAACTGAATTTTTCATTGTATTTAATACTCATTAATTTAAATTTAAATGGCTGTGTGTGGCTAGTGACTACCATATTGGACAGTGCAGCTTTCAAGTTTCTTTTTCTCCTCCTAGGTCCTAAATACAAAAACATTACTTCAGACTCAGTTTTTGATTTCCTGAACTTATCTTTAAAACTCATCCTCTGGAAGCTGAACCATTCTCGGAACTTCATCCATGTCTCTAAATTTAATCCCCAAATCTTATCTTTAATTGCCTCCTGTCACCTTGACTTCCTCAAGCACTAAAAATTCTCTTAATCTCTTCGGGTGCCTGAGTGACTCAGTTGGTTAAGTGTCAGACTTCAGCTTAGGACACAGTCTCATTCACGATCTCATAGTTCATGAGTTCGAGTCCCGTGTCGATCTCTGTACCGACAGCCTAGAGTGCCTACTTTAGATTCTGTCTCCGTCTTTCTCTGCCCTTCCCTGGCTTGTGCACGGTCTCTCTCTCTTTCTCTCTCTCTCAAATATACATAAACATTAAAAAAAATAAAGGGGTGCCTGGATGGCTCAGTCGATTAAGCATCTGACTTCGGCTCAGGTCATGATCTCACAGTTCGTGAGTTCAAGCCCTACGTGGGGCTCAGTGATGACAGCTCAGAGCCTGGAGCCTGCCTCAGATTCTGTGTCTCTCTGCCGTCCGTCCGCGCCCCCCCCCCCCCCCCCAGGCTCTCTGTCTCTGTCTCTCTCTCTCTCAAAAATAAACATTAAAAAATTTTTCTTAATAAATAAGTAAATAATAAAAAATAAAAATTCTCTTAATGTCTCAACATTTACCTCAAACTCAGAATATTCAAAGCTGAACCCATAACTCTACGGAACCAGCCCCCCTTTCCCTTATGACATTCCGGTCTCTGACAACAGTGTCCTCAGCATTTTCTCACATGCCCACACGTGAAATTACCCCTGTCACATCTCTTTCTTCTCCCATTGGCAGCCTGTTACCAGGTGCTAACAAGTCTTCCTGCAGAATGTCTCAGCTATCTACCCATTGAGCCCACAAAGTTTACTGAACCCCACCCTGCCAGATACTGCATGACCTTCACCCTCAAGAAGCAGATAATCTAATTAAAAGACAAAATATTAATAACATATGAAATTCAGATAATATAGAAAAGAAATAACAAAGTCTAAAGTTCACTAGATGCGTTGTCAAAGCAGTGCCCTCTGAATTCAGAAATCACTGAGGGGCAGTCAGCTCCTTCTGAAAGAGATCAAAGCATGCTCTGCCCTGGGCTGGACTTCTGTAGCTCTAGAGAGTACTCCAGACTTTCCCTGAGCCTTTCTGTTCTGCATCTGCCACCAAAGTAATCTTCTTTTACCTTGCTTTAAAATGTTAGTGGTTCCTGGGGTGCCTGGGTGGCTCGGTAGGTTAAGCACCTGACTCTTGACTTTGGCTCGGTCGTGCTCTCAGGTTTGTGAGTTCAAGCCCCGCATGGGACTCTGTGCTGATGGTGTAGAGCCTGCTTGGGATTCTTTCTCTCTCATAAATCAACATAAGGAAAGTTTTTAAAAAATGTTAAGTCATTCCCAAGATGTAACAAACACAGGGTCTCTCTTGCAACTCCTCACTGCCCTGTGTTTAATCACCCTTCCCACCAGGACTGTGCCTCCCACTCTCCTGCTCTCATACAAATTCTCACATGCCTTCAAGCTTCCTTTCAAGTCTTAACCTCTGCCGTAAAGCCATTGCTTCCAACAATTGGTTATTCCCTCCCCTTTAACTTTCCGTTACATTTGAATATGTACCCTTAATTCAAGACAGGGCTGTCACCGCTGTTTAAATTATATACATATTGTGTACAAGCATGATGTATCAGCTTCCCTGACTTCCCTGAATCAAGGAAGGAGAGGGGTATGGTTTGAAAACAATATAGCTCTTCATTTGTCCCCCTGGGACATTTTTCTTAAAGCTATGGCATGAACTTATTTGAATTTCCAATATTAAAGAAGAATGGTAGATGTGTATGCTTTATCAAAACACCTATCTTGTTTAATAAAAGAGTTCAAGAAACAGATCTACGGCGGTGAGCAAATCGAAGATAACCAATAAATATCTGTTGAATTATTCACTGATTTCAATAAACCACACATCTGGATTGTTGGGATTAAAGTTTCAGACTTCTTATTTTAATGGAGAAACTGCTAATAAAATGAGCGGCCACAAAACTAGGATTCACCAGCTGAACAAATCATCAGAAACTCATAAGGAAATCTTTAAATGTGTTTGTTATATGCCATTTGAAAGATATACAATATGTGTAGCATATATGTAAGTTATAAAGCATAATAAATAATCAGTTACGTGACCCGGTCAACTAATTTATTTCTGGTATTGACAGGCCACTCATAATTTAAGGGTTCTACCATACTTGAGAGCAAGTGTCATTATATTTGCTCTAATTATATATATTCCAGTGAGTTATTTGCTCAGTCTAGTACATTAAAAATATAATTAATATTTTTATTGAAATATTAACATTTACATGAATATTTAAATTCTGCAGTCAATATTCCTGCCTCACTCATAGCATTTGAATGCTTTTTATTTATTTCTAGCACAATCATGTATACATCTAATGAGTTTTTCCTTTTTTTTACTCTATTTTGAACATTCTGATTTCATACTACCGTGAGATAATCTTTCTACTTCATATTTCCTCCACACTGAACTGAATAAGCCACTTATCTGCTTATGTTACTAGTCTAGTCAAGTCATTTCATTCCTTCTTTGTATTGACTGTCCCTCCCTCTGGTTTTGTATGACCAGCTTACTGCATGTTCCTTCTTCTAAGTCAATGAGATATAAAATGAAAAAAAAAAAAAAAAGGTCCTAATATTGATCCCTGGAGCTTTGTAATCCATCTGTTCCAAACTCTTCCACACGTTGATATCAAAGTCAGTGTTTAATCTACTTAAGTAGTTCATCCCTATACCATACTTCTCTAACTTCTAGATTAGTTGTTGGTATAGTATTCTTTTCATGGTGCTTTATCCCAAGTAATTGGCTCATGGCTTCCCTCAGCTGATATTTGTCATTATATTTCACATCACCGAGGCAGATGAGATGTGAATCCATGCTGACTCTTTGAATTAAATAGCTTTCTGATACTTCCAATCATTGATTTTCTACAAAGTTTACCAAGGTCTTATCCTCCATGGAAATTATACTTGATACTTCTAAGTTTTAGGGGCACGTGGATGGCTCACTTGGTAGAGCATACAACTCTTGATCTCAGGGTTGTGAGTTTAAGCCCCACATTGGATGTAAAGATCACTTAAAAAATAAATACTTTTTAAAAATTAAAAAAAAATAATTCTGAATTTTATATGCAGGAGAAAAGGGATATTTAGGGAATGATCAATAATTTAATGAAGGTTTTGTTTATTATAACTGATATAGACAGTCTATAAGAATTTTAAGTCACCTTTATTGGTGAATTCAAGCATCTATTAAGAATCAGGAAAAAATACCCGAAAAACAAATAACCCAGTGAAGAAATGGGCAGAAAACATGAATAGACACTTCTCTAAAGAAGACATCCGGATGGCCAACAGGCACATGAAAAGATGTTCAACGTCGCTCCTTATCAGGGAAATACAAATCAAAACCACACTCAGATATCACCTCACGCCAGTCAGAGTGGCCAAAATGAACAAATCAGGAGACTATAGATGCTGGAGAGGATGTGGAGAAACGGGAACCCTCTTGCACTGTTGGTGGGAATGCAAATTGGTGCGGCCGCTCTGGAAAGCAGTGTGGAAGTTCCTCAGAAAATTAAAAATAGACCTACCCTATGACCCAGCAATAGCACTGCTAGGAATTTACCCAAGGGATACAGAAGTACTGATGCATAGGGGCACTTGTACCCCAATGTTTATAGCAGCACTCTCAACAATAGCCAAATTAAGGAAAGAGCCTAAATGTCCATCAACTGATGAATGGATAAAGAAATTGTGGTTTATATACACAATGGAATACTACATGGCAATGAGAAAGAATGAAATATGGCCTTTTGTAGCAACGTGGATGGAACTGGAGAGTGTGATGCTAAGTGAAATAAGCCATACAGAGAAAGACAGATACCATATGGTTTCACTCTTATGTGGATCCTCAGAAACGTAACAGAAACCCATGGAGGAGGGGAAGGAAAAAAAAAAAAAAAAAAGAGGTTAGAGTGGGAGAGAGCCAAAGCATAAGAGACTGTTAAAAACTGAGAACAAACTGAGGGTTGATGGGGGGTGGGAGGGAGGGGAGGGTGGGTGATGGGTATAGAGGAGGGCACCTTTTGGGATGAGCACTGGGTGTTGTATGGAAGCCAATTTGACAATAAATTTCATATATTAAAAAAAAAAGAATCAGGAAAAAATAACTTGAAATACAATAGTCAAAATCTAGTAGTCAAAACTCCATAGAATTATGCCTAAAAAGACTGAGTTTCAGTGAATGTAAATTATATCTCAGTTTGTTTAATGGGAGAAAAAATCAAATAGAGAAAATCTTCACTTTACAAAATCTGACAGGAATACTGAAAGTGAAAGACCAGAAGAAGCGCATAGGGACTGGAACCTGTACATAGGGGAGGTTTAACTCATCATGGAAACTTTTTCGAGGAGGAGATGAGAGCATGTGAATAAAGACCAAGCAATTAATATTTTGAAAGCAGGTAAAATCCATCAATAAAGCAATGGAATGGAAGGAAGTATAAACTATTTAAAGCTTATATGTTCAAAGTGAAGGCGTAAAAAGGCAAGTGAATAAACCCACAGGGTTCCCCACAAACACATATCTCTGAACACAGCAAGATAATAAAAGAGAGCAGTATATATCTGGATATATCTGCTTTGTCCACTCAAAAGCAGGGATGAGCAGAAAACTTAGCACAGAGTAGGACTTCACTACATTTATTCGATAGATGGATATTTAACTTCTTTAGCCTATTATCCCATTATTAGTCAGTTGTCCCTAGTTTGTTTATATTTTGTTTTTAATTTGTTTTGTTGGTTTTTTTAAATTTTTTTTAACGTTTTTATTTATTTTTGAGACAGAGAGAGACAGAGCATGAACAGGGGAGGGTCAGCAAGAGGGAGACACAGAGTCTGAAACAGGCTCCAGGCTCTGAGCTGTCAGCACAGAGCCCGACGCGGGGCTTGAACTCACGGACCGCGAGATCATGACCTGAGCAGAAGTCGGCCGCTTAACCGACTGAGCCACCCAGGCGCCCCAATGTTTTGTTGGTTTTTTGATTAATGTTTTATTTATGAATACTTTTAGACTTATAAAAAGTTATAAAGATAATGCAGAGTTCCCATCTACCTCTAAGCCAGTTGCCCCTAATGGGGACTGACCAATCATCCCAGTTTTCTTGTGACTGCCCTGGTGTTAGCACCAAAAGTCCCATATTCCAAGAAATCGCATTCCCAGGCAAACAGGGATGGTTAGTCACCTACTACGTCAACATCTTAAATTACTGTGGTCTTTGCGTCAAAACTAAGAAACCAACACTGGGGAGTTACTGCCAACCAAACTCCAGACCTTATTTGGATTTCACCAGTTTTTCCAATAACGTCCTTCTTTTCTGTTCCAGAATCTGATTCAGGATACCTGTGTCTAGTCGTCATGTCTTCATGTCCTCTGTCCTGTGACAGTTTCTCACTCTTTCCTCACTTCTTATGGCCTTGACTTTTTTGAGGAATAATTGTAAAGTATTTTGTAGAATCTCAGTTCGGATTTGTCTGATATTTTTCTCATATTTAGACTGGTCTTAGGAGCTTTGGGACCCTAATTTATTTTTTAATTCTGCAAAGGTCATGCTGATTTTCTTGGCTCCACTAGCCACGGTGGACTTTAAATTCTTCAGAATATCGTTTTAATTTTTAAAAGATAAAATCACTTGTCCAAGAGTTAGAGTAAATTTTTTTATTATAGATATAGTTCTCACATTACTATTCTACAAAGGGCAAAATTAAATTGCTTCAAATTCAAAAAATTCTTCTTTAAACTTTGAAAATGACAGATAACTCGGACTCATTACCCACAGCCTTCTCCACTGATACTATCCTCAGAGGGTAAAACTACATCACTGTTTGGCTAAACAAAGGTAGGAAGGTTTAGTTTTCTTTTCTTTTCTTCTTTTTTTAATATTTATTTTTGAGAGAGACAGAGAGACAGAGACAGAGTGAGAGTGGGGGAGGGGCAGAGAGAGAGGGAGACACAGAATCCGAAGCAGGCTCCAGGCTAGAGCCCGACGCGGGGCTCGAACTCACGGAGTGTGAGATCATGACCTGAGCTGAAGTCGGACGCTTAACCGACTGAGCCACCCAGGTGCCCCCAAAATATGGCACTTTAAAAAGTTGCATTTCTTTGACTACAGTGGAGGTGAGCATTTTTTTATATTATTACTGAAGTATCGTCGACACCCAGGGTTATATTAGTTTCAGGTGTATACCACAGTGATCTAACATCTCTGTTGTAAGTTATGATATGCTCACCGCAAGAGTAACTGCCATCTGTCAACATACAACACCATTACAATAGCATTCACTATATTCCCTATGCTGCCTTTCATTCCCGTGACTTAATCATCCCATAACTGGAAGCCTGTATCTCCACTCCCCTTCAACCATTTTGTCCACCCCCTCCTTCCCTCTGGCAAACATCAGTTTGTTCTCTGTATTTATAGGTCTGTCTCTGCTAGGGTGAGGTTTGCTTTTTGTTTTTTGTTTTTTTAACTTAAATCCACAGTCGTTAACATATAGCGTAATAATGATTTCAGGAACAGAATTTGGTGATTCACCACTTACATATAACACCCGGGGCTCATCCCAACGAGTGCCCTCCTTAATGCCCCTCACCCGTTTAGCCCATCCTCCCACCCACAGGGTGAGCATTTTTATATGGTTAGTGCCGTTTGTATTTCTTATACTACACTTGTTTACACACTTTAAAATCCAATGTCCAGGGTGCCTGCTGGTTGAGCCAGTGGACTGTGGGACTCTCCATCTCGGGATTGTGAGTTCAAGCCCCACGTTGGGTGTAGAGGTTACTTTTAAAAATGAACTTAAAATAAATTTAAAAATAAAAAAATAAAAATCCAACTTCCCCTCAGGGCATCCATCACTTTCTTCTTGATTTAAAAGTGCACATTAATGACATTAAACTTCTCTCGTAGAGGTTTCAAATACGTACATTTCTTTACCTGTTTTTCGTTTGCCTTTTAATGATGTTTTGATTTTCAGAGGTATGTAGTGTTCTCATTTGTTTTCTGCCTCTAGTGGATGTTTTCGGTTTTTTTGTTTGTTTTCGTTTGTTTTTATGGTGAGCTCAGTCCTGAATCTTGGTTGTTCTAGTTCGGGGCAGCTTGTGTGAGTCTAGGAATCCCGCAGTGCGACCACTTCGGCACAGGTTAGTATGTTCTTTCCTAGTGAGGCAATGCCCTGAGTCCTCCCAGTCCCAAGCTTTAGGAAAGAAAAAAGAAATAAATTCAAAAGCCCACTGCCCTGAATGTTGCCAAATTCGGGCCTCCGAGGAAAAAAAATTCCAAAGACAGTAATAACTCAGTTAAAAAAACAAAAACAAAAACAAAAAAACTCTTTTAAGACAATTCAGCTCCCAAGCCTCAAAACTGTCCATTTTAATAGCTGTAGGGCTGTACCGACTGGGGACCCCCAGCCCACCGCTTGTGAGTACCCCTGCCTCCAAGTCCTTCCCAGGCTCCTTGCTCCCTCCAAACGGGGATGAGAGTCCGGCCTCTGAAGTCAGGCTCCGGGGGGCCAGGAGTTCTCTTTCTATTTCCCCTTCTCCTTGCCTCCATTTTAGGACATCTCAAGTCATGACAATTTCAGGACAAATGCCAGGACTGAAAGTTATTAAAAAGAACCAGAAAGACTTAAACGCCTTCTTCCTCTTTTCTTTTTCTTTTTTTAAATGAAAACGTGTAGGATGGCTCACGTTTTACATTAAACTTAAGCCAAGAAAAAATAAATAAAAGAGAAAAACTTAAGGTAAGAAGAAGGCCTGGCTCACATACAGTAAACGTAGCCACTTTTGCGCCGTGAATCAAGGGGCCTGGGGAAGGCCTCCTCCTCACACATTCCCCAGAATGTCTCCCTGCCACAAACTCACCATAAATGGTTCCTTTCTCAAGTGCTTGACCCGATACCCAGATAGAGTGGGTATTTGTGAGTAACTGTGAGAAATGCGATCCTTCTCGGAAGTACTGGGGTCTGTGAACCAGGCGTTTGTCCTCAAGTCTTGAGAGACGCAGACTGCCCTACAAAAATAAAGCTCTGCTTATGGTTCTGCCTGACCTGCCCTTTCCAGTTGAGAAAGGGGCCTCGACGGAGACGAGAGCCCCCATGGCCTTGATCAAGGTGGGAGCAGGAACTCAAGCGCATGCTTACTCTGCCCATCGGATAATCCGTCCTGATGGCGATACCACACTGATATTAAATGGTATAAAAAATAGGAAATGGAATATGGTTTTGACGCTAACCTACTCACTGGTCCCAGAAGCTGCTTTCATCCCGAAGCTGTGCATCAGAACAACTCAACATTCAGCCAGCAACCCTAGGTCGCATCGCTGATTCTAAAAGGCTCCAGCCCAGCTCCTGCTCAATGAAGCTGTGTTATAGAAATATTTTCTTTAGCACTTGTAAACTGCTTGCTTTCTAGAGTTTCCTTGTTGGTGACCTTATTTTGCCATTCAGCTTCAATATTAATTCAGCACGGAAGGGAGGTGGAGGGATGTCCCAGCCTGAGCCCAAGCTGGGCTCAGAGCCAGGATTCAGATTCGTCCGGGCATGTCTGATGGACCTGCCAGGAGTCTCTCAGCATGAGGGTTGGAGGAAACTCATGGAAAACAACATCCTAAGGCAGTGGGTGTGGGGGATACATCACAGGTATCAGAATCACCAGGGAAACTTGTAAAAATATGTACACCCTGCACAAATGTGTCCCTCATCCTGGTCGTGTGTGTGTGTGTGTGTGTGTGTGTGTGTGCGCGTGTGTGTGTATCTATGTACACAAATGGATGCACACTAGCAGGAAGCACTGCTTTGGCACCAAAATTGGCCCCAAGATTTATGTAGAAATATTTTCTGTATTAGCCAGCACCAGGGGCACTGAGCACTCCAGAGAACACAGGGTGGCTTCTCTGCACATGAGAGTTCCCTGGGCTCTGGCAGTGTGGCCCTGCTCTGTAGCTCTGAACACCAATGGCTTCCACACTTCAGGGACTCGCTGCACCAAGAATTCTTAAACTGGAGATCCTGGCTTCCTGGGAATCCAAGAATAGGCTACCAGGGTCCCATACACTTCTGAAAAGTACTTACTGGGAGTACGCTTTTCTGGAAAAGTTTCTCTAAGTGTCTCAGATTTTGAGAAAAGGAGATGACCCTCAAAAGGTCAAGAACTAGAAACTGCCAAGAAAACATTGGGCAAGCAGATGTTATAAGATTGTAAGAATGTCATAATGACGGATACAGGCAAAGCCAGAAAGACTGTGTTTTTTGTTTTGTTTTGTTTTGCTTTGTTTTGTTGTACTTTCAGTTAATGTGACTTATTTTCACCTTGAGGCATCCATGACCTGGTGAAACTCTGGTTACATGAAAACATGAAATCCCACCTCTGCTTCAAGCCCACCTCAAGTGTCTCCACCTCCCTCCCACTCCCGAAGCCAAAAATCACTGCTCCCTTGGCCCAGGCCTTGTTTGTGTACCTCGTATAACAACACTTTTACCTTAGATTTTCGACCTGTGTGCACACATCACGTCCCTTCTACAAACTGTAACCTTTGAGAGTAGGAATCATGCCTTCCCCATATTCTCCCTCTTATGATGTCAATAAGCATATTGACTTAGTTCTCAACAGACGAGGGAATGAACAAATTACAAATCCGTCCCATCTACCAGACCTTTTTATTCCCTTTTACTGAAAGACTAGCCCTATTTCCTTGTAAATTATGCATTTCAAATGCATTCCTTATCATTTATATTGTCAGTCAATTGATTTACTTCTTTATGCATCGTGCATTAATTACCTGCCTTACCTGTTTTATTTGGTTGTAAACTGCCTGAAGGGTAAGGATCACATGTAAGGCACACTACGTAAACCTACGAGCCTCTTGGGAGGAACACACGGGGCTAACCAATGTGTTCAGCGTCCCAGACGGCAGGCTCAGGCTCGCGAGGAAATCTTTCGTGAGAAAACATCGGCCAAGGTAGAACAGAGGTGGGTAGAAAAGAAAACAAAAAACAAAAAACAAACCACAACTGCTAGTAGGAACAAAGCTAAAGAGTGAAATCGTCAGGTTACAGAACTGACTTCTAAAGAGGAGGTAAACCAAAGAGAGAGCAGCCTGAAGCTGCGTGAACGACAGCTCAAAGAAGAGGCCCAGCCTCCGAGGGGGTGTGGCTGGACTACAGTTCAGAGCTTTGGTGTTGGCTCCGCACAGGTTCTGGAAGGGCTGCCAGCTTTTTTCTAGCCCGTTACCCTGTTTGGTTTGTTCCCTGTTTGTGCCAGGCTTTTCTTGTGTTCAAAAAACCCTGACCGCCATTATTACATGTAAAATGATGTTAATGAATCATTTTAGTCTGTTTTCAGAGTAGAACGCTGGCAGGGTATTTTTAAAATTTTTTTCTTTTGATGTTTATTTATTTTTGAGAGAGAGACAGAGTGTGAGTGGGGGAGGAGCAGAGAGAAAGGGAGACACAGAATCCGAAGGAGGCTCCAGGCTCTGAGCTGTCAGCACAAAGCCCGATGTGGGGCTCGAACTCACAAGCTGTGGGAGATCATGACCCTGGCTGAAGTCAGACGCCTACCGACCGACCGACCCACCAACCGACTCACCGAGCCACCCAGGCGCACCAGCTGCAGGGTATTTTTAAAAGGATCATCAGAGAGAGGCACGGACAGAAACACGGTGGCGCTCTCTTTCTCTCCTTTACTTCTCAGTTTAATATTTACTTAACTTCCATATCCACCCACACATTAACACACCCTTCATTCCCTACAACCGAAGGCTCTAGAAGATTGCGTGATCTGCTGACCATTTTAGCTTAATGACTGAATTGTTACAGTATGATTATTCTGGGGATGTTTACTAGCTGAGGGTGGGCAGCGTCATAAATATGACACATAAATATTCCACAGGCAAGAGTCAACCTAGGGAAAGAGCAAGTGGGAGGAGGAAGGCCAGGCCAATTAGTGGCTAGGTGGATAGGAGCTTAGCTAGTGGTTCCAAATTAACCATGACTACTCAGATACCAGCCCCAGGACACAGGGGTAATTTCAGGTTGAATACAGCTAAATAAATGAGATAATCTTCCATTGTGTATATAGTTTGTCACAAGTTTAGAGTATTCATCTTTCAGCAGCATGCATTGGGTGCCTATGTGTGGGAACCATCGTTAAGCAGAACGGAAATCCTTGGATTATCTGTCAGTCCTGGTGGTAATTTTGCATCTTCTCTCGATCTTCACTCTTGGAGGTCATTATCTTGCCTGTCTCTATTATTTGCATCTCTGGACCCCCAAATAAGTTTGTTTTCAGCTAAGTCTTTGGGGGAGCAGAGTCCTTGCATGTCTAAGTCAGACTGTATGTAGTTCAATTAGAATTTTTTAAAAAATCTGTGTTCCATAAGCTAATCCATTTATAGGTTTTTATCATTGTTTGCTCAGTTTACTAGGATGAGCCAATTTTGAAAGTGTTCAGTGTTGTCACAGCTGGGCTGGACTATGCTAACAGAAAAGAGAATTCCTCTAGATCTCATTCGATATCGGAATTAGGAACAACAGCTGCCTCGGCCAATACGGCTGGTGAATATGGGGCAGAGAGAGCCCAAAGCCTGGGAAGCTTGAGCTTGCTTACCATTTCACATGTTCTCTTCAAGAACCCTAACAAAATGTAAAAGTTAGTAAGAAGCCATAGGATCCAAGACATATGTACATAATTCTTTAGCTTCTAAGTCCTTACCAACTAATTAATTAGCAGTTAAGCAAAGCATGGATCTGGTATCAGAAGACTTACATTCTTCATGTACAGTTTTATGACTTGAGGCAAGATCCTTCACTTTTCTGTGCCTTGGCTTCCCCATCCATAAAGCAGAGACAATAAAACCTGCCTCATCTTCCTCTCTATATTGTGAAACCTAAGTGAGCAAGCCTGTGAAGACTTTTTAGAAACTGTAAAGAAGTGTAAAATTGTAAGGATCATTATCAATTAACATTCAACCTGAAAACTTTCCTAATTGAACTCCATCTTAAATTTAGCAGCAATATGAACTTAAAATTCTGCTTTGGGAGGAGGGCTTACGTGCTTATTTTAAAATTCAAAGAAATAAAACCAATTCCTATAGGTATAATCCTATGAATAAAAATACATTTTCTTTTTTATTTATTTGTTTTCTTTCTTTAAAACTTTTTTTTAATGTTTATTTTATGAAAGAGAGAGAGAGAGCGCGCTAACGGGGCAGCGGTGGAGAGAGAGGGAGACACAGAATCTGAAGCAGGTTCCAGGCTCTGAGCTGTCAGCACAGAGCCCGACGCGGGGCTCGAACTCACGAACCATGAGATCATGACCTGAGCCGAAGTCGGACGCTTAACTGACTGAGCCACCAGGCGCCCCAGTTTTCTTTCTTTTTTAAATAACAAATACAATTTCGTTGGAGGGAAAAAGCCCATTGGGGCAAGTGTTTTAATATACAGTTTAGGGAGCAGATACTGTTTTCTCAACTGCTGAGTGCTAGAGCAAAATGAGAATCAGTAGTACCTGCCCATCCTTCCAAAGGGCTCGCAAGTTTGGCTGCTAAGAAAATCTTGCTCTTTCAGATCCTCTACTTCCGTTTTCCACCATGGAAATGTTTACTTGGTCCCAAATCACGGAGACCCAAAGCTTTGGCACTTTCAGTCCCTTTGATCACAAACTGACGGTACAGATTTGGATGCTCAGGCAAGTTGACTGATGGCCAGATATTTATGAGTATGCACAGACCTGAGGGATACCCTTCTAATGCAATAATTCTGAAGTCCACATGTGCCAACCTCCAGGGCGTAATTAACATTATTTTACTTTATTTTGTAAATTGCACCCTGTGCAACACAGCCCTCGGGGGCTTCTAGAGAAAATGAGCACATTATAACAAATAAAATATTACAGAACAACAACTAATAGCTTAAGCAAGTTAAAAATAAGAACCCATAAAATAGTCTTGTTGCTGGGCCACAGGGGAGGAACAAAGTCCTTTAACCACTAAGACTATTAGACGCTTTAAGACTTTTCCTTCTTTCATGCAAGAGGAGCAGGAGAGGGAAGAAGGATTGGAAGAGGAAAACCACAAGCTCCATTCAGAGTGCATTAGTTCCCAGCAGGACCACAAAAGGCCCCTGAGTTATGGTAAGGGACCAGCACTTTCCTGATGCCCATAGTTAGGTAAGGTCATATTTGGTTTCTTGAGATGTATGGTCCAACTTTCAACAACTAACTAAAGACTTCTGTGCTTCACTTTCCCACCAGACTCAGACCTGATGTCATTTTCTTCATTTTCCTAAATAGGAAAAGTTCCAAATTATTTAAAAACTTAAATAGACCTTATCTATCCTATAGGTACAAATAATAACACCAACTATAAATATATAAATAAGTGCACACATGCACACACACACGTATACACGTACACTCCCACATCTGTAATTGAACTTCCAGAGGCCCTTCTGCAGATGACAATATGGGCTAACAGAAATAATCTAGCCAAATACAAAGCCAGTCCACTAGGCATTTTTAAAATAAGAGTGTACTCTAATTTTTCCTTAAGCCTCCACAAAGTTTTGCATTGCTATCAAAATATTTTTGGAAATTCTGTAATGTTTCTCCTTTTCCCTTGGCTTCTTATTTCTGGCAAGGACTAAACCCCAAAATATCTTTCCTCTGGGACACTGAAATAACTGTCCCAAAGCAGCTGCCAGAGCCATAGCTATTCAGAGATTTGGGACAGATTTCCAAGGAAGGCCACTTAAAATTTTTATTGTTTGAGTCAAAAGCCCCACCTTCTGAGATTCTCAAAGAACAGGTGTGAGGGGCGGGGCTGGGGGGGGTGCTGTCTCCTGGATTCTCTTATTTTCGTTCACAACTCAGTCTGCTGTTTCACTTCTGTTTCTTCCCTGCTCTTGTCTGCCGCCCACCCTCCTGTGGGTTCTATTTTAGATGCAAAGAGAAAAAACAACCCACCACTCCCTCTCCCCACCCCACCCCCATCCCCAGTGCTCTGAGGTTGTATTTCTCCTCTGCTGACTTTCCAAAAGCTTCCTTATTCTAATGGTGCCACAGAACTGGGTTCTTCTTACCAAGGGCCACCTCCCTCAAGTTTAGAACTATGCAGCGGGCGTATCTAGTAGATTAAGAGAAGAAGAAAGAGGTCTCTACCACCAAGCAAGCTGCCTGACTGGCCCAAGCTGGGGGGTTTCCTGCAGACAAATAAGGTTTGGACTTGTTATGTAGCACACAAGGACCTTTACATCAGTGGTTCTCAGCCCTACTCGCGTCTCATAAGCGCCTGGGAATTGTTCCCAAAAATACCTTTGTCAAAAACAAAAACAACAACAACAAAAAACCCAAACCAAACATAACAAAACAAAACAAAAACCTTTGTCCAGGCCTGTTGAACTGAATCTCTGGCCTGGGCCTGGGCGTTGCAATTTTTTAACAGCTCCCAGATGATTCTATTGTGCAGCAGGATTAAGAACCACCGATTTAGATTCCGCTTGTGGAAGTTATCCAACCCCGAGCTTACTCCCTTCCTTCCAAATACACCCCAGGAGATTCCTCTGCCTGCTCTCACACCAAACATTTCTGGGAGCCAGGAAATGGAGTATGGTGGTCTAGGGAATGCAGTTTAGTTTTAGAAAAGAAGAGGGTTGAAGAGAAAGGTGGCACCAAGGCATGGAGGAGGCTGGTCCTGGTGGTCCTCCCGGCCCCCTACATGTAGGGGCACACAGCTGGTGTACATGAGGCCCCTCCTCTCCCTGGGGCCCGATCCTCTTAGAACTTGGCAGATAAGGCACTTGAAGCATCATGATGCTTTCTTGCCTGCCTGGGAGAGGGGAAAAACTAAGTTGTGGGGGACACCGGAGACTCACAAACTGTGATGCACAGACTCAGGATAAGAACACATCCCAGCCAGCAAAAGGACAACTTAAAAATTAAGTCACATCTATCCTGTAAGTGTTAGGATACAATAACAAGTGTGATTTTACATGCAGATTATAGCCAGAGAGATGGACACATAGCTGCTGCCTTGACACAGTCTATTCCTGGTCATACAAAGGCCGGGGACTCCACTGACCAGGGAGAAAGTGGTTCCTAAAGCCCCAGACCACCATGGTCTCTTCAGACCCTCCAGCTGCTCACCAAGCAGTTAGGAAAGGATAAGGAGTCCCTCCCTCAAAGCCCAGAGTTCTAACGAACTCCAGGGGGTTCTAACCCTCCCTCGTCCCAGTTGCTAAGGCAACTGGTGGGCACCATCCAGCTCTTCTAGGCCAATGACTCTGCTGGGCAAGGGCCTACCCTGTACTTAGCTTTTGCTCAGAGCTTCTTGGCTCTCCGCCCGCCTTCCTCTGGCACATTTACAGCTGCTGTTGCACTCTTGGCTTAGTCTATACAGAGAAGGTCTTTCTTCCAATCTCTCTCTCTCTCCCCAGATGTCTCAGAGTTTATGTGGGAAAGCATATTCTTACAGCCTGTTAAAGAGACCTTCAAAGTCATGCCTTCTCCTGCAACCTTTGGAATCCACTGGATCCAGGCAGTGTGTCAAGTGGAATGAACGGGAGGGTGTGACTATTTTGCATGCGCTGGGTAGAGTTCCTAAATGTTTCTGGGTTTCCCCTAGCATGGTTCTGATTGTGAGCATCCAGAACTCGGGGTCTTGCCCTCAGAAACAACCGTGAAAAGCACGGGCAGCAGGATTAATGCAGATGTGCAATATGGATGAGGTCCAGCTACCAGGGAGCAAGGGTTTTACATTTTCTTGGCCAAATTAAAACCTTCCCCCATTCACACCACCTTGGCGCTTCCAATATAATGAAGCTCCATTACTTGGAATTTGGCGTGTGTTTCTTTCCCCACCCCACCCCCACCCTCAAAGCAAATTCAAGCGAAAAGACTGAAAGAGAGTGAATGAATGATCTCTCTTTCAGATAATGAACTGCCAGAGTCCTGGCTCCTGCCAAACCATACCCCACCACCAAACCAGCAAATGTCAGCCTGTGCCGGTCACCGTTGCTCCTTCCCAGAGCCACGTCATCCCGCCTGACATCCTAGCCCGTCTGGGGCTAGGGCCCATCCCTTCCTAAAGCTTTAGCATAAATTCGCAAACATGTGCAGCTCCCCACTTTAAGAAAGTTTTTTTGCTTTGCTTTGTTTTGTTTTGTTAATGAAACGAAACCATGTAACCTACTGTATTTATTTGCATTCGAATCCAATAGTTAGATCTGGATACTGAATATGATATACCTTTAAAACTTGTCAGAGTGATCACATTCCAAGACTGGGGACAAGGAATGCCTAAAGGCAGACCCTCCTACAGGAGGGGACTGACTGGCAGGGAACGCCCTGCCTTGGAACTGATGTGCCCTGCTGCAGGGGTTTCTTGCCTTGTTTCATTTTTAGAAACCAGAAAAACACGAAAGGGCTCCAGTTCTAACCATCCCACTCAGGCCAGGCCCCAGGCAAAACTAGAAAGCAGACCAGGAGGGCCAAGCCAGGCTTCCAGCTCCTACTTGCCCTGTGAAAATCAAGGACCCAGTCAGGGACCCCATACTCCCCAGCCCAGGGTAGACAGAAGCAGCTCAGGGGCACATGCATCCCAGAAGTCTCTGAATACAGGACAGAAGAGCAGAAAAATCAGTTAGGTATGTCAGGGAGTCAATATAATAATCATCATGATGATAATAAAAATAATAATGGCCACTAGGATTCTTATCCCAGCTCTTCTACTTAGAGGCTTTGTGACCTTGAGCGTTTAGCCTCTTTCTTCGCCTGTAAAATGATGACAATTATCTACCCTGCCCTTGCCCCAAGGGTTGTCATAAGAACCAGATGAGATCATGTAAAAAATTTTTTTTCAAAAACTATAAAGTTGGTTTGTAAGCTGTTCAGAATATTCATTCCTTTCTTTTTTTAATTTTTAATTTTTTTTTTTAATTTTAGAGAGAGGAAGTGGGGGGAAGAGGGGAGGAGGGAGAGAGGAGGAGAATCCCAAGCAGGCTCAACACTCAGCATGGGCTGGGGGCTCTATGTCGGGCTCGGTGTGGGGCTCAATCCCACAACCCCGGGGTCATGACCTGAGCCAAAGTCAACAGTCAGCTGTTCAACCCATTGAGCCCCCCAGTGCTCCTGAATATTCATTCTCTTTAAGGCTATTTAACATCAGTAGATATGCAAAACCAGATACCACGCCTAAGTATTATACTAAGTAGATGAAGTCTTAGCTATCTATTGATAGTTAAATATGCATATGGTATTTTTCTTATAATAAGTTACTGTTACTGGGAGATCTGTAAATAGCCTCATTGCATAAAACCAGTTCCGGCACTTGCTAAAGTGGGCTTCTACCTCTTGATGTGGTATAGTTTCAAGGGTCCCTAAGGAGTGCTCTGTACAACTCCGAGTGGGTGGTGCAAGTCTTTAGCTAGACCACATAAAAATTATATCTATTCTCATTGAATGCAGCTATCTCTATGATTTGTGAGTAGGCTGTTCAATGAGTTCAGAAAAACATTTCCTTCTAGCTCCAGCTGGCAAGATGTCAAGATTGAAAAACACATTTCCTGCTTCTCTTTCTTGCCCCAATTGGGATGGATGACCCTAATTCTCACCACCCCATTTCCTTAAGCCATTAGCAGTGATTGAATCTCTGCCCATCCCAATGAGCCTCACACAGACGATTACAATGCACAGCGGCACCCGTAATAGAGAGAACTATGTTGTGAAACTCCAAATTTACTTTTAATTCCGCCTTTGACAGACCAAATTGAAGCCATGGGTTATACTTTGTTATGGCCGCTTAACGCTAGCTGGAAAACTCAGGCACCCTCCAGTTTGTAAAAGTTTCCTTCTCCCATTAGCCTCAGATCAAATGAGATACCTCCATCTCTATCTTGATGGCTTTCAGTGCACAAAAAAAGAGTCCGTCATGATGGGGGAGGTTCTATAGAAAGGACAGCCAGAAGCCAATGTCCCCGAGGAACTGGGGAGCCAGCAGAAGAGACAACGAGGCAACCAAGCATTGTCCTCTTACTGTCCATACATTCACACACACTTGTTACAGGCTGCTGAGCGAGGAAGGAGTTCCATAAGACACACAAAAGCTCTGCAAGCAATATTCACTCATTCTTAAGTAACCAGGCACCACTTACCTGCTCAAGCTCGAGAGAAGAAAAAGATAATAACAGCAACACTGCCACCGACTGTTCCCCCTCTTCACTCTCACAACGAACCCACTATGATCCCCATTTGACAGACGAGGTACTAACAAGGCTTAGAAAGGTTATGTAACTTGCCTAATATGTCATAGGTGTTTGCTGCAGAGCAAAAATTCCAACCCAGATTTATCTGATTGCCGAGCCTCTGCTCTTAACCATTACACTCGGCTGGCTTCATTGTCCAGAGGAGTCAGTGAGGAAACCTTTGGGATGCTGAGGCTTGAATCGGCTCTTGAGTGCAGCGTGTGGCTTGGGTTGAGGGAGAAGAGAAGAGGGTGTAATCCAAATTGCTGAGTTTGTATCCCCAGGGCTCACCACACTGCCTACTACATGGTAGAAACTCAATGTGTATTTAATGAATGAATAGATGAGAAAATGAGAAACAGTACGAGCAAAGGTAGGGAGATCAGTCTAAGAATGGAGAGCAGATGTGGGGAAAGGGATAATGAGAAAGTGGAAGGGGAAAGAAGCGCAAGGAGACCAGACTGGAGCAGGTCTCACTGTAGCAAGGAGTAGGAGCGGAGGTCAACCAAGCCAGGTGGAGCTATTTGAGGAAGGCTTAAAATTCTAGAGTCATGAGTCTGCATTTAGTTCTGTGCGCGGTTAAGGTAATTCCTAAGAAGGGGCGTGATAAGGTGGAAGCCTTGATTGAGAAGGTGAGTCTGGGTCTGGTGTGTGGGAGTGGCCGGAGGTGGAGCCCCAGTGAGAAACACACTAGGGAGGACTGGGGGCTCTGATTGGTGACCTAGGTACGAGTGGAGCGCAGGCTTGTCTTTTTTTTTCAGGTTTGTGTCTTAAACAGACAAGAGAGTTGGGCATGCCATCATGACTGCATTATTTAGGGCAAGCAGAGGACAGTAAGGAGGCGTGCATGTTGTTTTCATGACAAGCAAGCTAGGATATGGAGATACGATGAAAATAAGCAGCTCAGCCTCACTACACAAATAATTACTTTTAAAAATCTGCGGTCATCAGGTCAAAGGAATTAGCTACTACCTGTCTGAGCAAGTGGTTCCAAGTATGTTTAATGATCTTCATTGGCCTGAGATCTTTTTTTTAAGCCCTCAAATAATTAGAGCAGTTCTTTTGTCAAATTTAGGTGGATCCTCTTGCTATTAAGGGTCATGAACCACAGGTAACCATTACTATTTGGCAAACATGTTGAGAACAAAGGCAGGACCTTCTCCTTTAGGGGGAACCTCGCAGTGGGTTCAGCACGGAGTACACAGAAATGAGTGCCTCGCAAATACATGTGGCCTTGACTTCCTAGCAACTGAGAGAGCTTTCTCCTTATGTCCCATACAGAGCCGGCACTCACATGCTTCTAGCAATGCTCAAAGAGCTACTGGGGCTCCAAACATTTGTGCCCAACATCAGTTCTCTGACTGTGCTTTAATCACATACATTCACAGGGGGTTTTGCCTTAAGAAATGAGCCTTAGGGTTCTTCGATGTTGGTAGTATCCTGTGAACAGAAGAGGATTTGAAACTGCAGGCACATAGATGTTCATTTAATCATTCAACATACTTACTATGTACCCACTATGTACCAGGCTCTGTTTATGGCACTAGAAATATATCAGTGAACAACACAGGCAGTCCTGCCCTCATGAAGGTTACCATCTAGTCAAAGAAGACAGGTAACAAACAATAAACGTAACTAGTAAGTTGGAAAGTGTGGAGTGCTATGGAGCAAAGGAAGAGTGTGAGGATTGGGGCCAGTGTCACAATTTTAAATAAGGTGGTCAAGGTAGGCTTCATTGAGATGGCGACATTGATCAGAGACCTGAAGAAGATAATCGTCTGTGTTGTTCCTTACTTATTATACTTAAAACCTTTCTTAAAGCATCAAACGTAAGGTAAAAATGAGGCATCAACATCTGGTATAAGCGGAATTGGGGACTAGCCTTCTTGTTGCGAAACTAACCAGACACATATTCAATATACTTGCATTTTAACAAATGCGACCGGATAAAACTTAATTTTCTGAGGTAGAATGTGCTAAAATAGCACTCCAAAACCCTTTCTGGGTAACAAAGTTGCCCCGTTAAAACTCTGGCCCTGTCAGTGCCTTTCTGTCAGGTACCATACTTTCTCTGAAAACCACAATAAGAACTGCTCTTTTATCAAGATTAGAAACAGATACCAAATGTTTAAAGGGGATAATTAATAGCCAACAGCAAATCTTTGCATTAATGCAGTGGCAGGTGAATGAGTTATGAAAATTCCCTTTACCAGAGAAACAATCAGCTGCTTTACCACTCACCCTGCAGCCTTTATTTCTCGCTTGGAAAAAAGCCATATTTATGGCTTTTATGGGGGAAGAAAAGAGGCCAGGAATTCTGTGTTGGATAAATTTGATATCTGTCTAACCAATGATAACAATTCACGTTTAAGTGCGTATTGTTAAAACCATAATCTCCGTTCCAGATTCTAAGCTATCGTAATACGTGTGTTTTCAAGCCTTTTGGATTCCAAATGGCTCCCAGATCTAGAAAGTTATCTTACTGCTCAGCCAGGCAGGGGTTTGGTCTTGCACAGAGCCAGTTTCAACAAAGTCCCTGAAACACAACGTGTTCTGAGAAATTAGAAAGTATGCAGCGTGTGTTTCTTTTACATGATTATAACTCGGTTTCTGAGTGGTTTTCATACTAAGTGGTTCTGCTCCGAGATTTCACCCCCAATATCACCTCCACATTTCTACGTCCTGCCTGCATTTCTCTGGTAGCTCATATATCTTCAACTTCTGACTCTGCTCAACCCGGTTCAGGCCTTCCTCAATTCTAAGCTGCCAGAGTATCATGGCTGAAATACTTGAATACTCATGTGAAAGGAACTCAATCAACTTCTGCTTTTGTGTCATTTAGCAACAGTTGCTCTATTTCCTTCTCTTCTATTAAGCAATTCTGTTTGCACAGAAAAAACATAACCAACAAATGACTCTTCTTTTGTTTACCAAGTACTAAAAGCAGTGATAATAAACTAAACCATGCCAGACATTTACATAACCTACTCCACACTCACATGGCAATGTCACATAGGGCTACGCGATGTGAGCCCCTTCAGAGGAGAAATGACAAAGAACTTCAAGGACAAGAAGAATTGCTTTTACCAAGAAAAAAGAAGCATGGTTTAATTGTGATTTGACTTGACAAGGGACGCGTCCTGCTTTGAACAAAAACACAGGAGCCTCTTGGGCAAATTAGCAGGTTGATGTTGAATACACCGGTTTATCTTTCCCATCTTTTGCCAGATGCTCCATTTCATGGGTTGGTCTAGAACCACAAAATATATCCTATTAAAGCACAGGAACAAAATAGATGCTTTCTTCCACAGGAAGGCTCAACATGTAAATAACCACTGTCTCTTTGACCTATATCCATCCCTGAGGCTGCACTCGTGACTTTCTACAAGCACCAAGCACCCCTGTATCTCACTATCACCCCAACCATCCTGCTATTGTGTAGATGAATTAACTGTGACAAGATGAAGTGACTTGCTCAAGATCCAGTCACCAGAACTAGCACTCAGGTGCTCTTTTGCCCAAGGTTACACAGATAATTAATGAAAGGTGATATCATTCCCTGCCTTCCAGCTTCTGGCAACACCCAACTTCCCCACCTTCTAGTATCTGCCTCAACGCACCTCACCTGTGCCCTGCACTCAACCAGAATGTCTGACTGCCAAAACATGCATTTGAACCCGTGTTTCTTCTACGTCATTTGGTTGAGTGCCACCTGTCTTAAAAGCAGGGCTGATGTACAAAATATTTAACCACTGCTATGGTCTAAGCACTTGACCATTCAGAAAGGATATTGGCTTAATGCTGAATCAGGGACCTGGAGGCTCCCCTCCCCCCTCAATAGGCCCTGTTAGCTGCAGGTGTGTGGGGAGATCAGAGGGACCCCTAGGGGCAGTTTCTAAAGAGAAAGGTGTAAAGGATCCAGTCTTCCATAATCTGTGCACCACGTGTACAATGCTTCCAATTTATTATTCATTCAACAAATATTAAGCACCTACAATATGTTTTTCCTTGTGGGAAAAAGAAAAGCAGTCAGACACACCCTCACGTCCTACCTTGTTTCTCGATGGAAGAGACAAGAAATGTCTGTCAATAGTTACAACAGAAACCAGAAAATTGTTTTAAGATAGGTCCAGGAAGATGGGTATGGCTGTTGACAAAAGGAGGCATCGTTTGTGGTTATGCATCACAGAAGGCCTTCTGGGAGGCTCATTTCAGCCATGGCTCTTAAAGGGTGGGGAGGATTTGGGGAGGAGGAGCTAAAAGGGACAGTATTCCAGGCTTTGGGAAGAAGTGCACACAAAAGTAAGAAATGGTAGACTACAGATGTAGTCTAGCTGGCTGGCCGTCACTGGTGGCACGTTTACAGGCATCAGCACCAAGGAGTGTGGCCATAGGAAAGGAAGGGGTTAGCAACGACTGAATGAATACTCCAGAGCACTGCTTCCTGGGCTTCAGGGCATGCTCCCTGGGAGCCCTCTCATTTCTAAACTGGTCAGGCACCCCTCCCCCAATTTCTGACTCTACTAGAGAACAGGCAGGCATTGGCTAAATGGACCAAGGGATTACATGCCCTTGCCAGGCTCTGATGGGCCAGGGAAGAACTGGCGATTGAACGCTGCCCTTGGAATCACTGCCTGGGAACAGGATGCATTCTCCAGCCTGCTTGGAGGCAGCCCAGCACTGAGTCTGGCTCTACTCCAGCCTGGTTCCAAAGCCAGAAGTGGGAGTATGTGACAATGGGCCGTGAGTGCTCCCTCGTTCCTCAGTTGGGGCTGGAGGTGGGAGAGGGGAGGGTTTGTTAAAAGTAGATCTAAAATAGGAGTAGGCAGAGAACACTGTGTGAAGTCATTTAAGAAGAATGATCGACTCTCAGAGTTTGCTCTAGACTAAATTGGAAGAGATTTTTTTCAAAGTTGCTTTTACCATCTCCTATCGAATATACGGGTCCCTCATTATTTTAGTTCGATGATGGAAACCAGCAACTTGCTAATTGGAAAGAGCATGGGCTTTGGAGTTCCACCAATCTGGCCCCAGCTCCTTCCTTGTCAGGAAGAGAACATGCTTCCTATTTACCTAGAAATGATGCACTGGCAGGGAGGGTTCACGGATTCAAGATGAGGTCTAGGAAAAAGGAAGTTAGTAAATAAGAAGTTGTCAGTGCTTCTCTACCATGATGCAAGAACGATGGAACTCTGTTCTCCCTGACTGGTAGTCTTAAACAGAAGTATTTGCACAGCAAGTACAGAGAGGAAAACCAGCTCCCCTGGTCTAAAGGCTGTGCTCCCTGCGAACAGCCAGCTCCTTCTGTTCTTATTCTACACCCCAGAATCTGCCTTTACATCTACAATCCAGTTTCCTGAGTAGACTTGCTTTAGAGCATCCTGTGTATATAACCAGCTCCAATTTTCAAACAAAGCCTTTCTCCTATTGCATTGTTTTCCATATTGGAGACTTTAATCAAATTCTCAGAGGTCCACGAATTCTTTAGAATAACTTTTAAAAGTTGTGTTTTCATTTGAAAGATCGCATAAACATTTTAACACAAGCATCACCTGGATCACCATCTTTTTACAGAGTAATGCTCTGTAATATCAATGCCCAGACTGGATTTGCATTGATGACTATTTTGGTCAAGTGACCATCTAAAGTCTCATAATGTAAGTGTGAAAGCAATAGTTCTCAAATGGGGATATATTCAAGGGTCCACACGTTTTCAAGTCTGAGAAACATTTCTTAACTATCAATAACATGACAGGCTGGTTTATCTATCAGTCTCTTGTAAGTTTGGCTATGATGAATTGATCCCTCCCAGCTTAATCACCCTGAATGAAGGGACCCAATAGTTATTGCATCTGTAGAGCTAAAGATCAGATCTGTGGTATCTGTACCAATACACTGCCAGTCAGTGAAGCAACCAGTTAAATGACCTCCTCCTGAAAAGCTCTACTCTCTTGTATGTGACACATAGATTGTGAATGGCCATCAGAAAAACTAATCTTAGATCTGAAATAGAAGACCTTTTGATCTCTACTCTCAACTTTGTAAAATGCAGGTGAAGCTACCTCCACTACTATTAATAGGGATATTGGGCTAATAATTCCAGACTTTCCGCCGTGCCAGGTCTGTCTGGCCCTGCTCCTGACTCAGTACTCTTATCTTAAGGAGATTATGATGTGCCAAAGACCAGTGAGATGAAAGAGGCATGAGAAAGAACATTTGGAGAAAGTCATACCTGAGGTCTGCAGGCTAACTCAGGTAGGACTATGAAAAGTTTCTTTAGGCAAATCATGCATCTGAAAGACGTCTCTGAGTCTAGGTCAGAGTAGCAGTATTCATGTTTTGGATGCAAATAACAAAGTCACCAAGGGGACTCATTTGTTCTCGTAACTGGCAGTGCAGAGGTCGATCCGACTTCGGGTGTAGACTCAGTGGCTCAGCACTGCCATCAGGACAATTTCTTCCTGCCACTCTGCCCTGCCAAACACAGCATTGGCTCCAACCTCAGGCTGGCTCTCCTCGTGAACACAGGATGGATGGCTGCCAGCAACACGTAGACCATGCGCTTCCTCCTTTGGGGATGCTTTTATTCAGCATACCAAGCAACAATTCCAAGATTTCACCCTGATTAGAGTCCTTGAGATCTCTCTTCTCCAACATTCACATCGAATCAATCAGAAAACGATGGATTCTACCTTCAAAATATATATGGCATCCAACCACCTGTCACCACCCTATTGCCATATTTCACCTGGATTACTGGAGTCACCTCCTAACTGGTCTCCCTGCTTCTGCTCCTATTCCCCCTAAAGCAGCCTGTGTGATACTTTAAAAATGTAATTCAGATCATGTCACTGCTCAGAATCTTCCAATGGCTCCCCATCGCACTTGCGAATGAGCCAGCGAGTTTGCAATGCCCTGTTAAGTGCCTGATCTGGCCCCCGGCACCCTTTTGGGACCTCAGCCCCTGCCACACCCCCTCCCTTTCTCACACCAGGTGTGCTCAGCTTCTGATCAGGGACATTATACTGGCTGTCCTCTTTGCCCAGGACACTCATCTTCTGAAGAGCCACACGGCTCACTTCCAAGTCACTTTGTCGGTGAGACCTAACCAGGTCAGCCCATTGAGAACCACAATGTCTGCAAGACCCTCTGCACTCACAATCTCCCTACCCTGCTTACTTTTTTCTCTAGTACTGCTCACCTAGTGTACTCATTGATTTATTGACTCCTCCCAGCAAGAACGTAAGAGATTTATGTCTATTCGTTTCCCTGATACAGGTGCTCAAAAAGGTTTGCTGAATGAATGAATGCATCAGCCCGGCTCTGACACCTCACCTACTTCTGAACTCTTTTTTTTTTTTTCCAATGTTTATTTTTTGAGAGAGAGAGAAAGAGAGAGACAGAACGTGAGGGGGGGAGGGGCAGAGAGAGAGAGGGAGACACAGAATTCGAAGCAGGCTCCAGGCTCCAAGCTGTCAGTACAGGGCCTGATGCAGGGCTCGAACTCATGAACCACGAGATCATGACCTGAGCCGAAGTCAGATGCTCAACCGACTGAGCCACCCGAGCGCCCCTACTTCTGAACTCTTATGGGAAAATGCCTAAGACCATAAAGTTAGGAGCAGGACCTACCAAAGTTGGACTACGCTGGATGTCTCCAGAGAATTCTGATTGGAATTTTGATTATGTTCTAAGAAAGAAAATGATAGGAATCAACAGACAATCGGTGGGGTTAACAACACCTATGGTGCTTATGTAAAATGATGGTTCTTGGGTCCAACCACAAACTTACAAATCAAAATTTCAAGGGACAGGGATTATAAAAATCTCCATCTTCTTTTGTTATTTCTTTCTTTCTCGTTTCTCCTTCTTCTCCATCTTCTTCTTTGTCTTCGTCTTCACCCTCATCTTCATCTTCATCTTTTTAAATCAGCAGCTCCAGGTGATTCTTCTGTTCATTAAAACTGAGAATAGTTTGGGGAGTGTGTATCCATACTTGGCAGGAGCAGCACAGGTGTACTGTGAGACATAACAAGTATGACAAAGACAACTGAGATATAATAAACAGTATTTTTTAATGTTTATTTATTTTTGAGAGAGAGAGAGAGAGAGAAAGAGAATGAGCAGGAGAGAGGCAGAGAGAGAGCTAGAGAATCCAAAAGGGTCTCTGTGCTGACAGCCCGAGGCGGGGGCTCAAACTCACAAACCATGAGATCATGACCTGAGTTGAAGTGGCATGCTTAACCGACTGAGCCACCCAGGTGCCCCAAGAATATTTTTTTGGTTGTTTATTTTGAGAGAGAGGGGGAGAGAGAATTCCAAGTAGGCTCTGCACTGTCACTGCAGAGACCGAAATAGGGCTTGATCTCATGAACCATGAGATCATGACCTGACTCAAAATCAAGGGCAGATCCTTAACCAACTGAGCCATCCAGGCACCCACAGAAGAATACTTCGAAGTCGAAACTGTTAATGAACTTTGGGAGTTGGAGTTCTCTTTAGATAATTATTTCCTTTTGTTTGCATAAATCTTTGTTTCTTGATTTTTCCATACAAATAATCAATATTCAAAAAACAATGGTATTTTTGTCACTTAAATAGAATTAGATTAACATTTTGTTAAATTTCATGCCAGTTTATAGGACTAGATTTTGCTTTTGACATTTTAATAATCATATTTAATCAATCTCTGAATCTGAAGGACAGTTTTTAGTGAAGTGCTATTTTTTGTTCAACAATAAAATTATCATTGTTTTTATCCAACTTATTTAAACAAACAAACAAAAAGTTCACCCATTTCTCTTAGCCCTACCACTCCCTGCCTCTGGCAACCACCAATCTGTTCTTTGTATCTATGAGTTTAATTATATGTTTTTTTCTAGATTTCACATATAAGAGAGATCATATGATACTTGTCTTTCTCTGGCTTCTTTCATTTAACACAATGCTCTCAAAGTCCTTTCGTGTTGTCACAAATAGCAAGATTTCAATCTTTTTTATGGCTGAGTAACATTCCATTTGTGTATTTGTGTGTGTGTGTGTCCCCCGATTTCTTTATCCATTCATCTATTAATGGACACTTAGACTGCTTCCATGTCTTGGCTGTTGTAAATAATGCAGCAATGAACATGGGGGTGCATATATTTTTGAATTAATGCTTTCATTTTCTTCAAATAAATATCCAGAAATGGAATTGCTGGATCACATGGTAGTTTTATTTTGAATTTTTTGAGGATCCTCCATAGTGTTTCCATAGCAGCTGCACCAATTTACATTCCCATCAACAGTGCACAAGGGTTCCCTTTTCTCCACATCCTCACCAACATTTGTTATTTCTTCTCTTTTGGAGAATAGTCATTCTGACAGGTGTGATGGTGATATCTCATTATGATTTTCATTTGCATTTACCCAATAATTAGTAATGTAGAGCACCTTTCCACGAACCTATTGGCCATCTCTATATCTTCTTTGGAAAAATGTCTATTTAGATTCCCTGTCCATTTTTTAATTGGATTGTTTATTTTTTTGCTATTGAGTTGTTTGAGTTCTTTATATATTTTGGATATTAGGTTCTTATTAGATATATGATTTGCAAATATTTTGTCCCATTCAGTAGGTTGCATTTTGATTTTGTTGATTGTTTCCTTTGCTGTGCTTTTTAGTTTGATGTCATCCCACTTATTTATTTTTGCTTTTGCTGCTTTTGCTTTTGGTGTCAGATTCAAAACATATCACCAAGACTTATGTCAAG
Source organism: Panthera uncia (assembly GCF_023721935.1). Lineage (NCBI taxonomy): Eukaryota > Metazoa > Chordata > Mammalia > Carnivora > Felidae > Panthera > Panthera uncia. The sequence continues at coordinate 58,605,084 of NW_026057584.1, read as the reverse complement.
GATCTTACCACCTATGTTTCCTTCTAGCAGTTTTTTTTTTTTAATGTTTATTTATTTTTGAGAAAGAGAAAGAGAGAGAAAGCATGAACAGGGGAGGGACAGAGAGAGAGAAGGGAACAGAGGATCCAAAGCAGGTTCCAGGCTCTGAGCTGTCAGCACAGAGCCCGACACGGGGCTCAAACCCATAAGCCGTGAGATCATGACCTGAGCCAAAGTCTGACATTTAACTGACTGAGCCACCCAGGCACTCCTTTAATCCATTTTAATTTTTGTGCATGTTATAAGATAGTGGTTTAGTTTCATTCTTTTGCATGTGGCTGTCCCAGGTTTCCTAACACTATTTACTGAAAAGACTGTACTTTTCCCATCATATATTCTTGGCTCCTTTGTTATTATTGACCGTATAGAGGCACCTGAGTGGTTCAGTTGGTTAAGCATTCAACTCTTGGTTCTGGCTCAGGTCATGATCTCACGGTTCATGGGTTTGAGCCCTGAATTGTGCTCCTGTCTCTCTCTGCCCCTCCCCCCCCCAAAAAAAATACATACATACATACATACATACATAAACTTAAAAAAATAATGGACCATATATGTGTGGGTTTATTTCTGGGCTCTCTATTCTGTTCTATTGATCTATGTTTGTTTTTAGTGCCAATACCGTATTGTTTTAATTACTAAAGCTTTGTAATAGTTTGAAATAAGGGAGTGTGACACCTCCAGCTCTGTTCTTCTTTCAAAAGATTGACTATTCCAGGTTTTTTATGGTTCCATACAAAGTTTAGGATTTCTATTTTTTTTTTTTTTTTTTTTTTAGGATTGTTCTATTTCTGTGAAAAATGCCATTTGATAGAGCTTTCATTGAAACTGTAGATTGCGGGGCACCTGGGTGGCTGTCAGTTAAGCGTCCGACTTCGGCTCAGGTCATGATCTCACAGTCCGTGAGTTCGAGCCCTGCGTCAGGCTCTGTGCTGACAGCTCAGAGCCTGGAACCTGCTTCAGATTCTGTGTCTCCCTCTCTCTCTGACCCTCCCCCGTTCATGCTCTGTCTCTCTCTGTCTCAAAAATAAATAAAACATTAAAAAAAAATTTAAAAAAAAAGAAACTGTAGATTGCTTTGGATTGTATAGACATTTTAACAATATTAATTCTTCCAATCCATGAGCATGGACTATTTTTCCATTTATTTGTGTCTTCTTCAATTTCTTTCATTAATGTCCTAGAGTTTTTAATATATAAGTCTTTCACATCCTTGGTTAAATTTTTTCCTAGGTATTTTATTCTTTTTGATGTGAGATTATTTTCTTAATTTCTCTTTCTGATAGCTCACTTTTAGTATATAAAAATGAAACATAATTTAAAAAAAATTTTATGTTTATTCATTTTTGAGAGACAGAGTGTGAGGGGGAGGGAAAAAGAGAGGGTGAGACCCAGACTCTGAAGCAGCCTCCAGGCTCTGAGCTGTCAGCACAGAGCCCCATGCAGGGCTCAACCCACAGACTGTGAGATCGTGACCTAAGCTGAAGTCAGATGCTTAACTGACTGAGCCACCCAAGTGCCCCAAAAAATGAAACATATTTTTTTAGTATAAGTTTTGTATCCTGCAATTTTATTGAGTTTGTTTATTCTAACAGCTTTTTGATGTATTCTATAGGATCTTCCTGTATACATTATTATGTCACCTGCAAATAATGAGTTTTACTTCTTTCTTTCTGATGTAGATGACTTTTGTTTCTTTTTCTTACCTAATTGCTCTGGCTAGGACTTTCAATAACATGTTGAATAAAAGTGCAAGGGTGGACATCCATGTCTTATTCCTGATCTTAGAGGAAAAGCTTTCAGCTTTTCACCATTGAGTATGATCTTAGCTGTGGACTCGTCATATATGGCCTTTATTATGTTGAGGTATGTTCCCTCTACACCCACTTGGTGAGAGTTTTTGTCATAAATGGATGATAAATTTTGTCAAATGCTTATTCTATCTACTGACCTAATCATATTTTTATCCTTCATTTTGTTAATGTGGTGTATCTCATTGATTGACTTGTAGACATCACACCATCTTTGCATTCCTAGAAAGAGCCCACTCAATCATGGTATATGATCCTTTTAATGTATTGTTGAATTTGGTTTGTTTTTTATTGAAGATTTTTGCATCTATACTCATCAGGGATATTGGCCAGTAATTTTCTTGTGGCATCCTTGCCTGCTTTTGGTAACAGGATAATGCTGACCTTGTAAAATTCATTTAAAAGAGTCCCTAAAAAAAAAAAAAAAAAAAAAAGCCACCTGGGTGGCTCAGTCGGTTAAGTGTTCAACTTTGGCTCAGGTCATGATCTCACAGTTTGTGGTTCGAGGCCCACATCAGGCTCTGTGCTGATATCTCAGAGCCTGGAGCCTGCTTCAGATTCTGTGTCTCCCTGTCTCTGCCCCTTCCCCACTCGTACTCTCCCTCTCTCTCTCTCTCTCTCAAAAACAAATATTTTTTTTAATTTTAAAAAGAGTTCCCTGCTCTTCTATTTTTGAGAAAAGTTTGAGAAGGATTTGTATTAATTCTTCTTTGAATGTGTGATAGAATTCACTAGTAAAGTCATCTGGTCCTGGACTTTGTTTGTTGGGAAGTTTTTGATTACTGATTCAATCTCCTTATTAGAAATTAGTCTATTCAGATTTTCTATTTCATCGTGATTCAGTCTTGGTAGGTTGTGTATTCTAGGAAGTTATCCATTTTTTCTAGTTTGTCCAATTTGTTAGTGTAAATTATTTATAGCAGTCTCTATTAATAATTTGTATTTCTATGGTATCAGCTGTAACATCTCTTTCATTTCTGATTTTGAGTCCTCTTTTTTTCTTGGGGAGTCTAGCTAAACAGTTGTCAATTTTGTTTATCCTTTCAAAGAACAGCTCTTAATTTCATTAATCTTTTCTATTATCTTTTTAGTTTGCATTTCATTTATTTCTGTTCTAGTCTTTGTTTACCCTTCTACTAACTTTGGGCTCCATTCGTTCTTTTTCTAGTTTCTTGAGGTGTAGAGTTAGGTTGTTTATTTGAGGTTTTTCTTGTTTCTTGAGGTAGGAATTTATCACTATAAACTTCCTTCTTAGAACTGCTTTTGCTCTTAACAATAGAGAACAAACTGATGGTAACTGAAGGGGAGTGGGCAGGGGGGAAGGGTTAGATAGGTTATGGGTATTAAGGAGGACACTTGTGGTGAGCACTGGGTATCATATGTAAGTGATGAATCACTAAATTCATACCTGAAACTAATGTTACACTGTACATTAACTAACTGGAATTTCAATAAAAACTTTGAAAGAAAGGAAAAAAAACTGCTTTTGCCACATCCTATAAATTTTAGCATGTTACATTTCCATTTTCATTTGTTTCAAAGTATTATTTTATTTCTCTTTTCTTTCTTTGTTGAACCACTCGTTATACAATAGCATGTTGTTTAATTTCCACATTTGTGAATTTTCCAGTTTTCTTCATGTAATTAATTTCTAGTTTCATACCACTGTGGTCAGAATAGTTGTTCGATATGATTTAATCTTCTTTAATGTATTAATACTTGTTTTGTGGCATATGGTCTATCTTGGAAAATGTTCCATGTGTACTTGAGAAGAATGTATATTCTGCTGCTTTTGGATGGAATATTTGTATATATCTATTAAGTCTCTCTGGTCTAACACATCATTTAAGGCCAATGTTTCCTTATTGATTTTCTGTCTGGATTATCTATCCATTGATGTAAGTTGGGTATTAATGTCCTCTACTAGTCTTGTATTGCTATTTTTCCTTTAGATCTATTAATATTTGCTTTATATATTTGAATGTTTCTCTATTGGGTATGTATTCACAAATGTTGTATCTTCTTGTCGGGTTGACCCCTTTATCATGTGACAACTTGCCTTGTCTCTTACAGTCTTCTGTCCGAAAGTCTATCTTGTCTGACAGAAGTCTAGCTATTCCAGCTTTCCTTTGGTTTCCATTTGCACGGAATATCTTCTTCCGTCCCTTCACTTTCAGATGTAAGGGTGTGTCCTTACATCGAAAGTGAGTCTCCTGCAGATAGAACACAGAGGGGTCTTGGTTTTTTTTATCCATTCAGCCACTCTGTCTTTTGATTGGAGAATTTAGTCCATCTATATTTAAAATAATTATTGATAGGTATGTGTTGGTTGCCAGTTTATTAATTGTTTTCTGGCTGTTTTTACAGTTACTCTCTGTTTCTTTCTTCCTCTGCTGCTCTCTTCCTTTGCGGTGTGATGACTTTCTCTAGTGGTATGCTTACATTCCTTTCTGTTTATCTTTTGTGTATTTACTACAGTTTTTACTGTGTGATTACATTAGGTTTATCTGTGACAACTTATATCTATAACAGTCTATTTTAAGTTGATAATGCTGGGGCACCTGGCTGGCTCAGTGAGCTGGGCGTCTGACTTTGGTTCGGGTCATGATCTCATGGTGTGTGGGTTCGAGCCCCATGTTGGGCTCTGTGCTGGCAGCTTAGAGCCTGGAGCCTGCTTGGTATTCTGTCTCTCTCTCTCTCTCTCTCTCTCTCTCTCTCTCTGTCTCTCTCTTCCCCTCCTCCATGCACACTCTTTCTCTCTCTCTCAAAAAATAAGCACTAAAAAAATTTAAGTAGATAATACCTAATTTGATCCCATCCTTTTTATAAGGATGCTAATCATATTGGATTAGGTGCCATTCTACTCTTAATCTTAACTAATTATTTCTGCAATGACTCTATTTCCTAATAAAGTCACATTCCAAGGTACTGGGAGTTAGGACTTCAACATATGAATTTGTTGGGGACACAATTCAATCCATAACACCATCCCTTTCTCTTTGTGATTTTAAGATCCCTAAACAACTTTCTGGTTACTAGGGTGGTTCCCCAGGTACCCAGGATTTAGCAGAGGATCGTGGAGAACATATATCCAAGAGGATCCTCTCTTGGTCACTAGAGATGAGTATCTCCATTGTGAACTGATGTTCCGTTCTTTCAAGAGTCTTCAGTGAGTCTGGCTAGCATGACTCGGTCCCTGAGAGCCTGGTCACTCTGGTTATATTGACAATGTGAATTTGGGGAACTACACAATAGTGACGAGCAGTCATTAGGCCCAGTTTGCAGAACTGGTTGACTTCTCTCTCTGACATTAATGTATCCTCTCTATAACTGCAATCTCTCTAACTCTATCCATTTTGGAAGGTTCAAAAAACAGCTAATAATGTCAGGAGATGTGCCTAGTGAACATCCTCCACCAGTCCTGTTTCTTGGCAATCTCCACACCCAACCTACTTCTAAGGTTCCGGGCCTGACATCCGCAGATATGAAGTATGTTATACAGCATGCCCTCATTAAAAACGGAATTGAGGTACCTAAGGCACAGGGGGAGATTCCCAGATATTTTACCACAGTTAGTCCATTCTATCACTGGCCCCATCTTTCTTGAACAACAGGCATTTTGAAAAGGAGTTAACTTCTGAAAGCTAGTTTGCACAACAAGGTAGCTAGAGCTATCAACCCAGGAAAATATCCACCTATCTTTCCTATGCTCTGTGACAGGATAGCCCCCAGTATCTTTTGTAACTTGGAGCCTTCATGGAGGAGAAGAAAGGTCTTGATTTCAACTTAAACAAATATTCTTGCTTGCATATCCTTTTCTGATTCCATCAAATATCTTTCTCTCCCTGGAGAGAACGCAAGGCTAAGGCGTAAGTGGAGGTTCTTAGAGGCCTCAGACATTATCATAAACTTGAAAAAATGCTTTCTTATATTAGCTTAGCCATTTTATCAATTAATCTCCTTGTTCTATCCATGGAAAAGGATATCATCAAATAGTTCAGTTATGGTTGGCTAAATATATTACATGAACCCTGTGGGCCATTAGCACCAACTCTAAGTTTGAGAGTTTTAGATCTACTCCAGCTTTAAAACTCAAAACAGAGGAGCCAAAACTTGAATGCAATGAAATTTGCAAACCCTAGTGGCTGACCCAGAAATTTAATACAACAAAATCTGAATACAGGAGAAGCTCTCTTAATGGAACATTACTTAACCAACTTACTGGATTACCTTTGCTCTCTAACTCTCTTTAACCCCCAATGATGCCAGGTGCACTGAATGTTAGCAGGCTACTCTTTATCACAGTATTTTTCAAAGTGTAAGTCTTCATATCAATTTACTGGGTTGACATAAATTCACTGAGTCATGACTGGCATTTTTAAAATGAAACAGTACAGAACAGTTATATTGTATGCTTAAAATCAGTTATTTATTCTAAAATGTGTTTATATTTATGGCATCAAAAGTGAAACATGAGTGCAAAAAAAAGAAAACCCAGAACAAGTAAATTTTAAAGCCAGACATGAAAAATAATGTAAAAATGAAGTTGAACACTTTGAAAAGACTATAAAGGCAGGTCACTAAAAAATAAATAACAAAAACTGATGTCAAATTAGTTGCAAGCTGGAAAACTAAAAAATGAGGAAAGAAATTATAAAGCCTAAAACAACTCCACACTAATATTGTTTACAAGTGTCTTTAAACTCTCTCTCCCGCTATAGAAAAACAAAGGTTGGCAATCCTAAACCCAAGGTATCAAGAGTGGGGCTTATGCAAGAAAAACAAGGAGCATTTCCAATCAGGAAACCCACACAGTGAGCCCCACACCTAAAAACTGGGAAATGAAGGTACAAGTATATGTTTTAAGTACAAATAAAAAGTTTAAGGTTTAAGTTGTCTTAGAAGTCTAAATCATACATGAAAAAAGGACTTACATATTTTTAAATTTTGGCCAGTCCGTAGAATATGATGGAATAGAATTTGAATGTTATAAACTCACTGCACCTATCAACAAAGGAAGGAATGACAAAGCATACCATTAATGTATCGGAGAATGTAATCAGATGGCTAGAGTATAAAACAACATGATCAGAGCAAAGTACAGAAAAAAATCATTGTCTCACATCAGGAAGGACTAACCACTTATAAGCTAAAGACTCATAATCAGCCCAGATAACTAGTTTTCTATGATGCTTTCCTGCCTCCTCCTTCTCGTTGTCCTCTTGCCCCACGAGAACTGGTTACTCCTTCATGTGCCACTTGCTGCTGTAAGTTTGTCTATTCAGGGACCTACCAGAGCCTCCGTAATAATTCCCTATACATCATCGTTTATAAATATGCATGTCCATTATCTAGATGCCAAGCTCCTGGAAGATAAGAACCAGGTGTTGCCTGGTATTCTCAGCATCAGCCTGGCGCCTGGCACTTGGTAGGTACTCAGTAAATTTTGTTAAATGAATGACTGTGCACATAGAAGTCAAGGTGTGGCCCTAATTTTCAATAAAAATGGAAGGCACCTTAGTTTGAAGTAAATTGTAAATCTGGCATTAAAAAAAAAAAAAAGGTTATAAGGGCACCTGGGTGGCTCAGTTGGTTAAGCATCTGACTCTTGATTCGGGTTCAGGTCATGATCCCAGTGTAAGGAGATCTGACCCAAGTTGGACTCCTCACGGAACCTGCTTGAGATTCTCTCTCCCTCTGTCCCTGTGCCCCTCCCCCATGTGCTTGTGTGTGTGTGTGTGTGTGTGTGTGTGCGCGCGCGCGCGCTCTCTTTCTCAAAAATAAATAAACTTTAAAGGAAAAAGGGTTACAGTAATACAAGCAGGATGGCACTGTTACATTTTTAAGCTCAAAAAGAAAATCACTGGCAAGGTCAAAGTTCAGTAGGCTGTTACAACCATTCTATTCACTTTGCCTTGACTCTGGATTTAATATGAACCTTTCTATAATTTTGGCTCCCTGTTTGGGATCTTGACACTTCAAAGGAAGTCCTCCTAAATAGTCAAGACAAGTATTCTGGTCACTGAAAAAGAAAATGTTTCCACCTCTCAAACTGGTAAGTTGATTTTCTCGCACAAATCCGTAAAGACTGATCTGGTCTGGGAAAAAAAATGGAGGAAAACCATTGTTTTACTCTCAGGTATGTCCCTCCACCTGTAAATGTCCAAAATATCACTTTTATTACTTAAATTACATAATTAAAGTAATTTTCCTGAGTAATGGTGTAATACATACTGACTGTAGAAAAGTTGCAAAGGTCTAAAAAGTATAAAGCAAGAGAAAACACACACACACACACACACACACACACACACATACACATACTCTCTCTCTCTCATAATCCTACTTCACCATGGTATCAACTCTAACATTTGATGCATTTGCTTCCAATTGTCTTTTTTGCAGTCTTCTTTATATAGCTGAGATTACTATACATGATACATTTTTACGGCCCTAATCTAACAAGATAAATTCACCTATCAAGTTTTCTTCTATTTACCCTGCCCCATGAAGAGTTTTCCTTTCCCATAACTTCAAACTTTCTAGAAAGACCTCTCTCTAGAACATAATATCAGTGAGATTCTATTCATCAATCAAAAAATGTTTATTGAACACAAGCTCTGTGCAATGTATCAAACTGATGACACTGAGTACAGACAGAAATAAAAGTGACTATGTTTAAAGAAATTAAAAAGCAGATTGAAGAAACAAACCTTCTGTACACAAAGAAAACATGTCAAGCGACCCCCTGTTTAATTAGGTGGCAAAGTAAAGAGGTACAGAAGGGGGGATACCAAAGGTAGCTTAAGAGTAAGTGGGTGCTCCTGGCTTCCACAAATAAGACTAGATACATTCTACATGAATCATTTCATTTAATCCTCCGGTGAACTTTGGGAGGTGAGTACTACTATTCTCTCCCTTTTACAGCAGTGGACACTGCAGTGCGAGGAGGCACGTAATTTGCCTCAGATCATAGAGCTAATATCTCAGTCTGTCTCCAAAGTTGGGCTCTTAACACTGCCTTCTATGCGATGTCCCAAAGGCTTAAGAGAGACTGGAGAGTCCAAGAAGAGGGGGAAACATCCAATCAAGTGTTAGCCGAAAGCAAAGTATGAGCTTGCAGTCTATGGTAGGGAGCAGAGGAGAAGAGGTAAACAAATGGAGTATTTGTCATTAGGTGATCTCTTCCTCGGGCAGGACCGGAATGGAGGCTAGAGGCCGTGGTCTGCCATTAAGATGCTCAGCCCTCCGGTCATATTGGAAGACGGGACTTCCCTGGGGATTTCCTGCCATCCTGAAGTCGGACAAGCTGCCTCACCTTCAGGTAGCCCTAACCCTTCACCCCACCCCTCCCTAAAGGTCTGGCGAGCTGGGGTTCTTGGAATAAAGATCCTCATTCTCCACGGACACTCACTGCTGCTCACGTACCTCGGCACACGCTCGCATTCACACACACCTTCTGCCTGGAAGAGAGAGCCCTCACGACTTCAACTTTCCAACGTGGGGCCCACAGAAATGAAGACCTCTGGTTCAGCACCGGGAGCCCCGGCTTGGTTGAGGACTCCCGCAGGAGTCGCACTGGAACCCCGACCACCGAGCTCCCGCCCTTCAGATCTGAGCACCCGCAGCGCGATGCACTCTTGGCCGCCGCCTTCCCCCGAGAGCACAGAGTGCCTGCGCTCCACTCTTAAATCCACGCTTAACTGAGCCGCAAGAGCAAATCTGAATGGGCCCCGGCGGGCCCTCCACCAGCCGCCCCTCCTTCCAGGTCTCTGCCCCGACTTCCGCTGAGCCCCTGGCGGCCAACGCCCCACCCCCCCTCCCCACCCGGACGCTCGGGCCCAGCCCGGCGGGCGTCCAGGCGGCGGCGACCAGCGCGGGAAAGAGAACTCTACGCCCCCTCCGACGTCAGGAACGGCTCGCCAGCCACCCCCTCCCCCCCCTTCCCCCCCCACCCCCGTACTCCTTCCCAGCGCCCGGCTTCAGGCGCCTTGGCCCCGGCACGGCCGGCGCGGGCCGGTCACAGCCACCCGCTGCCGCGCCCCGCCCGCGGGCGCGCCGCCCCCAGAGCCCCTGCCTCCCCCGCCGCCCCTCCCGCTCCGCCCTCCCCCCTCTCCGCGCCCACCCCGTCCCCTGACACCCTCTCCCTACTCGGTTCTCCTTCCCCTCTCTCACCCGAGCGCTGCCCCTTCCTCCTCCCCCGCGCTCGGCCGGGAGGGCCCCCCCCCTACCCCGCCGAGGAACGGACCCCTTCCCTCCCCCGGTTGCTGGAAGCTATGGAAGTTGAGGCCCCGGCCGCCAGCCCGCCTGCGTCCCAGCACTTCTGGACCCAGACTCAGCAAACACCCGGCGCTGAGCCTGCGACACCCGCGCAGCAGGTTAAAGGCGCGCAAGAGGGTTTCCACGAGGCTCTTTCAGCAAATTAAGCTTTTCACACGGTGGCTCCTTCCTTAGCGCCGGGGGAAGTAAGGCAAGGTTGCAGCTCCTGAGAGGAAATGTTCGGACGCAGAAGGGGTTGTGGCCCTGAGGCGCGGTGGAGAGTGGGCAAGATTTGGGGTGAAAGAGCAAAAGTCCGGGGCCAGACCTGCGTCTCCTGCGTCCTGGGCCTCTTCAAGGGGATCCTGCGTCCTGGGCCTCTTCAAGGGGAGCCCCCTTGACTTCCCTGCGTGCGCCCTCCAGGCCTTCAAGGTGCTAGAACCTTCTTTAGCATCTTTAGCGCCTTTCCTTGGTGGCCCTCAAGACTTCACTGAGAACAGAGGAGCCAGTATTTTAGGTTTAGGTGAGGGGATCACAACCCCAAATCTTAGGAATTTAGAGCCAACGTTCTGACTTGACCAAAAAGCAAAAGGATGTGCTCGAGGAAGAGAGTCGGATGGAACTACAAAAAGATGGTCAGACGGAGAATAAAAAGATTGGCTTATCTTGGCATTACCTCTAGCTAGTTTTAGGCCTTGAACAAGTCAGGGAAGCTCTTTGAGACCATTTGCCTATGAAATGGAATAATAATAAGCCCTACCCTCAATGTTATTGTAAGGAAAAGCAGATTGATGCATGTGACAATGTAAACTATAAATTGCCATACAAATTTAAGGTATTGTATCTTCAGAGATTTACGGCCCAGTCCAAGGAGAAAAAGAAACAAGATAGCTTAACCTTGACTTCTAAGAACACCACAGTGAAAGCCACATTTCCCAACATGGTTTTAGCCATACTTTGAAGAAGATCCCAGGGAGCTGTGGGACTGTCACAAAATTCTTGCAAAATCGTCTTAACCAGGATACTTGTATTTTACCTTCATTAAAAAAAAAAAAAATTGCTTGCCATTTAGTACCTCTGAGAAGAGGGGATGTTATGAATCAAAGACGGAGTGTAAAAATAGTGAAAAAGTAGATGGAGACTAGGAAATCATTCAGCTGAACCAAATAAAACAAGTTGTGTGTTTTACTACACAATCCCTCAGAGCCTTTGAATGCACATTGTGACTCAAAAGAGATTCCCAGGAATCTGCACGTGAGGCCTGATGGATCTGTCAAGAAATGCACCCGAACACCAAGCCTGTTCTTTATTCACATCTTCATCACAGGCCGATTGGACTAATCTCATACCCGGGATTTCTAAGCTTTGGGACCTCAGGCAAATCATTGCAATTTCCCCTTCTTCATCTGTAGCCAACTGCTTGCAAAGAATTAAAACCTCATAGATTCATTAACCCAACTTTTATTGAGGGCCTGTGTGCCAGGCCTAGCACAGCACGGTCGGCACACAAGCACAGGAAGCAAGTAAAAACTTCAGCCCTTAAGGAGTTCCAATGGCAGGAGGAGACGCACACAAACAATGAAGCGAAGACCGGTGCTGGCCATTCACCTTGAGCAGCTGTCGGTTGGCCTAGAGCAGAGGGATCTGGTCTCACACGCAGATGCCTACAGGGAAGAGATGGGGAAT